>NW_005841980.1:397034-453776 GCF_000455745.1 Alligator sinensis | reverse complement strand
AGCAGGAGCAGAGCTAGAGCAGAGCTCTTGAAAATACCCCAGAAAACATGTATAAAGGAGCGCCTGTCAACGGTGGAGGGGAAACCAGAATGAGAAAAGAGGAAGCATTTCTGGAGCAAAAATAGAAAGCATTTTGTATGAGCGTATTTAATGAAACACCAATGCACTTGGTGCAATTAAAGTACGTCATGCCCAGGCTGACGGGCGATGGAGGGATGTGCCATGTGAAGGTGGCAGTGAAAAGTGCTGTCGTGGGATCTGCCTGTATGGTGTCCCTATAGTCCTGGGACTCGATATGCATTAAACTCATCTTCCAAAATGAAGGAAAGGTCTGACCCATGCATTGGGGAAAAACATGCCCCAGGTTTTATCTTTCTGAGTCAGGTAAAAGGTTTTCTATAGCAAGGGAAAATCAAGTCCTATACGTCTACTCCATTCCCTCATTCTGTATCCATTAGCATCAGGGGCAAAGCTCACATTCAAGTAGTGATGTAGGAGACAGCCTAGGTCGACGAACTTCATGGGTGAGCAACAACTGATTCGGTAATCCGAATGAGACGGGCGCAGACCAAAAAGGTTGAGCGTGGTGGGAGAGGCGAAAGTGGAATAAAGCTGGTTTAGAAATGGAGAACAAGACTCACTGGGCGCGTCTGCACGTTAGCTTAGATTTACTGCGCAGTAAATGCGTGCATGTGTAGATGGTGACGCTTTAATTAGTCTTCTGCTCAGTAAAACGTCTTGTATAGACATACCCACGGTGAAAGATTTGGCTCCTGGCCTGGTCCATGAGAAAACAAAAAAGGTGGCTGAGTTCTTGTTACAAACCAGTTGGGATGGGAGGGAAGATCCATCAGGAGTCTGGGAAGGCTGCCTTTTCCAACAAGTTGAAGAAAAGGAGAAAATTAGTTCATTTTTTTCACGGTGGGGGGACAATCTCTTGATTTCCAGAAGGGGTGAATGTGAATCATCTAATGTTACAGCACATAAGGTTTCGTTGGAAATTCTTCTCCCGACAGTCAAGATACTTGAGTTTCCTGTTTCGATTATTGCCCCGAGAGCAATAACTGTTTCAGTGGCATTCCACCAAAATGAGTATTTTTGGAGGCAGGTGATGTATCGGTTCCTCCCCCCTCAATCGGAGAGACCCGGGAGGAAGAATTGAGAGTGCCCTTGGATTCTGGCTTGCTCTGACGAGACCTTAGGTGACCAATTAACAACACGTACATCATGCAAAATAACCCCCTTGAATTAACCGCATCGATGAGATTAAGGACCCATCTTTTTTGGTATTTACATTTTCTTTCTGAGCTGGGCCAAAGGAAGACTTTGCTTCAAATGGCATTAAATCAAGAAGCGTAACCACCTCGAGGAGCCTTGAATAGGAGCCTTCTACGACTGTCGAGACAACTGGATTTTTTTTTCTTTAAAGATCCGCCGAGTCGGGTGAAGTGCGATGGATGCTCGCACGTTCGTTTCTCGCCCGTGCCCAGATCCCAGTGAAGTCGGCGTGCAACGTGCACGTGCACTCCCGTCATTTCCCACTGTAACCCGAATGGAGGGAATATACCATAATTGGGGCAGAGAGTCTAAGTGCTCAAGTGCTTTTCTGCATCAGGATGGATGCAAACGTGCGAGTGAAAGCGCTTTCCTCCGGTGGGGCCGCTGCAGCCTCCCTTCTCTTTTATTGGGACCAGCAGGTCTGTAATAACCACGACAATACTAATAGGTCTGACTTATAAGCTGGGACCAGCTAACTCCACTCTCCGCCTTTGGAAGCGAAAAATGCAGCTCTGCGAACACGAGCTGTTTTCTTTTGCAGGTGCCTGTTGTATTTTACACTGCAAATATTTCCACAGGGTGCTACCCCAGAAATAATTTATTCCTTTGAAGCTGGAAGTAGCCTGCCCGACGCGGCGTCTGCGTGAGCGTTAGCCCGGGAAGGTAGAGACAGCCCAGCGGCTGGAATAACTCGGATGACAAGGCTGCGCAGCCCGCGTCCGTATTTCATTTTCTGAAAATATTGTGGGGCTGCCCTTGAACAATAATAGAGAAACACCAGAAGCAGCGACATCCCCATGCTCGGTTAGATCCAGCTCTCGAGGTCCTCGCTGCCTTTTGCCATTATCGTGCACCGACGTCCCGTAGCTTGAATGGAAATGGAAGCGTAGCTTATCACACCGCAGGCCCACCGCAAACATCCCATGGTAAGCAGGTGTTAATTATCTGCACATCCCTGGGATTGCTGTGCTGCCTTCTACCTCGTGCATGGCTGCTGGGGAAGGGAAATGCCCCAAAAGAGCCGAGTGTCATTATTGCCAGAGCCTCCTGTTTGATTTACGCCCTGCACCGAGCTGCTCCGAACGGCAGCGTGGCGGGGAAGCAGTTGTCGGCCGTGCCCACGAGCGCTAGCGTTGGAGAGGTCCCAAAGTGGCATCGCTACCAACTTTTTAACACGCGCCGTCTGGAAGGAGGGAATCGGAAGTCTCATTTTATTCACTTCTTTGCCAGTTTTGGCTTTAAACCAAATTAAGGGGAGAGGAGGCCGGCGGGATAAATCACGGGGGGCTACAGCTCCCAGGAGACGGTCGTGCAGGTGGGGGAAGGATTAGAGCCGAAATGTAGAGGTACATGTGCCTGCCTGGCCCCTGAGGACTCCTGCGAGGTGCTGAGCACCCTCCTTTCCCACCGAGCTCCTGCACTGCTGCAGGGATCATATATTTGAGCAGTAGCTGCTTGCTCAAGTTGAGCTATAAGGGGAGAGGGCAGGAAGTAAAGGCACATACGTGCCCACTCCCCCCGTCCATTACTTAAAGCCCAGAATGGCAGCAAAAAAGCAAAAAAAAAAAAAAAGCTTTCATATTTAGCCAAAGGACATACGGTTCCAACTCTTTTCAAGTCTCCTGATCCCAGACGTATTTAATCTTTTCCAGGCCCAACATAATTTCTTCAACTGCATTTGGGGAGGTTGTAATTAATATTTTAAGAGGAAAGACCGGCCGGTCTTGCAGCGAACACCTGCTGCCCGGTAATGTTTGCTTGCCGTGTGTTGTACAAGTCTCCGCGTGGGGCATAGGGTGGCGGGAAGGACGTGGGGGCTGGCAGCAAAGGCGACCTGGCTGGGTTGGAGGTGGGCAGGCCCTCGTTTGCTTGGGTTTGCAATCGTTATCAGTCTTGCATACTAATTTCTCTTTAAAAGGAGCATGATCCTGTGACTCCTCCGGCTCCTAGGCTGGTGGTCTTCCAGGCCTCTCAGTCTCTGTCCCTGCAGCCTTTTGGTCGTGGTTGGAGGAGCTGCCTGGCTCCATGGACCACTGACCGGGTGGTACCGATTGCTGTCTCTCTCTAAATGCCAGCCATAAAATCACCGGGCTGTACAGCCTGCTGCATTACCTTCTGGGGAACCTGGCAGGACCAGGGCATGCCTTTAATCATCCTCCACAGGGACATCCCACCGTAGGCACTAAAAATGGAAGCTGGAGAGAGGGCATGATGCTGGAGCGTTGTTGCTCCTAATTTTGGCTGGTTCCCTGGGTCCACAGGGAACGCAGGAGGATGGAAATTATTATTGCATCCTTCCAACGTCTGGCTCGGGCAAGTGCTTGGATGGGCTCTCCACTAGCGTTTTCCAACTTGCTGCTGCTGTTTCCTGTAATGGCAGCGGTCGGGATGGAGGGGCTCTTTTTCTTCTCGTTGCCACGAGCTGAAAGCACGCTCTCCTGCCTGCGCTGCCATTTAGGATCCCTCCAGCACTGCAGGATTTCGGACCCCATCGACACTCCTGGGTGCCTGCAGAGCAGTGCATTAGGGCGACGTGCCGACTGCTCCTTCCCGAGCAGCGTTGCTTTGTCAGGCTGTGCTAAAGAGGAGCTTTCAAAAATGCAATTGGAGACCAGGCTCCTGGGCTCCTCCCGCGGCGGCAATGTGATCCCGTGACTGTATTGACTGAAAGGCAGAACAAATACACTAAAGGTAAGATGGGAAAGAGAGGAATTAGCTTCCTCCTTTTGCTTTATCGCATTGCAATTTGCAGAGGATAGTAGTAGGCATCTGTCTGTCTCGCGAGACAGTAAAGTTACGCCGAGTGAGGCACCAAAGGAAAGGCAAGTGCCGGTATGTTTGGAGCCAGCTCAGTTGCAGAAGCAAAGGAGACGATGCATTTGTCCGTCTGTTGGGGCTTTGCTCCTGACCAGGGTTAAAGAGCCTGGTCCACCCTATACCAAGGGAGGAATAATTGTGGCTCTTGTCCCCTGTCGATGAAGTCCCTTAAAAGCAGGTCCTGCTGCTACCGCCTCAGCTGTCCCTTCACCCACGCTGTGCTCAGCATCCCTTCAAGCCCCACATGCCCACCCTAGCTTTGCGCGCTCGGTTTGGGAGCGAGGCCATTGTGCCCCGGATGGAAAGGAATGGGAGATCTGACAGTCTGCTTTTCCCCTCCCTGTCTGAGCCCGAAGGCGGCAGCTGGAAGCAGTCGAGCAGAAATACAAATAAAGCGCCAGCCCAAAGGTCTGCGCAGCCCTCCCTGACGCACAAATGTCACCCAGTAAACGCAGGCCTTGCCCCTGCTGCCCGCGCTTGCTTCGCTTAGGAGCAGCCCCAGTGAAACGAGGGAGGTCACCTGGGCTTTACGTTACGGCACAAACCAGTAGCTTTAATTTGCACCATACGGATCGCCCATCTCTGCTTTTGGGCCACGGCGGCTCCGGTTTGTGCGTGGGCTTTCCTGCGCTGTTGTGCTTGGCAAATGCTTTCTCTCCCTTATGCATATTCACGACCCCTCTACTTACCTGCTGTTCCCCAGGGTTTGTTTTCACATTGCAGGTGGGCTGAGTTTTCCAGGTAAGTCTGGTCCACTTCAGGGGTTTCTGTGAAATGAGAGAGGGGGGTAGAGTGCATAATAAAGGGATTACAGTGGACAATAAGAGGGCAAGAAGCTGAACAGGAGCCAGCAGTGTGCCCTTGTTTGGAAGAAAGCTACTGGCATCCTGGGCTGCATCGGTAGGAGCGTTGCCAGCAGATGGAGGGCAGTGATTCTTCCCTCTATTCAGCACTGGGGAGGCCACATCTGGAGTCCTGTGTCCAGCTGTGCGCTCCCCCACTACAGAACAGATGTGGACATGTTGGAGAGAGTCCAGTGGAGAACAATGAAAATGGTTGTGGGCTGGGGGACAGGACTGGTGAGTAGAGGCTGAGGGAAGTGGGCTTATATAGTCTGCAGAAGAGAAGACCGAGGTGGGATTTGATAGCAGCCTTCAGCTCCCTGCAGGGGGTTGCAAAGAGGATGGAGCTGGGCTGGTCTCAGTGGGGGCAGGTGACAGGACAAGGAGCAATGGGCTCCAGTTGCAGCAAGCGAAGTTGAGGTTGGATATTAGGAAAAGCTTTCTCACTAGGAGGGTGGTGAAGCGCTGGAGCAGGTTACCCAGAGAGGTGGGGGAGTCTCCATCCTTGGAGGTTTTCAAATCCCAGCCTTGTCTGGGATGATGTAGTTGGGGCTGGTCCTGCTTGAAGCAGGGGTTGGACCAGATGTGCCCTCCTGAGCTCCCTTCTACCCTCCTTTTCTAGGATCCTATGAAGGTTTCAGCAGGGGAGCTGCTGGTTGGGAGCATTACGTCCTCACAGCTCCGTGTGCACAGGAGCGGGGCGTTGCAAGAGTAGTGAAGCTGCTCCTCCACCTGTAGCCCCGGCGGCAGCAGCCGGCGCTGGTTTGCCCATTCGCAGTGCTCCCGCCTTGTACAGCTGCCGGGGTTCGCAGCACGAATTCCCCCTTCTTCTTTTCAGACAGCTCCGCATGCACATTTGTCCATACCCACAGAGGTTTTGTGCAGCTACTTCAGACTGACTTCTCCTTAAGGAACCCTTTAGACACAAATCTGCCACTGCACTGTGTGGTCTGTGCTATTTTTTTTATTTATTTTTGGCCTCCTACTCTTTTTCTTATTACTGGCAGGGAGTTAGCATCTTTCTGCCTCGGTTGCAGCCACAATGAGACTATGTTCAATGCGCAGTGTGGAGTGTCTTCCCTCAGACGCAAGGCTTAAAGAGAAGACCTATTCCCATTTATACACTGTATTTCTTCACATAGATCGAATAATAGAAAAGGAGGGTTGAAGGGACCTCAGGAGTCCAAGCAGGACCAGCCCCAACTCCATCGTCCCAGCCAAGGTTCGTCTAGCGTACCTAGTTCCTCTGGAGCAGCACACCCCTGGGTTTGGTTGGGTCTCTAAAGCTGTCATAAAACAAATCAGTAATAATCATGGATATTTGACATTGTGAATACTTTTCTGAGTTCTTCACTTGCAGTCTGGAGCAGATCGCGTAGCCTAGATATTTTGAACCTTGCTGCCTGTAACTAGGTGGTGGCATGTGGATTCGGACACCTAAGTAACAGTCATCTCATTTTTTTTTTCTTTCGTGACCTCGTTGAATGCTCCCAGTTGTGCTAGTGGGAGCTACTGGGGGTCTGGGATCTTGGAAAAACCAGCCAATAACTTAACTGTTTAGACCGACTTAAAAGACTAATATCAGGCTCCCACTTCTGTTCCGGCCAGCCGCTACTAGCTCACAAAGGTGTCCTAATAAATTAATAATTGATTTAATGCAGACCAGATTACTGACGATTAAGGACTCAGACATGTTGGAATGAAAGGCGCTGTAAAACTGCCAAATGTCACAGTTGTTTGCTTGGAAGTGTCTGCTCTCACTTTTAAATCCCGTGGTTTGATCGGGACATCTGGGAAGGGGTTCCCCTGCTCTTTAAACCTATCCCGAAGCATCTGCTGGTCCTTGCCTTCCCAGGAGCCCGGTGCATGAAGTCGGGCGTTTGTTTCCTGGTCTAAAGGCACGGTGGAAGCACCGGAAAGTAAGAGCAGTTCTGCACCACGACTCTGAAATTCAGCGAGTGCCCTCCAAAGGCGCCGCGCATGATGGATGGTCGCAGACTCTGTGTCTTGGCTTGACATTTCCTTCCTATGAGATGTTGTCTCCTGTTCTGTTCTGAATGTGCCGAACAAGTGACCCCGGGATTCAATGTCGCACCTTCTTTCTTTTCTCTCTCCGAACGGCCTCTTTTCCTGCTGCGGCTCTGAAGAACCGGAGGACGCTGCATCATCCTCAGGGACGTACCGGAGGCTGTCCTGGAGCCTGCGGGGAGCTTGTCCGGACTTCCAGATGGTGACCGCCTGAGGCCCTTACCTTCACTCCAATGCGGCTCCGAAACTAATTGTGTTCAGGATTCGGAACGATCAGCGTCGGTAAGGTACATGATTCGGCCTTTTGTGTGTGTCTTTGTGTCTTCCTACGTGTTTTCTGAATGCCTGCCTGCCTACGGGAAAGCAGAGCAATCGTTAGCCTTCAAAACCGTGTCTCTTTGCACTTATCTGGCGGTGACAGCAGTCCGCGCTGCCTCGGTGAATAACCTCTGCGCTCTCTTGATCCGGGGAAAACTCCCCAAGGTCAAAGTGTTTTTAAACCTATTGACTTGGGTGAGATGCATGTTGATACCCAGAGCTTTTATGGAAGAAACTCATATAAGTGTATGGTGGGTTGCGATGTCGCCTGGTTGATAGGCACCTGCATTTTGAAAATTGCATTTGATGCATCACACTTAAGCCTGCAGTTCAGAAGGCCGGAGAGAATACAAACACACACGCACAACCTCATTTGGGGTCCAGTCACTGGCCTTTCCCTCTACTGTCGTTGCTATTTTCTCCGTGTTGGCCTAAGGTGGATTTGGCTATGCTGGTTTCTTACAAGGGGGTCACTGATCTCTTGGGACGCTCATTTTGTGGGCAGAGGTTGTGATGCCACGTGGAAATGTACCTTCGACGTTGCTGGATGCGGGGTCATAAGAAAAATCCCAATGTATGAATAATATGTCGGGGACAAAGGCTGACATAACATGTAATAGGTATAGGGAAACTCTTCAAATAACTGTGTTCACTACCACATTTCCTTTTGTTGAGGCTGTGTTATTCCCATGGTGCAAACCTTTTATTTTAATACACAGCATTCATTCCAGTTTCCATGCAATTGCACCAGACATAATTTTTTTTTAAACAATATACAGAGATGTTGCTCTTATTCCTGTCTGAACAGGGAGGTGGACTCGATATACCTGTGCAGTAGTGATATAGTGCTCCATCTTAACATAATACCATTGGAAAGTCCAAATAGAAATGACTGACTTGTATCTTAAAAAGCCTCCAGGTAGGTGAGGGAGGCAAGTTCATGAGGACTTGCATTCAGTTTAGTGCTTTGCAGCATAACCAAACTAATAAGGCTTGTTCTGCAACAACAAGGCTTCGTTCGCATGCCCCGCTGGCGCCGCGTTCGTAATATTTGTGTACAGAGGAGTTTAGGACGGGGTGCAAGGTAGAGTTTTGCAAAGGGCTGTGTTGCTTGAAGATCAACATGGTTTCAAACCTTTCATGCCAGCACTTGGCTGGGATGCTGTCCTGCTTGGAGCAGGGGGTTGGACTAGACGTGACCTCCTGAGCTCCCTTCCCACCCGAATTTTCTCTGGTTCTGTGCTTTAGACAAGTGCTGTCCAGTGGACATCACTGGTTCCTAACAGGTTGACCTAGGCATAGCAATCTGGAGCACCAGCCCCATGAAGCGGTGGCTGGGACACGCTGCTCTTCTGCCCTGCGTGCAGCTGGGAGGAGTGACGGTTGCGGAAGGAAGGGGAATCTCGGGGCCGAGGGCAGGAACGAGAGAGAAATGGTGGAGCTGAAGGGAGTTGCCCAGTCCCAGAGCGATGATTGCAGTGCTGAGACCTGATGAAGTGAACTTGGATTCACAGAAGCTTGTGCTCTATATTTAGTTCATCTCTAAAAGTGCACATTTACTCTGCCTTCTGTGATGCTCTTATGCCAGTAATGCACAGAGAATAACAGTGCAGAGTCCCAAAGCAAGTACTGCATCACCAATTAATACCAGGGCACGAGTCCTCATTCACCTGATGGTTTTCTGCCCTGCCCTGCAGAGCTGTGTTGTACTCCAGGTCCTCCAGTGTGCACAGACAGTGCACACGCAGCCAAGTCCTTGTCCCCATGTGTACCGCTGACTGGCCAGAGTCTGTATGGCTCGAGAAGGGGAATCCCATGGAAATTCCAGTTCCCACCATGGAAAAAAAATACAGTTTATTTCTCTGTTCCCAAACTTCCTGTTTTTAAGGCTGGGAGTTGTAAATTGTTGCTCAGGAAGGAAAGAAAAATGGCTGGCCTTGTGATCCCACGCCCCGGTGAGGGAGGCAGCAGGAGGGATCTTCCGCAATCAAGGTCACAGTTGCCGGTCTAAAGAGGAATAGTTTACCTGCCTCTCACCTGGGAATCGGGGCAGCCTGTTGTCTTCCACATTTTTCGGCTTTATATTTATAATTGAAAGCATATCAATCGGTATGTGTGCGTTGCTGGCTGCTTTGGTACATGAAAGGCTGGGATGCCGGAGGATGTGGAGTGATCTATTGCCGGGCTTTGAGGACTCGAATCTGATTTTCATGCAGCTTCAGTGTCTCTGGCTGGAGGGGGAAAAAGTAGAGAACGGCTGTAGCACGCTGGCTGCTGCCTCTCTAGCTTTGGTCCGTGACGTGTGCAATGCCATTAGGGCACCTGTGTGAGATGGGCCAAAAGTGTGAGCAACCTGTGGGTAGGAGCTGTGCACGCTGCCCTTCATTATGACAATAACGGTGCCTACCTGGAAAAAATCCTCTGTTCCCCAGCTGTGTGTGCAAATAGGGTTTTGCAAGGCCAGGCAATCCTCCGTCAGGAACGATAAGGGCTGCTTTGCAGCTGTGACTTGAGTATTTTTCTGGTATCAGATTGGCAGAGCTTCTCCGGGTCTGTAGCGGCAGCAGGATAGCTTTTTTTTTTCCCAATAGGCACTTTCCCTTTGCATGTTTATTCAGCATTTCCCCTAGGAATTACTTGTGCCTATTTTAATACTGGTAAACCAAGCACTCAAAAATCATGAGTTAGGGCCAAGAATGAGATGAGATTGGCTTAAAGACTATGTGCATGTGTCTAATTCAGGCATCAGAGCCCAGAGACTGCACTGCGGTTGCATTTTCACCCTCTTCTCTGCAACTATAAGAGCTAAACACTTCCCCCATAATGAAAGCTGAGATTTCCTGAAATCACCTGACTCTGGAAGCTGGCGCTTTTTAAGGATTGTGTTGCCGATCGCACTAAAAACGTGCACTGACATGCCAAGAGTTGGCAACGCTGCTGTTTTACATCTCGCCAGCTCACCACCATTTCACCGTCTGCTTCCATCTGGGATGCTTGCAGCCCTCCTTATTGAAATATTTTACTTCCTTGCAGTCTTTAAAGGTGCATTTTCTCGCAAAAGCTTTGCGAGGAAGGGAAATGCTGTTTATCCCCATTTCACAGATGGGGAACTGAGGCTGGATGACCTGCTTGGGGTCAAATAGAAAATCAGTGGCAGAGCACAGGCTTCCTAGCTCCAGACTACCACTCTAATCACTGGGCCATGCTTCCTTTTCATACCCTGATGCCCCTCTCCAAATTTCCAGAGCATTAATGATAAGATTATTCATTTGTGGGGGACCTGTAGTCCCCGAAGGCAACTAATCCCCGGGTCCTAAGCATTGCTCCGCAGCTCTAGTGGAAATGACCCCATATGTTGGCATAACATTTAGTTGAAAATATTAATCTTTGCAGCATAATGTTGCTTGCTCGTGTGTGACAGGCTGATTTCCTTTTAGTAACGCTTATGTAATTACGCTGATGATCTTACTGTATACACAATTGTTTTTAACCGTTCTCCCAATAACATAGTCATATTTTGTTCTTAAATTGCCTGGTTTGGGATTATTAGAATGCTATTATTTAAAAGGCTCTGTTCTGTTGAAGAGGCACAATTAATACAAAGGAAATTGTTTCTTAAGTACTCTTTAAATATAGTTATTAAATTTAATCTTGCAAGTAGAAGTGGGGTGGGGGGGGAAGTGTCTTTGAGGTGTCTCACAGATCTCACAGCAATGAATCGTCTTCTGATTTCCGGACACAGTTCACCTTTTTCGGTTGAAGCTGTTATGGGAGCTCTCCTTTTTAGTTTTAGTTTGACTTTAATTGAATTGCTATTTCTGTTTGTCTAAATCATGGTGTCGCAGCTCTTATGCAGGGAATTCATGCTGGTGGAAATCCCTCTGCACGGATGGTCAGCTGTATTGACTCAAGCCTTCATACATTAAAGCAGCCACTGGCTTTACCTGCCTCAAAGTCTGGGTACCAGAAATGAGATGCTCAATGCGACCCTCTGTGTTTGAGGCGTGCAAAATCAGTCGCCCCTTGCGAGCGTGCGATGTCTGTACATTTTTCACTTTCTGCTACGCGCAAATCCAATCTCTGCAGAATCGGTGTGGACTTCCACATTGAAGTGCAGGGCATTAGCAAAGGCAAATTAGAAAAAGAAAAGATTTTGAGTGCATGCTTTGGTGGTGTTGATGATTTGAGTTTTACCAAATGAAAGCCTTTCTCCTAGGAAGGTAGGGCTGTGTGCTGTCTCGCTTCCCGCACGTGTGTTGGTAGCAAAAAAAGTCAGGCAGTATTTTTTGCACAAGTAATAATATCCCAGCGAATCTTTTCCAAGTGCTTGTCTGGACTTATTTTGCCAGGATGTGGAAATAGGATGGCTTTGATATTTTATACGTCTTGCTGCAGCATCAGCAGACTCGCTGCTAACCTATCAAGTCCTCTGATGACACCACTTCTGCAGCTATATTCACCCAACCTGTCCCGACAGGGCTTTCGTTGAATCCATCACACTGACGTATGCCGAAGCACAGGCTCCGATAACAAATACCTTGGAGCACGCTCGCCAAAAAAAAAAAAAAAAAAAATATCATAAGAGGAGGCCCCGAAAAAAAAAACCTTGGAGGCCGCCCCCCAAAAAAAAAAAAAAAAAAAAAGATATCATCAGCGGAACGGGACTGAATTTCGCAAAGAAAATGAGAAACTCAACAACTACCCTGAAACTCAAGAAATCGGTCCTGGAACAGACTTTGTCTTGTTGGACCTATACTTAAAAGTACCAAAAAGCACTCTCTGTTGTCCATAAATATTGCGATTATTATCTATAAATGTTGTGATTATTATCTATTAGCTGTATTGCAATCTAACCAAGGTTAGGACCCCATTATATGCGCCCTCTTGACTTGGCTGCCTCTGCTAGCAGCACGCGAGCCTCGTACCTCCTTGCGATTTTCCAGCTGGTCTAAGAAACGGTATCATTTTGGAACCAAGGGTTCTCGTTTTTTGCATGTCTTTTTGTCTCAGACCAACACGGCTACCAAGTACACCCCTCATACCTTCCCTGTGCTCTCGGGATTACCAGTGCTGCAGCTGTATCTGTCCCTGCTCCCAGCGCCTTCTCCAGCTTGCACATATCGGATCCAGCCTGCGAGAGATGATCCCAGGTTGTGTCAGGGATGTTCAAATTTGGGTGATTTGCATGGTCCCTGCTCCGCTGCATCATAGTTTCATGGTTGTTTGGGGCGGGAAGGGACCTTACAGGTCATCAGAAGTGTTGCCGTTTTATTCGGTGCCAGCGTGTTTCACGATATGGTGGTGGTCAGCATGAAATAAGCTACATAGCTGTTCCAGTTCCCTTCCCCTTTTGCCCTCTCAGCTTCCTCCGTGACTTCCCTTTCCGCACAGTTATCTTTAGCGATCGACACCTAGGCCAGGTACAGACATTGCCCCTTGACCAGTATAAGCGATCGGAAACCCATCTATACCCATAACAGAAGTTCAGTGCGCACAGGCTGGTTTAAAAATGGCAGAACCCAGTCTCAGATTTGCACCCCCCTCCAAAGGGCGAACGTGTGGTCTGTTTGCTGCCGACCCAAACTACGCTGCTTTTAGAAAACCACGTAATTTAGATCGAGGCTGCCTCGGGCTATTGGGATATCTGTACTGGACTGACAATCCCAGCGTGAAGGTGACCTCTGAGCTGCTGTGCAAAACGAGACAGGTCCGGGATGCTACGTTCACGCCTTGCGGGACTTTAATAGGTCAGGGTCTTGCCGGTTGAAAGAGGAGGTCTTGTCTGTAGTTTGTGACCCAGAAACTGGCTGCCCCTTGACTTCATTGACTTGTTTGGAGGCTTGCGCCCTGAGCTCGCAGCCAAGTGAACGGCCCTCGCCCTCCATAACAGAGAGCGCTACAAGAGCACCGCGGTGCAGGTGGGAAAGCATTGCAAAGTGGGGGGCATAGTTAATACAAGAGCAATATCTTTTAAATCAGCCGTGCAAGGTGAAAGTCCTGTACCAGCACCATTTGTTCAGGGCTCCGGCTTGTACATTAAACTGTCCCCTCTTCACTCCATCGCCGCCTGCTTTTTTCTTCTGAGCAGGAAGAGCAGCGAGTGCTTTCCTTTAAGTTTTATTTCAAGAAGGGAGCCAGCAAGTAGAGCCGAGGGAGGGGAAGCAACAGGCCCCCATTCATTATCTACTGCAAACAAACCCAGCAACCTCCTTAGCAGCAGGTGGGTCACCTGAAGTAGTTGATATGAGGGAAATTATCCAATTATTTGCTCTGGATGACTGTGCTAACCCATTTTCTAAGCAGCCAAGGTTCCCCAGTTTGAGCACAGGCGGGCTGAGTGTTTTCTTGAAGTCTGAGCACGTTCGGTCTCATCTGAATACTTGCACAAATAGCTAAAGCGAATGCCTTCTTTCCAGCCAGCGTGGCTCCGAAACACCTACCTTCTGCTGCAATCCGCTCTCTGTGCGGTGCTCCTCACTGGCAGCAGATTGGCGTTTCTTTAAAATATCAGAAGTAATCTTTTTTTGCAGGTTATATTATTGCCCTGCTTATCAGTGTCCATGAAACTTTTTTTTTAATTATCAGTTTTGGGGGATAAAAGGGCATCAGAGTTTTTTGGGTTTTTAAAATTTTTTGAAGTAGGTTTTGGTTTGGTCGTTGTGTTGTTTGTGTAGGCAATGTGGCATTGACTTTGACAATGAGACCCAAGCCTACAGTATAGCGCGTAGGTGATAAGTGTTGACTTTTAAATGGGGACCGCTGTACAGCAGAACATGATATCGTGCCTTTGGCCCAAGCAGCTATCCAACATTTGGGGGTTTTTGGGGGCAGTGTTTTTAGAATGAGAAACTGGGGGATGAAATGGCAAATACATATATTTGTACATAAGCAAGGTCACATCCAAATGCATACCCGGCCCCATTTCCCTGAACAGAATAGACGGCAATTAGCTCACTCAACTTCCCCTGCTTGGAGACTGCGTGACCACAAAGCTCTTCCTCTTGGCAGTCTTGGGTCACACGCACGACTACTTCTCCAGGCCTCCTGCTCCTTGCACCCCCAGGTTAGCATGGGTACGCACCGCAGTGTGGCCAGGTGCCTTAGGCAGTGGGTCTTTCACCAACAACTCGGACTAGCAAGAAAGGGGGCCTTGTTGCACCTTGGCATGAGCTGGAAGGAGGGTGCAAGGCATGCCTATCGGCTGCGGCTGGTTTTGGATCTCACCACCTGGCAGCTCTTAGGACCTCTCTGCACAAACCCATTATTAACGTATCGCAGGAATCCTCCAACCCGTACTGTAACGAGCAAGAAGCCCCATCGAGGTGGCAGCGTTCCCTTCAATTAGCCGTCTTCCAGTTCATTTCTGTGCCTAAGGTGGGTCCATCTCCTATAATCCAGATAGGCATTTCCTTCCTTGATCCTGCCGCCCCGTACAACCTTCCACGTTGGTGGTTTAGGGCAGTCACTTCATTACCATCTGACACCTCATGAGCACGTGAGTTATGGGGGCTTATGAAGCTGTTCACATTTGAGAAGGAATGAGAGAGCTCCCGTTAGGATGACATATCATTTGTCTCATGATGAGCCACAAGGCTGGCCAGCGACGAGAAAACCCCCCTGGCAATTACAATGCTTGACAGGCACCATATAGACCTGAATTTAATTACATAAGGGCAGTCGTATCCCTGAATGAGCTCGCTGTTGTAAGAGCTGCAAAAGTAATTGCCGAAAACCTTAGCTCTGTGTATCTTCTGGGTACCATCGTGGCTTCCCAGCCCCATGCCCGGTTGTTTTAGCAGGGCAGTGAAGACTCAGCAGATCGCAGTCTGCTTTGCATGCCAAGGATGCACTTCCTTGGATCATTATGGAGGAGGCGTGGGAAAGTATGGGAGAATTTGGGGGTATGGAAAGCCCGGACCTCAAAGGAGCGAGAGGTACTTAGCTGTGTAAGTCTGAAGCCAGGCAGATGTCTCACAAGCGTATATCTTTCCGATTCTGTTGCTGTTCAGGAGGCAAAGGGGGCAACTGCACCGAGCCACAGCGGGACCCCGGGAAGGGCCTCACGGCACCCGGTTGAGAACCACCGGTCTATAACATAGACCTCAAAGCACTGGAACGGGTTAGCCAGGGAGGTGGTGGGTCTCCATCCTCGATTTCACTAGCTGAAGGGATGCCAAATGAGCTAACCATTGTGCAGGGGCTTAACTTTGCTTAGGAAAATAGTTCCCTTGACTTCAAAGGGAGCCACTGAGGTGTCTTTATAACGCTGTAGTCTGTGCTTCATAGCATCATAGAAAATGAGGGTGTGAAGGGACCTCAGGGGTCACATCTAGTCCAACCCCTGCTCCAAGCAGGACCAGCCCCAACTACATCATCCCAGACAAGGCTTTCGCTAGCTGGGTCCAACGATGGAGAGTCCACCGCCCTCTGGGTAACTTGCTCCAGCGCTTCACCACCCTCCTAGTGAGACAGTTGTTTCTGATATCCAACCTCAACTTCCCTTGCTGCAGCTTGAGCCCATTGCTCCTTGTCCTGTCGTCTGCCCCCACTGAGACCAGCCCAGCTCCATCTTTTTTGCAGCCCCCTGCAGGGAGGTGAAGGCTGCTATTCAATCCCCCTCGGTCTTCTCTTTTCCAGATTAAATCAGCCCATTCCCTCAGCCTCTCTTCACCAGTCCTGTCCCCCAGCCCACAACCACCTTCATTGCCCTGCACTGGACTTTTTCCAACTTGTCCACGTCCTTTCTGTAGTGGGGGGCCCAAAACTGGACACAGGACTCCAGATGCGGCCTCAGCACCGTCAAGTAATGTGCCATAGGGCCGGGTTTGCTCTGCTAACAGTTTGTTAACAACAGAAGAGCATGTTACACCATTCAGGCGTTCAGCCTAGTGTATCCAAAGGAGCAGAGCATCTTCTTGAACTTTTTCACTGTGCAAAGAGCAATGGGGTCTGAACTAACATATCTTGAAAACAATGCACCAAAGGTCACTAGTAGGGATTACAAGGGGTTAGGTTCCCAGCTGATGGAAATGCGTGACAGCTCAATTGAGGTCAGTGGAGTTAACCACGCGTGTAAAGCTGGAAATATAAGCTGAGGTCTGGCGTTGAACTTCCTTCCTGAGCATCTCAGCTGCCCCCTGACCCTGTTGTCTTTACACGGATGCCTTCCTGAGGACCCTGCTCCAATTCCTCCTGGTGCAGCACTGGGGGGTATAAACCTGCCTGCCCAGATGTCGAAGACATCCAGTATGTTGTTGTAAAGCTGTCTTTTGGAGGGGGGGAAGCTCCAACAGGCTTAAAAGAAGTGGACACAGAAGGGAGAATGCACAGGACCATGAAAAGCATTGGGGGAAAAAATATAGAGGATGTTTTCCCTTTTGCTGGCATCCTTGAATAGGAATGTTTGCTTTCAAACATTTGGTCCTGAAGGTGCGTGTATGTAGGGAATAATAAAACCAAAAAGGTGAAGTACCTGGGGGTGAATGGGAAGAGAAATGATCTTAATGCCTTTCATAGTTGGGAGAAACAAAGGGTTTTGCAGCCAGCAGCATGCTGCCATTCCTTTGAGTAATGCACACAGCAGGGCTTCCCCTGGAGCTGCTGGGAAGAAAGCCAGAGGAAACCCCGCTGGCTAGTTCTCTGGAGCTGATAACGCTCAAGCTTGTAGACGGGGAAGCTTGGTCATTTTCTGTTTCTTTTCCTCTGGCAGCTCCGTCTGACTGAGTCCTTAGTCCACATCTCGGTTCCTCCTTGTCCAGGCATCCCATAACAACGAGCTGTTTTCATTTTTCTATTCCCCCGTACATGGCTGGGGTAACCGAAGTCACTCCAGATTCACCCAGCAAAGTGATTGGGAGTGCTAGTTGGCTTCCAGTTGTCGCTACCTGCAGCCCCGAGTTTGAGTGCAGCCTTCTCCTCCCTTTCTTCCCGGCATCGCTTCTCCTGTGCATAGTTTGATGGGGAATTATAGTCTTGCATCTCCTGGATTGCACTGGCCGGGGTTGAGGGAGCGGTCTCATCTGTGGGTGAGCCCTCGAGCTCTGTCCTGGGGAAACTACCGCCCGTGGGGATGGCAAAGCCAGTCGCCACAACGCGGAGGGCACAGAGGATAAATGGCAAGAAATGCATCACTTCAAGGCAGGGTGTTCCTGATGCTCCTTTGCAAGTAGAGTGAGGTGATGATCATTTCTCTCTATACAGCTGTGCCGGAGGAGCCCCCGGGTTTGGATCAGGCCAGTGAAGCCAGTGGGTTTGGGTTTTTTTCCTGTGTCTTCAATGAGCTGTGGGTCATCTCTTGTGTTACCGGGAAGACACCGACTCCTCGGAGCACGTAGAGGAATAACATAACAGAATAACAGAGAGAGAAACTCCAGCTTCCCACTGCCTTGAATGCAAGCTCTTCATCTGAGTTACAAATGGAGTTACCTTGCCTAGGCTGCCTGAATGAGCTTACTCCAGCTCTCCAACCTGAGTTAATAACACTTCCTTTGCAGGGTAGACATATTATAAGAGTTAAGTATGTGTAGCAAATGGCTTAGCAATTACCACCACTGTGCAGATGGTGAGCTGTGACTACTGCTTTCTGTACAAACCGCATTGGTTGCACAATTATTTTGTCCTTCTTCCCTGCGTGTGTTTGCTTGCGTGCACTTCTCGCCACAAGCCAGGGCTGCAAACTCTCTGAAGCCATGACTGCCTTTTGACGCAGTCTGCATGCACAGAGAGCAGAGGGGTTGCGACGCACAAGCGTCGTATGCAGAAATAGCGATAATGCAGGATGGCCGTGTGCAGATTTGTGACGAGGAGGGATGTCAGGCGGGATTGTTTTGTGTGATGCCCAGAAGCGTGGTGGCAAATAGCAGGACGGCGTCTTAAAAAAAGGAAAGCTGGGGTGGGATAGCAAGGGAAAAACCCTGATATACGTGCAAGCTGTTAGCCTGTGAAAGAGTGCAGGGTGCATGTTGGAAGACTCCCCGCTTGGTCCATGCCTGCAAAACCATCGTCAGTACAACGCTCAAGAGATCCACAGCAAAAGAGCAAGTGGAGATGGCTTCATACCCGGGTCATGGTGCTTTGGAAGACCTGCCTGGGGGAGAGCAGGTGAAGGGTGGCATTGCACCTGAAGGGTGCTGGCTTTGCAGCTGCCGGAGGAGACACACTGGCGTATCAAGGGACCCTGCTTGCTCTGGCCTCCACTTTCAAGAGTGCTAGAAATGTCCCTTGGTAGCATTTCTTTAAAAAAAAAAAAATTTTTTTTTGCTAATTGTTGGAGCGGATGGGTTCCTCTCTTCGGTTCAGACAGGCTCTCGAAGGGTGCTGGTTAGTCATGCGCTCCGGTCACTTTGTGTCTGGAAGAATTTCTCGTCGTTAATGATTAATTCAAGCATTCCTTGTCAAGAGTACAGTGTGCACGGAGTGATAAATCTGTGCTGGGGTAGAGGTGGAAGTGGCTCCGTGCTGACAATCAGTTTGAGCCATAGGCTTTGCTTTCGTTGGCATTTTCACAGGATTAACCCAGACCCTGTCAATTAAAATCCAGACACATTTTGATGAGGGACATCTCCCCCTAATGATAATTGTAATAATATCACTTTTATTCATTTAAGGCTTGTCAAGCAGGCCATGCTTCCTGGAAAATCACTGCCAAAGCTTCACATTGCCCGAGCACCTGGGAGGTCGCTCTGAGTTTTTAAGGTGACACTTCACGAAGCATGGAAAAAAAATATATATCTACAGGCGAGCAAAGCTGCGGCTGCTCATCCTTGAACACCCACGAACTTTTCTCAGGGAACTTTGGCTTGAATGCCTGGAAGCTATTTTGTCCTTTCTGGAGGCTCACAAGCATTTGATAGTGGCCTAAAGACCATGATGTGGACTGATATTATTTATTATTGGCTTTTCTATGGTGCCCGGCACGATAACATCAGAGCATTTTGCAAGCATTTAATCAATTTATGGCTCACCACATGCCCTGCTGGAGTAGGTGTTTTACCAGAGGTGCAGACTGGTTAAGTAACTTGCCCAGCGTCGCATGAGCAGTCTGTGGCAGAGAGGATATCCCAAGGCCTGAGCTGCAAGGCTATTCTTCATCTCCTCATGTAGATCTAGGCATTGCTATGTCTGCATCCCCTCCTGGGAACAAAGCTGAGTGTTTATAGTTGTGGTAGCAGCAACACCTCTGATCTCAAGTGAAAACCCATTGATTTGCTTACATCACAGGCAAAAAAAAAAAAAAAAGACCCTGCAAACAGTTTCTGTTGTGGGGGAAAAATGCCTCTCCGTTCTGCGTGTTAGACGGTGAGTAGGCAAAGTCGGTCGATACAAATCTCGAACATGGAGTTAATATTTATGCAAAGGTTTTTCTACCTGAAGGCAAACAGGTTTTCTATTTCGAAGCTGCCGCCTACCTGCTTCAGCAGAGGTGGCAAGCGGCATGGCTTGCTCATGCAGTGAGGCAATCAGCTCTAATTTTGTCCCAAATACTCCTTACTCAAAGGGGAAACAACAGATCTGGGTTGACGTCCTAACTCCATTGAAGCAACCAGCGGTCCCTGCCGCTCCCGGGGCTTCAGGGGCCCAATCCTGTAGGACGAGAGCCACAAGGTTTGTGCATGTCTCCAAGTGGGGGAGCCTGGTGGCTCCCCCGCGTGCAGATGTGCAGCAGCGTGATATACATGCCATGGGTGTCCCTTGCAGGCTTCCCCCTCCACATTTGCAGATGTGTATCCCAGGAACTCCCTGTAGGATTGGGCCCCTGAAGCCTGGGAGCATCTGCCTGGGGCAGCTGGAGAGCATGGGCAGCTCGGGGCTGCCTGCACTCTCCTGCCATGAGCAAATAGACAGACGTTGGCTGCAGAAAGGCGACACAGACTATACCCAGGACTTGTCACACTGATGAATTTGGGCATTTGTGGCATGACAGAGGGCTGAGACGTCTGTTCACTCGGCACAAAGGTGACGCGTTTGCAGCCCATAGGGCTGGCAGGTGCACGGCGCATCTTCGCAACCCACGCGGCTTCTCTGACAGAGCCCACAAAAGCCATTCCCTTGCTCAGGCAGGCATAAACTGTGCATCTGTTTAGCTAAAAGCAGAGAGAGCCCGGGTGGAGGTTTATTTGCTGATGAACTCTGCACAGATTTGACACCAAGCTCAAGGCATGAGCTGAGCCATCCTGCTCCATGCGTGCAGCCGTCTTTGCATCACTGCAGAGCCTTGCACCCCGCGCCATCTCGCACATATGCCCTTCGGGGCCCTCGCTGCGGATGGAGACCTCTAGCTGCTGCCATAATAGAAATAATCAAAGCAACAAGGCTGTGTTATTTCTATAGCAACAGGAATAGCGCTACCTGATGTGAGTGCCTCAAAAGCAGGGGTGCAGGACATGCTGCGAGTAGGGAAGCCAGTCGCAATATAGATATGAAAGAAGAAACGACAGAAGCAAAGGGATTTTGTGGCACGATGACATTATTTTGAAAGTTCCTGGCTGTGGCTTCATGACAGAAAGAAATAATGATTCGGCTGCGTTGTGTCCACGCCTTTTCTTTCTTCCAGGAAACGAGATCCCAAGCTCCTAACTTGCATCCCTGAAAATATAAAATTTGCATGAAAAACATTAGTAAATATTACCATGCATTCCCCCCACCATCGTGCTTTTTAGTAACGGAGACGTATATTTATGTGTCTCGTTACCTTTACTTATAAGAGCACATTTATTAGCATTAGGGCTGATCAACAGATCCTGACCTATCCCGGCCAGTTAAATATGCCTGATTTGAGACTTATAGATTCAAAGACAGCCAAGTGGCTAATGACAATTTAGGATTCAGTACAGGTTCCTTGCAGGCTGCTGCTTTTTCACGGTGTGGGCCTGAATTGCTTTGGAAGATGTGGGATTGTGCCCATTTGGGCATGGAAGTGCCATCTTGCAGTTTGTTATGCATGTCACTTATGTCCGCACGCTGACACTTGCTTTTCTATTTATTGTTTTCTATTTGGAGGAAAAAAAAGACCCTTAGTATTAGATGTGCCACAAATATAATGCGCAAGCACTGTGACTGCTGTGTTCAGGGGAGGGTCTCCATCACCCGGCATCCGAAGCAGCACCTTCTTTCAGCTTGCCGGAAGGAAATGCATCTAAGGTGGAGTCAGAGGGGGGCGGGGTGGGGGAAAGCTTCAGCCATTTAAAAACAGCAGTCATCCTCAAGCGTTGAAGATGGAAGAACTGAATTTTGGCTGGGGATGGTGCTTCTGGCAGTTCAATATAAGCTGTATAACAGTAATGTTGGACAACTCTTTGGAAGACCCATGTAATGTGCAGAATTCGGCAGGGGACAGACGAGCAAAGGAGAGTTTTGATGTGATCCCGACAACCCCCTGGGCAGCATTTAGGCTGCTCACATGCTGAGAGCCCTGCCCATCACATTCATCATCTCATCATTTCTGTGTCCTGCCCTGGTCTCTCTCTCTCATCTCCGAGTTAGACTGGCTATTTGCAGCTGGGCTGTGTTTGCACTTTGTGTAGCACCATTGCACCCGAGTCTCCGATTGCATGTTATTGGTGCCTTGGTAATATAGATAATAATCCAGACCTTTAGACACAGGAACAAGAAATTGGTAGAACAAGGGTTCTCACACGCTGCTGGGCTTTTTTCATGTTTTCAAATTTTGGACAGTTTGGACAAAAAGATGCTAATAACGTTCTGGCCCATAAATGCTCTTATTCTTGATGTACCCTTCCTTGTATGCTGTGTGTCTGTTTGTCTGGGGACTAGTTTTTTTAACCTACAGATCAGCGTCCTGCAGACATCAGTAAATCTCTTTAATACATTTTACTTCTAACTGCTCCCCTTCATAAATGTACATAGTATATTTTTAACACTTGTTGGCATCTTTTAATTATGTATTGACCCTGAAGCCACAACATCAAGGGTTGCTTGTGCACTGTTTGTGCAACAACAGGTACCTGTATGCATTCATCTTCTCTCCCTGAAACCGAAGACGGTTTTCCGTTGACCTGCCAGCTGAAATGTACCCTTCCTGGCATGAAGCCACAGCCAAGTGCCTTTCAGCAAACTCTCAGCTATTATCCTGAGCTGATTTGTGGGATGCAATTCACTGGTACAGTTATCGTATCAAAAGGGTTGATTTACATTTTCTGCACGTCTCCATGTTGCCTGCTTCTGAGAATGCCAGAGAGGAAAAGTTAATACAATTTGATAAAACAACTAAAAACGAGCCTATTTACACTCTTACAGGCTTTGTTGCAAGGGGATTTCTATGCAGATGCAGAGCTGGGGGTAAATATAAAGATGTGTGCTGAGTTTTGACTCTGCACAGACACTCATTTCTGGAGAGGACCTCAGGAATAACATGAATGTTGTGTTTAAAGGCTGAAGGCATCGAGGGCCACGTGCTTGCACTGATGCAGCGCTCTCCTTTTGTCTCGGTTTCCCTTCTTGCTGAGTCTGGTGTCTGTTCTCGCAGTACTGCCTGCCTCACTGTTTTATTTTCATCTTCCTCTGACCATCTCGACCACCAGCCCACGGCAGCTCCCTCTGTAAAATGGCACCGAGCAATCATGCCAGCAGTGTTTGTGCCACATGAAATGCCCCTGCCATGGTATTGCGGGCACGTTCAGGCTGGAAACGCCATAAGAACGGCAGCGTTGCAGCATTCGCTGCCAATTTGTATTCAGCTGCTGGGATTTGTATGCAGAGCCAAATATGAATGAGGCTGCGTGTTCATTTCCTGTGTATAGGTATTGATGAATAACGAGCACTCCCAATTAAAGAGTCTCAGTTGGGCTGTATATACTGCGAGCTGACCGATATGCATCCCCTTAAGTGCACAGCGCTTAAGCACTGATATAAGAAACTTTTCAGTGGGTGTGCGTGTATCTTGTACAGTGCATGTTTGACTTAAGAGAGCATAGGGATTTCCATTCCTGGAGCAAGTGATTTGACTGGTGCTATTAGGTGTCTCTGAGCCAGGTTCCTGCCTAGGAATCCAGCTGATGTTATATTTACTATTTTGAGGAGTACTTTTCCACTTGTACTTTATTCATTAGATGGGAATGAGTGCTTGGATAAAAGGCACATGCAATCACAACATCTTGGGCTGAGCTGTCTCGCACATATTACAATTCATCATTCTCATTTGAGCTTTTGCTGCACATTTGCAGCTAGCAAATTTGCAAACATCTATCAATTTTGCAGGCTCCTTACTGCCAGACGCTGGCTCTGTGCAGGCTTTAACATAATCCCCTTTCAGCTTTCTTATATATTTGTGACTGCAGATCCGCAGGCCTGTGAGATGTACTTTCAAAGCGAGAGTGGCAGGCTTTCTCGAACAGGTGTTTCTCTTCTTTGCTTTGCATTTGGGCTCTTTTTATATCATCTTTTTAATCAAAATAAAGAAAGGGGAAAAAAAATCTTAACACAAGAAAAGATATGTGTGCGTTTGTGTCATGCATGCAACTGCGTATAAATTAATGCATTTTGAAAACTTGATTAAGTGATATTTAACTTCAGCAAAGTCCTAAAAAGGAGGTCACAGCTGCTACCTATAAGCGGCTGGGAAAAAAATCACCATCTCACCTGGCCTGGTTTATATGCCTGACCTCCTCTTCTCTCTGACCTTGACTACTACTTGTTGTCATCTTTGATTTCATCTTTTTTACTTCCTCCCCTCTCACACCTTCCCTTACTGTCTGCTAAGATTTACGCTGCCTGTTAGGATCATCTCACTGCAGCGTTTGAATCTTAATAGAAGTGCCCCGGTAAGAGATTGCACTTACCCCTTCAAATTGATATGTCGCTCTTAATGTATGATTTCCAAAAGAGAAGATCATTTTTAATTCTGCATCTTGGAAATTAGAAGCCAGCGCTCCTCTGCGCTGCTTCACCCAGGCAAAATGAACAGCTTAGCAGACGCCAAAGCTTGCCTAGGCCCCTGGCTAGGGTCAGTTATTACGCAGGCTATGTTAAAGGGCTCTTTCTTGCATTGATTGACTCATCCAGGGGAAAAAAGAAAGAGTCCTGCATGCCTCTTGCTGAAGGGTTTTTTCCTCTTTTCTTTTCAGCTGATTTTCTTCAAGAGTTGTTTAATGTTTAGGGCTATTTTTGCCCTCTTGACATTTTTGGACAATGATGTGACAAAGCAAGTCCAGGTATTACTCCGCCGCTGAAAACTGACTTCAGGAGAGACCCTCGGTAGCTAGAGACCACCCCTCCGGCACCAGCGGGTGTTAGTGTCAGATAGCGGACAGAGTAACCCAGAGAGAAAATCCAGCCCAGTTGTGCGTAGGAGCCTGGGTGCAAATCCAGGCAAGGAAATGAATATTTGTCCTGGTGTCCCAGACACCTTGGACTGCTCCCTTCTTCGTCAAGGCTGTTGTAGGAAGCTGGGTGTTTTCTGCATCACACACAGCGCACGTAGATGGTCGAGCAGTCAAGGTCGGAGAGAAGAGGAGGTCAGGTATATAAACCCGGCCAGGTGAGATGGTGATTTTTTTTCCCAGCCGCTTATAGGCAGCAGCTGTGACCTCCTTTTAAGGACTTTGCTGGAGTTAAATATCATTTAATCAAGTTTTCCAAATGCATTAATTTATATGCAACTGCGTGCATGTCACTGGGAGCTGAAGGGCATTGGAGTTGGAACTCCACGGGAGTTTCGGGGAAAGGAGGGCCAAATGAGCACCGTTTTCACGTTCGCCTGCTGCTTCTCGCATCGTGTGTGCAAGGTGAGTGTAAAAACTGGGTGGGTTGGTGCCTCCGCTGTGTCTGGGGAGGTAGGAGAGAGAGAACGTGGCTCGAAGTCGTCTTTCAGCAGCTGCACATGGAGCCCCAAAATCAGGGGAGTTGCAGGAGGACTCTTTGACCGAGACAAGCTGGTACAGCACCGTTCCCGTAACGGTATGCTTTCGCCCCACCTTCGCTCCCAGCCTGACCCGTGTCCAATGCCTGTAGGCACTGTCCAGAGCACAGTCTGACACCATCGGTGATGCAGAGCTCATTCCTGGGCAGTAATCCAGATAAATTTAGGTGTTGGGATCATGGGGGTGTTTCTATATTGGGATTTTTTTCTAGGGTGGTGACAATCACTGGGTCCTTCCCAGTGCAAGAACATGATGCTGCAGTCTTTTCCCGAGGAGAAAAACGCCTGCGTTCCTGGAAGTCTAACTTGCGTGCAAAGCACAGCTCATAAGTGTCTCTGACCAGGCGTGAAAGCAAGATTATACCCAGGCAGGAATCGGAGAGAGAAAGGAGAGTTCAGTGGTTGAGGGGGCTACACTCGGTTCCAGGCTCTGCCACCGACTTCCTTGGGCAAGTCCCTTAGCTTTTCTGTGCCTCAGTCCCCCATCTGCAAAATGGGAATAATATTTCCTTCCCTCAGGGAAGGGGTGGTTGTGAGGATCAGTGCATGAAGGTGGTCAGGGTAAGGGAGAGGATATCCACATTCCTCAGGCAGATGATAAATATTGCAGCTGAGCAGTACCCAAGGTTTAGAGCTGCAAATTTGCAAGACATTCCTCATTCAGTCACAGAGAGATGACTGTAACCCTCGCATCTAATAATTGGACATTTTATACCATACATTGTAGTGGCTGCAAGCGGTGGGCTTATGCACTTCCCTGCTGCCAGAACATTAAATCTAATTGCCCCCAGGTTCCTCGGTACTCTTTAACACAGCTGTCACGTTGTCCCTTTGAAAAACGAGCCGATATCGCGCTCCCGCACTTCAAAAGGTTTGTTTTCTGGAAACAGGCAAAAATGACTGCCGAGGCGTCTCCGGCTTACTTCCTGAACGCACTTGAGTATCGGGCTGAATTGGGCCCCTGTTGCTTCGATATCACAAAATAAGCTGTTCTGCAGGTTTGCCGTCACACCGCTCCCAGTACCACGTTGTAGCTGTTTTTAGTGTTTTGCGCTCGATTCATCTATTTGTAAGGGGGCCTGGCTGTCTGACCACTGCAGTGAAGGGAGAGGGGCTCAGTTCCTGGGCATCCCTCTCCTGGCTTATTTGTTGACCCGGGTGGAGTCGGCGTCCTTATTCTGTCTAGCAGGTGAAACGAGAAGCGTGCCTACCTTCAAGACGCTTTGATGCTGCCTCTCTCGGATGATCATGTCCGGCCTGGATCTTGTTCTGTCTCACGTCTTCGTTAACGATTTGGGGGATCGGCTGGAGGGTGCGCTGAGCAAATCCGTAGGGGACACCTCTCTGCGTGGAGTTGCAGACACCCTGGAGGGTAGGGCTAGGATTCGGAACGGCCTGGGTAAACTGGAAAAATGGTCTGATGCTGAAGATGAGATGATGTAAATGGTCTAAAGAGATAAAATTCAGGAAGGACAGCGTGAGATATGTGAATGTGTTGAATTGGCAGATGTGCATCTTCATAGATTCATAGATGTTAGGGGCTGGAAGGGACCTCACGAGATCATCTAAAGTTGCTTGCTGTTGACTCTGCTAATACCAGTGCAATATCATTTTACTTTATTTTTACAGCTTACTTGGTGCCTGCCATCGTGACAGCGCTCTTCCCCACACTTGGGGTTGGGTTGATGTATTTATGAATGCCTTGGGCAAACAGAACAAGTGCAAAGTCTTGCATTTAGGACAGAGCAGTGGCCTGCACGATACAGCCTGGGGAATGACTAGCTCAGCTGCAGCATGGCAGAAAAAGACCTGCAGCTTGTACTGGACCATAAGCCAAATAGGAGAGAACGGGGAGCTCTTGTTGCAAAACCAGCTGATAAGATACTGGGCTATATTGAGAGGAGCATTGCTTGCAAGTCAAGGGACATGATTCTTCCTCTCTGTTAGGCACTGGTGAGGCCTGACCTGAAATGGTATGTCCATTTTGGGCAGCGCACTATAAGGAAATTAGAAAGAGTCCAGAGGAGAGCGACAAAATCGAGTAGAGGTATAAGCACCGTGCCTTCTGAGAAGATGTTGGAAGAATTGGGATAATTTAACGTGGGGAAGAGAAGACTGAGAGGGGGTTTGATAATGGTCTTTAAATACCTAAAGGGTGGTTACAGAGAAGGGGATGATGCACTGTTCTCCGTGGCCCCAAGAGGACAGGACATGGAGCAATGGCCTTCAAATGCAGCAGGGGAAATGTGGGTTGGGTATTAGGAGCAATGTTCTCACTGCGAGGGTGGTTCAGTATTGGAGCAGGTTACCTACAGGGCTGTGAAATCTCCATCCCTGGAAATGTTTAAAAGAAGGTTAAACATTTGCCTGGGGTGGTTTAGACAGGGCTGGTGCTAACTTGAATAGGCAGCTGGACTAGATGTGACCCTCTGAGGTCCCTTCCAGTCCAGCTTTTCTATCCATCTATGATCCAAGGTATTAACCATTGATAAATAGATAAATAAATAAATATTAAATGTTTTTTTCCCCAATGGAAATTGGGCCCCAGACTCCTGTTTCTGGCCATGAAAACCTCCTCGTAGGTCTTTGGAAGGGGGTCTCCGAGTGAGCGCCCGTGCAGCTCCAGTTACAGGATCAGAGGCTGCATGCATGCAAAATATTACCATCATAATGCCGGAGCGGCGTTGGGTTTAAGCCTTTGTGATCAGCATGAAGGAAAATCGTTCAATATTAGCAGCTAGTTTTTGTTCACAGCTGCAGCCAGTGTTAAGGAGGGATTTTCACAATGGAGGAAATTATTTAGGGAAGGAAACAACACTTCTAAACATTGGACAGGCTCCAAAAAGCAATGTAGCTGGTCAGATGCTTCCTGTACTCATTCTGCTCTGCTTCGTAGGGGAAGGACTGCTGATGGTGGCGAATTCCTTCCAGATTTAGGGGCTCGTGCCATCTGCCTTTCCCAGGAGCTTCAGTAGAGTAGGATGGGATCAGGAAAGCACACAAGACGGATAGAGAAGTGGGCAACGCAAATGGTTTTGGACTAGAGGCAGGATGCATGAGTTCACGTCCCTTTGCCTCCAGTCCCAGAGAGGCAATGCAGCCTAGGAACATTTGACCTGTTCTCTGCAGTTGAGATTTCCCTTTGGGGAAACAGTCTCTATGCAATGGAAGAAGATTCAAACTCATCCCTAGAAAGCAAAAGGCCGTGGTTTCTGTTAACTCCCTTAACGAAGCATTGACATGCAGGCTCGAGGGGAAGGGGAGGAGCGGGGAGCACTGACGTGGGCTTAGAAAGCAATGAAGTGGATGTGCCGGCTGGAAGACATGCATTGCCATGGCAATAATCCCGGTCATACAACCGGCAGCAGGCAGGAGAAGATGCAAGCGTGCATGTGTTTGCAGGTATCCTTGTTATCACATTATCTGGGATCTTTAGGGACAAAATAGCCACGCGCCCATGAAGAGCAAAAAGAGCTGCGCGTGTGCGGAGATGATGTTTGAAAGCGCGTCTTCCGAAGGCAATTTCCATCTTTCTTTCAAAACCTGCTGTTCAGGCAAATTATTCTAATGCTGATGACACAAACTAATCCGCCAGTAATTAGGATGGGAAATGGGGACTATATTCCATGAAAACGATCTTGATATTTCACTAGTCCAATTGTGCTGCACTGTGCTCGAAGAATAAACTGTCAGTTTGCCCGGAGTGCTTGGAAGGCTATAATTTAGCTGATTAAGAATAATCCCCTGGAGTTTAGTACTATGTATTGGGTTGACAGCATTGCCACTGTGAACTAAGTATAGAATAATATAATTAGTAATGCTTTTGGTGCAGCTCTGTCTTGTAGCAGCATTGCTGATTATGTAAATAGCTGTTTTAATGCCATCTTTTGCCAGTATCGGTGCTTGGCGGCATCCTGTTAACTCAGCCCTTCTCCTCAAGTCAATGAAGTCACGTGGCTTGAATATTTAACACGTGCTCTTTTCCTGTTTGCTTCTGAGAGCTCCTCTATGGCAAGGCACAGGCATTAAACATCTAGGCGGGATGTTTTTCCGCCAGTCTGCGTTGAATGTGTGCGCTTGTGCGCTCGCTGAAATTGCTTTTCTGAACGCAGGCCACTGTGCTTTTGAACCGGGAGACCAGAAAAAGAGTTAGGAATGTTTCCGCTTCAATAAAGGGACATCATTATATTGCAAACTACATTTACAGCTGAAAATAATGCGGCCACTGTTGTTACAGGTCCCGTGCAGGATCCTTCCTGATGCTGGCACTTGGGCATAACTTGGGCACGCTCTAAATTGCATGTGGCAAAGATTGCAAAGCTGCACAGGTGGTGTACAGGTGGTCTCCTTGTTCCCTCCTTTGGTGTAGCACCAAGCACATCTCAGCAGGGCCAGTGGATCTGGTCCTATGTACGTATAGCTTGGCAAAATGAGAGCTAAGAAACAGTGTGCTGTGCGGGATGTTTGAGGGATATCTAGATTATGCAGGAAGAATATACATTAACATGATTCAGAGCAGAGTAACTAAAGGTGGTATGATAAAAATGAGCGTGGTAAGATGTCCTCATCCTAATAAGTGAGAATATTTGGGTGATCTTCTAAGAGCATTAGAGTGGGAAGCACTGAGTTTTATCCAGACTCCCGGCCCTCTGCTCAGCACTATAGCAAGCAGTTGCTCGTTCATTAATGTGCCAGAGGAAATAATCTGACGTCAGTAGGGAAATGAGATTTAAAAGGTAAGGTCTGGTCTGGTCTGCAGACCAGGATTTGGCAATCCGTCCGACCCATGTGTTGGCTTTGTGACATGGAAAAATCCCCGTCCGGGAGCGGGTTAAGAGAACCAGGCATATTTCCCTCGGACCCAGAGCCGTATCCGAACGTAGGATTTCAAGGAGAAAGCCTAATGCATTATCCACGTTGCGTCATGTGCCCCTCCGAGGAGAAGGTCGTTGCCAATGAAAAATTCCTTCGCTAACCTTTAAAAATGGGTTTTCGGTAATTCTACCTCTGCTGAAGGGTAAAGCTGTGTACAGTAATTGAATCAGTGGTGCATGCAGACTGAAATTTTGCAGGATGAAATTATGGGACTGTAATGGATTGTCTGCATTGTCTGTATTTTCCTCTCCCTTCTTTTCCTGCTGTCTCTCATCTTCTTTTCCCTTCCTTCTCTTTTTCTCTCAGCGCTAGAATTGGCACACGACGAAGTGGAGTCGTCTCGTAAGTAAAGCAGCAATTGTGGTTTAGGGATCATCCTGATTTTTTTTCACGAGGCGTTACGCTCCAAGCACATTGGGTCCCTTAGTCTTTAGTGCCTTTGTCACCCAACCTGGCTCAGTTTGGAGACGTTCCTGCTTTTTGCTAAGACAGAGCCTGGATCATCCATCGTGGGGTGAGCAGCCGTTCGTTCTGGCCTGGGGTCCCTTGCGAACCGCCCAGGGCACTCGGGAAAGTCACTCTCTTGCCAGGGTGATCTTCTGGGGGTCTCGCTGCAGCTGCTATAGCTGGTTAAACACGGAGAGGATGGAGCCGGAGGAGGGTCTGGGACGCTGCAGAGCCAGGCTGATCCCCAGCTGGGTTTCGGGCCTCCCTGCAGACATGCAATGTAAGCGCCCTTTGGCTCTTCCTAGCCAGTAGCAGCTCTGCGGGGCATGGGGAAGCATTGCATTGCTATTGCAAAGACACTACTGAGGAGTCCTCTGCATAAATCCTCTCTGCTCCGGTGGCCTTAGCAGCGAGCAATGCAAGCGAGCCCGTCTCCATCTGCGTGTAGGTACTCAGGGCAGCGGTGCCTTTGCTAAAAAAAAGCTATTTTTTTTTTCTATTGACCTTGTGCATAGCCTCTGTTCCCACCAGAACGCGGCAAATCACTGTTTTGGACGTAACCGTCCTCTGGAAGGATTTCAATCCCTCATTTTAAGGCGCTGTCGCACTTAGCCAGACTTTGAATGCAAGTTCGGCTTTACCAGCCATTGCCTGCAGTTTAACAGTTGTCGCTGTAGTTCGGAGCCGTTTGCTAGAGTACGCAGGCTGGGCAAATGTTGTCTCGGCGAGGTTTCCTTGACTACAGGACAAGAACATCTCCTAAGTCTTGTCAGTTTTTAAGATGAAGTGTTTCTAATAAGCCACTCAAGGAGCTCAAGGGACATGCCATCGAACAAGGTCAGAGCAGCTGGAGTTCTTGTTTTAAAATAGTCTCTTGTTCTTCTTTCCCTTTGGCTCTGGTCATTCTCGCAGATGCCATCCAGCCATCTCGAAATGCAGCCCAGCACAGAGCAGACCCCAAACCGCTGTTTGCTTCAATCCCCGGCATATCAGGGGCTGGAGTCAGTGGGTTTATGCTGTATGGGCAATGACAAATCTCATCGAAGCCAATGAGTGAGGCGACAAGAGAAGCCACCGTCCAAGGGTGAGGTTGATCGCAAGCAGACGGGCTGCATCTGCTTGTCAGTAAAAAGTGAACCGGAGAGCAGGCAGGCAGGGAGATCGGCACATGTAGTCAAACGAGAGAGGCACACGAAGCATCGGCAGAAAGCTGAGACGAAAGAGCCCATGCTCTTTGGTCAGAGGGCTGGCTGGGAAGCCTGGTTTGGGATTGCGAGCTGAGAAAATGCCTCCTGGTGTTTAGAGAACCGGTGTCAAGTCTTTGCGAACACAGAGGATTGCATCTGAGACGTGTCTGACTTCATTACCGATCTCCCCTCCTAATGGAAAACCTTGGATATTGGCTTCTTAGTCCTGCGGCAAAAGAGTGGCAATAGCAAAGCCTTCTTCACCCTCCAGCGGCGGGCTTCTTAGTCCTGCGGCAAAAGAGTGGCAACAGCAAAGCCTTCTTCCCCCTCCAGCGGCAGGCAATGCAATGGCATCTTTTTCCTCTTCGTTCTGGCTTCGCAGCAGCCACGCCGCACACCTCTTCCTCCCAATTTGTGCCACGCTTTGCAAAGTGTTCTGCATCTGCCTTTCTGCCCCGTGTCTGCTAGTTGTATCAAGCGGGTTCGCCCTTTCCCCACCTGTTGCTTTACCCCCTGTGATTGGAAAGTTGCTGCCGCCGCTTCCACCGAGCTAACCTGCTGATCTGAAGAGACAACCCCACCTGGCATCTTTGAGCTCATCTTGGGTAGCTCTTTTGTCTCCAGTACGTGGTACTGGACTGAACCACCCATCCTGTGAGGGCTGCACAGCCTTGTCATAACGAGGTGCCCGAATATTGAGGTCCTTTAGCATTTTGCAAGGGTCGGGGTAGGCTGTTCTAAGGCAGATCCTCAGCAGTGATCGGGCAGCTGTTTTTATTGTTTTTCAAAAAATTTCCCTGCTTTTAGAGCCCCTCTGCATCATATGCATATGTCATAGCCTTTTTTCTTCATAATTAATCAACCAGTATCTCTCATGCAGCTCTGCTTGTCAGCAGGGATTAGAGCCTGGCCGTATTTAATCATCTTGTATTTCACAGAACACTAACGCTCTGTGTTTGCTTTTCTCTGCCCTCCTTGTCTTCCTTCCCCTTGCCTTTTCCTGGGCAGAGAGCAAAGCTGATGCTACAGCCCTCTGAGGTTTTTATAGACCCAGCGACGGGTCGAAAATAGCTGTTTGTTCTCGCAACGACATCAAGTTGCCCCTCAAATGGCCTCATTTATGGTGATTCCAGGGGTGTAACCTGTTGTTTTCTTTCTTGACGCTCACTGTCTGTCCCCTCCGGCAGGCGGATAGGCTGTTTCATACGTTGGAGACAGGGGAAGCATCAAACCTTGTACATAATTTGCAACAGAGATGATTTGCTCTGATGCAGGTTGTTCCTGCGCCGCATAAGCTAGGACATGTCTAGCTATCCCTTCCTTGCCACGCTTCTGCGTAACGTGGTCAAGGGTCGGGGAAGATTTGGGAGCTAGTCCTGCACAAGTTCAGCCTGACTATACACGAAGGCTGCGAAGGCTCCCAGGAGAGAGCGCTGGAGCAGCCTTGCAAAAGGGTTGGCCTCTCGATTTGTTGTCGAATTGCCTCTTCTCCTGCGTTACGGCTTCATCAACTTTTCATTATCAATGGGGAGCATCGTTTCCCATGAAATATGGCTCATCATCCCTCTTGCTGCATGCAAGGCCGGTGCGTGGTCTGCGGCACTGCTGAAACAGGCAGAGCGCAACGAAACCCCCTGGCTTGGAAACCTTCCTGCTTGGCAGCGCTCAGGTGGGATAACTGAGGACCCTCCCGTGGAAACCCACTTTCTTTCCTTTTTCTTTTTGTAACGATCATATTGATGACTGTTCATATGATAGCAAGAAAATAAAACCAGCAAACACAATAACGTTTCAGCCGGGATCCATTTTCACGAAGAACGCAGGTTCCCGCAGTCGCAATCACGACCTTCATGTGATTTAACATTGGTGTTAACATAAATCAGGCCAAATAGAGGGACGTGTTTCTCTCCTCTCTGCATTTTCCCTGGCTGGTGCAACGCATCGTATAGTGGTGAGCAGCGGTGTGATAGGAGGGAGGATGTGGTCTGTAATCTCTCATTACGTCCACTTGCCACAGAGACCTCAAAAATATCTGTGAGTGTTTCAAGAGGACCTAAACTTCACCGTCCCTCATTTTAAATGGCTTATTGTTTCTGGTCTCTTTAAATCAGGTAGCTGTAGGACTTGTGGTTTATAGACCTTGTTACTAAATATGAATTTTTTTTCCTTATTATCAAGACTGTTATTATTAGTGCTATTAGTATTCTGCAAAATATGCCCTGTGGGTTTGGGTTTTGCTTTTTTTTAGCCAAAAGATTATGGAAATCCAGCCCTTTTTGACCTCCCCACTCTATGCTGTTGGTACTTTCCATTATTTCAAGGAGAAGAGCCACTGAGCTCTAAAACGGTAGAGCCCAATGTAGGCTTTGGTTCAAGAACCTGCCAATTGATTGAAGTTAATAGATGCAGTAATCAATGGGAGAAGATACAAGGGTAACTCTGCATTGTACCTGTAATGGTACCTTTTGGCCTTAAAAATATTAATCAGTATGATTTTTTTTTCATTGCCTTCAAGAGCTGAAATGGGCCCTTGTTTTTATTCCCTGGGAGGCAGCGAATGCAACCGGTGTGGTAGCAGGGCGAGTCCCAGGAGCGCTGTGGAAAGAAAATGGCTGGTGAAAAGATGAGAATTTATGGGTTTAAACAGAAGTTTGCAATAACTCAGAGCAAAGCAATGGTTTTCAGGCAAATCTGCCAAGAAAACAAGCCTAGGAAGACCAGAAAGAAGAATCAGGAATTGATGAGTGCCGAGATCACTTAATTAAGAAAATGTATTCTCCAAAAAGAGCGATAAAGAAAGGAAGCATGAAAAGCTGGCAAGAAAAGGGTATCGAGGCAAGGGACGTTCATCAGAGTAAGTGACAATTAGCTACGTTTCCAAATAGAAGAGAGCGAAGAGGGTAGAAATATTTGCAAGAAGAAAATGAGGCAAGAAGAAATGAAGGAGCAATGAGCTCCTGGTTGGGTTTGTTGGCCTGATTTATGCTCTTGCGTTCGTACTGCCCTACAGAGGAATGAAATGGCTGCTGTTCTCATTCCTGTAGCATCCTTTGGGCACAGGGCTTGGTTTTTTGGCCCTGAAGCAGAAGGTGACTCCCGCAGTGGGCTGAGAAGGGAGAGGGAGGCTTTATGGTCTCTGTAGGGCTGCACACAGACCCCGCCACGATCCCTCAAATGTCCAGGCATCCCCTAGACTCGTTTTCTTCTGTGTTTCCTGCCTCTTTGCTCCTTGCAGCCCATGTGCCTTGTAAGTAGGAGACTTTGCATTCAAGTGAGAAAATGCTCCCCTATGGCTGGTGCCTCTGCTGGCATCAGGTCCTTTTTTATGGCATGGTAGTCTCCCTGCACCGAGTCTTTGCTGTGTCCTTCTCCCCCATGCAAGCAGCATAATCTATAAGCAGAAGTCAGGTGGGCTGCCAAATATAATACCTTGCAGAAAGGGGGATTCATGCTTTACCCTCACCCTTATTCCTGCGCACCGAGGCACATGGAAAGTAGCAGACCAGCATCTGCAAACGCCTTGCTCCTTGTACGTCCGCAGCTTTGCCATCCCCAGTGTGACGGGAGATGCAGGATGCTGCGTGGAGACTGCTGGGGAGCAGTAGGTGTTGGTGGGTTTCTTTAAGCATTGTCCACTTCCCTTTCCCCCTCTTGACGCATGGAAAGCATGGAGTTGAGCTCCCTTCTGCAGAAACAAGCTGGCATTTTTCAGCCTTCCTTAGCCTCCAAAACTTCAGGCTGCTTTTCTTCCCAGAGAGCCGTCATGGCTCATTGATGCTCCGCACAGAGCCGCAAGCCGGACACGAGCAATCTCACAACTGCTGCTGTGAAACGGTGGAAGAAAATCCTGGCCATTACTCCAGGTTCATTCTGTCTAGTTTGGATCAACTCTAAGCATGCCGGCAGGAGTGAAGCGCTTGGATAGTCCCTGACCTTCTGCACCGTAGCATTGTCGACCAAGAATTTCACAGGGCATTAGGGGCTTGAAACCCTGCTTGTTCAGATTCATTAGGCTCTTGGGACCTCCGTTGAAAATCCCAGCTGCTGTATTTTGTTCTTTTGTAGCTTCCCACGATGTTTTCATATTGGGACCAAAAGCAGCTTTGTTTTTGGCTTACTTCTCGCTTACAATGCTGCTTTGATAGTGTGCGCTAGCAGTGCCAAATGGGTTACAGCGGTGGGTCCTGCAAGCTAGTGAGGTTTATGTCCTTCCCTCTCTGGGCCTGGACTTCATTCTTGCTTCCACACCAGGAAGATCTAATATAAGGAATAATTCATTGATAAATATCTGGGGCAGTGCTTGAAAATGCAAAGTGCCATGTTGAGTTGGTGCAATAAAAGATATTGGATTTACCCAAGGAACCTTGTCTGCCTATGTCCTTAGACCAACACGACTACAAACTACACCCCTAAGTACCATATAACGTACATGAATGCTGGCCACACTGCCTCTTTTCAGCCGTGACCCCCTCCACCACCTTTTCTGCCCTCTTGCCTTGGGTGCAATGGACTGCAGCTGACCCCGATGCTGGAGAAGAGCATTTTAATCCGAATTAATCACATGGCAATTTTGGCTGTTGCCTGCAGGAAGCGAGGCCCAGACGCCTGGCGTCATCAACAGGTTTGTTTTGTTTTCAGAGTCACTTTGGGCCCAACTTCGGATGCCAGGACCAGAAATACAAAACGACGGTCAGGATTTGCCAGCAACTATTTTGCGTATGCTTGTGCCCCAGAGATCTTCTGCGCGCATTGTTAAAAAAAGAGTAATTATTACAAACCGTGCTCAAGTAGGAGGATTGAAGCTGCCAATCAGGCTCACAGCTCAGCTGGAAGAACACCTGGCTGGTAATCAGAAACCTAAAGTGGGTACCAAGAAATCTTAGTTAAGTCCCATGTATCACACACCGAAAATGCCGAGGTATATGCAATAAAAGTAATTTGTTGTTGCTGCAAATTGAATTTCAGCCTTCCTTGAAAAGTGCTGCCTTAGCACCGGTGGGAGCTAAGCTACCTGAGAATGAGGTGGAGTGTGGTCCGCAGGCTTAGCAAGACTCGACTGCCTCAGCTCCAGTCTGATAGAGCCACCTCCAAGAAAGAGTGGTCAGTAAAAGTTTCCACGCTGTACTCGCTCGGGCCTTTGCCTCGCTGGCGAGTTGGCCACCAGAAATGCCAGCTGCAGTGGCTTTTTCGGGGGGAGATAGGGACCTCTGTGAGCTTGGAATCGCTCCAACGTGGTCCCTTTGAGCTGAGATCATCCACCATGGGTCTCGGGTCAAAGGTGGACAAACTGTTTGCTTTTTCAATTAGTCAAATCTCCTGGGGGAGAAGGGGAGCAGTGGTTGACTTGAGTACTTCAAAATGTGCTAAAAGGGCAGTTACCCCATGTTTGGATCAACACTGTTGTAGTCACTTGGTGTGTCTACACATGCTATTAATGCACAATAAAGTTCCTGCACTTTTAAAAAAAAAAGGTGCAGTAAATTGCCCCGGGGAATGGGTCTATGCGTGTGCCAGCTTGGGAGCAAATTTGCTCCCAACCAGAGCAGTTGAGAGCAGGGATGTTCCTACCCCCCTGCCATACTCTACCCCCTTACGGCAGGCAGAAGGAGCTCCAGGCTGCCCCCGGTGCCAGCCCGAGGCAGACAGGGGGTGGCCCCAGCCCTCACGTGGTGAGAGAGAGCTGTCCCAGCATTTTCAAGTAGTAGATAACTGCACGTTAGCCTATTTTACTGTGCAGTAGCCCAGTGCATGGTTAAATGGTGACCTTTACTGTACGGTAGATTAGGGTATTGCACAATAAAGCATCTCGTGTAGACGCACCCACCCAACCCAAACTCGTGTGTAGCTAAAACACTTGGTTTGTTCTGTAGCTTTTACTGAGACTTAAAAGCAGAAACAAATTAGTTTACTAGGGTTTAAAAAAAAAAATTAGGAATCTTTTAGGCGAAGAACAGACGATCCAAAAGCCCAAGGCTGAATCAATTCAATCTTTGCAGATTAGGCTAAACTGTGTAGATTGAACTGATACACAAGTGAACAGACATTCACTTTTGATTCTGGAAATGCAGCTCACCTGCTTTCAGTGGCCCAGGCCAGAAGCCCAGGCGTATCTTACACTGGTTTCAGCCATTTTGAAAGTGGTTTATATGCACTGAACTTCTGTTGTGTTACAGATGGGAACTGGTTTCCGATCACGTACACCGGTTTATGTGTAACTTCTGTCCCTAGCCTTAAAGTCAGCGGTTCTAAGTATGTGGTGTCTTACAGCTTTCCCAAGCCTTTGCACTTCAAATATGTTTTAAGAAGGTATTTGGTAATGCCACGCTTGTTTAGAAGGCGCCGATTAGCTGGCAAAGTTCACCAAACTTGTATTCTCCGCAGGTATTTGCTGGTCACCGAGCGTTTGAGCTCTGACGGCTGACTAGCCCCATCTCAAACACTCTTGGTGCGATTCTGATGCAGCTTGCTTCAATTTAATACTGGTGATTTCACGAGAATTACATCTGCTTTATACGGATACTAGGGAGAGGAGGTCGAGGCCTTTTGTTTTACGATACCCTGTAAAAGTTGGTTTGGTCGAAGAGGTTTCTGTCAGAGACAGCAGGTGGGACCCTGAAAACCTTTATAAACATTTGAGGAGAGAAAGCCCCTGGCCTAGGGGCACTTTCACCTGGTCCCAGGATCAGAGCATTTACACGTTTTTTCCATGTGAAATTATTAGAAATTATAAACTCTTCACTCCACATACAGCTAAGTTTGTTCAATTTGCTTTTGCTTTTCCCATCCATCATCGTATTATTTATACAGTAAACAATTACATGGCTCATTATACACGTAAAATAACTGGACCTATTCTGTAGTGCAGTGACCAGTCTACTACTCCATAGCTGCTTCGTCCAGACCAGGTCTTAGAAAAGGCCTTGTGCTTGACCCTACAGGGCACAGGACGTGGTTAGTTGTATAGGAGCTGGACAGACGGGGAGAACTGCAATGTCTGCTCTGGGTTCAATACCTTAACAAGACCCCTTTTCTGTATTCATACTGCAGAGTCCTATCACTACGATAGGCTATCACTATCCTATCACTTCTCTGCTCCAAAATACTTTATAGATCCCTACCTCTGAATTTTATGGTCTTGGGTCTTAATAATCATACCCTTGCCTTGAATCATGGTATGAATTGTACCAGAGCCTTGACGCCTGAGATGCTACATGGGCAAAAAGGATTCATTTGTATAGATCCAGTTCCAGGATCAGGGCCAAATAAGACGACATGCAGAAAAGAGGGTGCTGAACAGTCAGCAAGCCCAGGGGCCAAATGTGCTGCTGCGGTCTTAACTTGGCAGTCTTGCACTTGGGTTGTCACTTTGCTTCTTCATGCATTAGGTGGAAACCTGACTGATTATACTGAGTAAGAGCCAGGGGATACAAAGTCAGGCTGTGTTCAGGTAGAAACCCCGTCAATCTGGATGCCGTCCTGAGCTGCTGGAAGCTGTCCTGGAGTCCTGGTCGGTCCAACCCAGGGTGGTAGGCACGTCGGCCCTACGGCGGCATTTGTTTTGGCTTTCCATGTAGGCACCTCAGTAGCAAAGATACGAACAGTTGTTCAGGTTGGCTGTCAAATTTGCTGGCCAAATGCTTGTTGACAGTCATTTTCTTGGCAACCCAACAAGCCTCTCTCTCCCTTCCCCCTCCACCTCCCCCAGCCCAATAACTCTGCAGCGCAGCTATAAAAACCACCACCAACCTCCTTTTGCCTCACTTTGAAGATTATTTTGGATCCTTACCGATTCTGCTTGCTGATGTTGCTATTTTAAACTTGGAAACCAGTTGGCTGATATTCTGCTGTGAGCCTCACTCCTGTTCCTTAGCAAATGCCAGGTTGTCTGCTTTACAAACCTATTCCTCGTTTCCATACAGAGAACTATTCATTAGTGCTAGCACATGCTTCCATATGGTGCACATTAATCACTATTTAGCTGTGTAAACAAGAACTTGCGTTTTATTCTTGATACACTTACCCAGATTAGGGTGAATGAAGGATTTCATTTTAATAAGTCACACAAACACACCTGAGGCCCTGAAAACAAAGTACCACAATTCTCTGTTCTGCAGAATATATCAGTCTGCTAATTAGAAATCTGCTTTCCTGCTTAATGATTGTCACTTAAAAAAAAAAAAAGAAGCCCTGAAATGCTATTCCCAGGTGTAGAGTGTTTTCCTTAAATGCTTCCTGCCTCTTTCATCTGTTATTTCATTGTGTTGAGATGTTAGTGCATGCTTTCAAGTTATGGTTTCCACACAGTCAATTGCCAAACGCTGTTTAAAATTGAAGTGTTTGCAACTGTATATTTTTAAATGAGTTGCATTTAATAGCTGTGCTCTGGTTGAAATTAAAAAAAAAAAAGGAATTAAAGGACCAGTGAATGAAAGAAAAAAGAAATAAAATGGTCATCTTCAGAGAAATAAAGTGGCACCAAATTGGACAGCAAGCACTAACCCCTAAGCCTCAAGTCTCTGTTTTTGTGTGTTGACTTTCCTACCAAAGTATTGCTTCTTGCTTTCTCCAAGGTATTTATAGTGCAGTGTTTATACAAGGCGAAACATAAGTTAGGAGGGATCGTGTGCCCTGTGCAGCGCGCTTCTTCAGATAATTGGCTTGCACGCAGTAATGGAGGAACTCATTGCTGCAGGATATGGGTGAAAATGTAGCAGGTTTTAAAAGGGAAGGGAGTTTTAGATAGTCAAAAAAAGCATTGAGTTTCAGAAGCAAGGATTTAAAAAAAAAAATAACAATCCAAGAGTTTGGAAGAATTTAAATTCTCCTGTTGCAAGTCAGATGGTAACCTCTAATTAACAGGGGTTTGAAAGAGTCTTTTCCTGTGGGTAGAGTATCTCATTGCTGCCCACTTCCAAGTTTCTTCCTCCTTCCAGCCATTGCAGGAGACACTGGATTGAGTGGACGTTGCTTTGATCCCGCACAGCAAAGTCTATATTGAAGCCAAGAGGACCGGCCAGTTGCAACTTGTAATATGTAACATTAATGTTTGAACCTACCTAGCAAAATACTGGAGCCAAACTTGCCTGATGCACCCATGTCTTGAGTCAACTCAGGATGGTGAGTTCAGATTGATAGTGGTGTGACAGCCCTGCTGAATTCCTGTTGTTATATCTGCGATGGAAGAACTGGGAGATGCTGTGCTGGGCAACCTCACTGTGCTAGGTGCTGTACAAATATATCATCAGACAGGGGTGGCCAACCTGTGGCTCCGGACGTGAATATACCTCTCCTTGAATCTTTGCACAAGCACGCGGTGACCAGCTTTCATGTGGTCATTGCATTTGTGTGCACCACGTGTGCAGGATCTGCATTCCCCGGTTCTAAAGGAATTAGTTTTTTTGTACAATATTGACAAACGTGAATAAATGTCAATGCACCCCCAACACTCGAGCCATTCATTGTTCTCACTTTGATTTTTGGGCAGGGACCATTTGTGCAAAGATGCAAGGAGACGCATGTTAACTTCTGAAGAGATGCACGTGGCTCTGGAGCCACAGGTTGGCCACCCCATCGGTCATCTAGTCCAGCACCCTGCCTGAAGCAGGATCACCCCTAACTAAACCATCCCATGCAACCATGATTTAAACTCTCCGTACGGCTACAGTCAACTTTGACACAACATAGACCCAACACCCTAACCTACCACAGGTAAAGCAGGGGAGCCATGGCAGCTGATGACCTGCTTCTATGAAATGTCAATATATGCTCAAGAGCTCCCAGGTAAGTATGATGTATATACAGAATATATATACATACAAGTACATGTGATGAATATAGAGCAGCTAATGGATTCTTCTGTGTATATGAATGTAAATGTACAGTAATTGAGGGGTATGTGTCTGGCTATCCTGTACTGCAGCCAAGGGGTTTATCTATCTACTGTATTCTCAGTTGCCTAAATGCACCCCGTGTTTTTAGGATGCCACGGGTGTGCTGCTTAACAAGCAGACAAAAAAATAAAAGCATAGATCAAAACAACTTTATGGAAAAATGGATGAAACACAAAGATGTTCCCTGCATTCAGCTTCGAGCAAGGCATTCAGAGTCAAAATGCTGACACAACCTCCACCTGAGCGTGGCTGGAGCCGCGGCGCTAATACATAAAGTATGGTTTGTCTCACGGTGATATTTAAATATAACCATAGGAGCATTTTGGTTGGGAACCTACAGCATAACAGGAAAGCCACAAGCAATAAAGCAAGTTGCTGGCAGCAGAGTTGATGGGAAGGATCGTAGTGATTGCAAATGAGCCCTGTCCAGGAGGTAATGTGATTAGTGTTTTCTAAGAGCAGAGAGTGTTGCAGAAATCAAATGAATGCCTAGTGTTGGGGGAAAAAAAAAATCCCATAATTCCCCAGGTTTTATCTAATAAGAGCTTTATCGTTTTCAGTTTTCTGCGCCTGAGCTGGGGGTGTTTGGGAGTTATTATGAGATTTGAAAGAATGCTGAGTTTTTGATCTTGTCAGGACTGAAAGTACTTTATAAATGTCAGAGTTGGTGTGTGAAAATCTGGGACACTGCTCTGCTGCGTAGCTTGTGAGAGATCAGCTAATGAGGCCACAGGAGAACAGCCTGCCGAGCCGCCCAGTGCGATGGCCCTGCCGCGGAGAACAGCCGACTTTATCGCTCCTTGCAGAAAATGATGAAATACATAATGTTAAATTGCAAACAAATTGCCAGCCTTAAATAATACTACCGTTGCTCCAGTCTTAGCCTTCTACGCTGCCTTTTGAGGTGAAGGTTTTAAGCACGGAATTGAAAGTTTTCTCCTTGTCTCCTAATTTTGCTGGACACAGATTGGACATATATTAACGGCCTATTGATCTAGGGCACATGTCTTGCTGAAGTGGACAATCTGTCACGGCCAAACCTCGTTAGAAATGGCCAAAAATGGAAAGTTGTGTCTAACAGCATTTCCCCGAGTGACATTTTTGCATGAGGCTCTACTAGCATTGCCAGTGCACACCTCGAATCCCGAGCGTCGCAACACCTCACGGTAGCTGCCAAGGAAAGGCCAGGTGTTTACAGTGAAATGTGATGCCATCCATTTTTCCGGACTGTATTTCCAGCATTTTGTGACATTGCACGCGAATCTTACAATGCAGAGCGCGTTATTTAAAACCCAGGGATTGCAAATGCCCCCTCCCCAGCAATTTAACAAGACCAAAAGGGCTATAGCGATAGCTGATTTTATCAGCCGTCACTCGTTTGTCTGAACGACTGGTTTAAGATGGTTCACGGCTCTCTTTCAACTTGGTGAATCCACGGGTTCGTGGCTGGTCTCGATGCTCCCTGTAGCAGTGGCCCCAGTTCGGCCAGGTGCATAAGCACGTGCCTGCTCTACATTGCAAAGTTTTCCTCTTAGGATTGCAGTTCTTGCAGCCAAATTTGGAGTGCATTTGTGCTGAGTGCCCGCATGCCTGCCCGAACCCTTCCCGGTCATCAGAGATACCCCAGCTCTGCAGAGTGGGCATCTGCTGCTGGCCAGCGCCTGGCTGCAGTTTGCATCTCTGCCCTTCCCCTCTTTCCCCGTGATTCACTCAGCCGCCGGGCACTTGGTGTCCTGGCAGCAGAGCTAGTGAGTGGATGTGTGCAAGACGCCAGACGTGTGTAGGTGCCTGTGGTCTGGTGGGTGGGCGGTGACGGCTGCTGTCTGCTATAAGTATAGTCGGAGCCTAACCTTCGGGATGAATCATTCTGTTGACTACCTGTGCGCCGAAAGTTAGTCACACGCTAAGTACCTCGTTGAGTCACGGTCATTAAGAGCACGATGGAGACAGAGCTGGGCACGATTCACACCAAGGAAGGTGACGCCCCCCTATTTGGATCCGTGCTTATTGATCTTGAGACCCTGGGGAGGGAAGAGTCTGTGGTTGGAGGAAGAATAAAGTCAAGTGGGATAAAGTAATAATTCCCGACATTCAAGGCATTCGAAGGCCTTGCTTTGGTGGTCGAATGTAGGCGATGTGGTTTGAGCATAGAGAAGGTTTGCAATGAGGCTGAGAGCAGGTCCTGAGGTTCGTCCGCATGTTGCAGACTGAGAAATATCATGGGGCCATCGTACATGCAGGTGATCTGCCAACTTCGCAGTCCTCTCAACATAATTTGGTCGTCCAGGTCCCCACGGTGGTTCTGCAGAGGGCCGAGGTTCGTTAGTACTAGCTGTGGAAGCTCCTTCTACCAAACCCAACTTTGACTACTCTTCATAGTTTTTTAGGTTTTTTTCCCCATAGATTTCCATCAATTTTTTTAGGGTCGGAGGGGACCTCAGTAGATCATTGAGTCCAACCCCTTCTTCTTCTGCCTTTAGTGAGAACGGGGCCTCTACAGCGCTTGCTGGATAGATAAGGTGCCGTGATTCATAGAGTTCAGCTCCGCACCAATGAGTGTTTGTGCGACAGCCTTGCTGGCAATTGGAAAAGCAGAAGAGGAGCCTTGTAACCTTTAGATTTGCTCATTGAAGCAGTTGCCACCTCCACTTCAAGGCCAGGAACAGCGTAACTATTGCTGAAGGACACACCATTGTATGCCGAATATTTGCATAAAGAAATAACTGATCTCTTGGCTGTCTCAAGGTCTCCTTTGTCTATATTGCATCACTTAGGAAGTTTAGATGTTCTGCACTCTACATTGAGGTCCTTCCTGGTTTTACTGGGGTTTTTTATATTTGAGTTATTCACTGATTCGGAGGCAAACGGTTGCTAAGTGACTTGGTTGGGGTCACTGCTTGGCGACACCGATTCAGCCCTTTCTAGAACCAAATCCTTGGCAGGTGTAAATCAACTCAGCAGCAATGGAGGATCCAGCCCTGACGAGAAGCTGGTCGCATCTTCTTTTCTCTCTGTTCAGTGTCTGATTCTCGGTGGGTGCAAATGGAGCCTGCACCAGCTACTTTGAAAGCTGCTCTGTTAAACCCTTGTACGGCAGCATCAACGTAATGTCACATTGTGCCGTGTTTCTCCATCGGTCGTGGGAGTTCGGGGAGTTGGCTTCAGTCTACGGGAAATCAATCGCCTGATTGCAGTCGCCCGTGTTTCGTACGGCAGAAGAGCACGCAGAACAACGATTTGGCATTTATTCTGACAGTGCAATGGATCTTTGACCCAAAAGCAGTAGATGTTTAAAAAAACACCGTGCATATACGCAGGGACAAAAACCCAGGGAATCGAACATCATAGCAACCTGCGTTAGAGACAAACGTTGCGGCTTCTATCAGGGATTTTGCATATCTGTCCAATGAAATGCTCTTCAGAAATACAATCTCAGAGGCATCATATGCTGAAGATGTGAAGTTTTTAACAATTATGCTTCCAAATATGTGCACTTACTGATAAAGGGATGTTTGTTAAGAGCCGCTGCGCCAAGTTTAATTTGATTTATTTGGCCTTGTCACAGTTGCTCTTTTTTTTTTTTTAACCTTGCGTGCATGTCTGCGTGCCTATTTATCCCCCCCCAAAATCGAATTGCGTGTTTCGTGAATGGCTTTGAAGCTTCTGCGAGGAGTTGAAGAATAGCAAACAATTGCAAGCCTAATTATTTTCATATTGATAGACTCGTATCAAGAGAGCGGGCCTTTCTCTGGGTTGGTAGCCTGTTCTTTAGACTAACGTCACGGAAGAGGCACGCGGCGTGCTACGATGTTGTAGTCTGGGGGATGGAGGCCGTGTCTTGCACGTTATGCTGCCTCTGCCTCTGAAATGGGAAGCTGTGCAGCTGTATTTGCTACCCTGCCAGCTAATTGGTATAGGGCAGGCTAATTGGCGTGGCGATGCAGGTAAAAGCACAGGCTGGCTCTGGCCACGCTGCATCTCGGTGGCATCCTGATGCCTCGGGGTTAAGGAGCCAGCCCACGTAGCGCAGGGTGTCGCGTGTCCAGGTGCAGCTACCTTGCGTTTTGCAGACCCTTGTCATGGAAATGCTTAGGAAATGGACCCAATGAAGCATCACCCCACGTATTTTGGATACAACCCTTACCCACATCACCTTCCTGTTGTCTTTACTGTGAGTCTGGGCATGCCAAGAGCACGGCCTTAAGTGCCTTGCTGAGGAAGGATTTCATCTTTAGATCCTAAAACCGTCCCTGGACTGTACCCAGTAAATATTAAAGTGCGCTTGGATCCAGGGCTGTGTAAAAATTAATTTACCGTGTAACATTACTCCGGCTCCCACCTGGGATTGCGAGAAGTGCCGCTGACAACCGGAGCAAGCGTCTGAACCTCGCTCACTCGCTCCTCGCCCGCACCTGATTTGCAGAGCGGCGCTCGCAATCAGACCTGGCGTTTAATTAGCCCCCCTCTCCGACCCCTCCCTCGCGCACTCAGGCGATGATTGAGTTCATTTCCGTGGGGGGTTTATCTGAAACTCGCCCGATTTTCATCGTAGCTGGATGCACGAGGCCACGTTGAGATTCAGCAGCCGGTTTCCCAGGCGGCGGCACTCTGTGCAGGTCACTTCTTTTCAGACCGCGTTGATGGTCTGCGGGTATAAAAACACGAAGCCCACTAATGACCCTCGAGGTTAAGCACCTGCTGATCCACATGGCTGTCGGGACGTGCCCCGGCTGCACAGATGTTCAGGTTGGGTTTCATGCGACTCTCGAGAGTCCCTTTCTAAAACCTCTGCCGTCTCGCCTCGTGCTCCTGTTTGGGAATTTCCCGCACTCTCCACTTGCCTGCAAAGGAGGTGGAGAAAACTGATTTCTGCCGTCCCCAGCCGACTTCTTTTGTATTCCCGTTGTTGGGACAGAGTTCATGAAAGCCAGCCACTCTCCCGCTGGCCCTGTTATTGCAGGCGTGCACTGCAGGCCTCGTCAGCAAGTAGTCACGGCGAGTAGTGAAAAATGCAGAATATACTTCGCGAATATTAGTCACGTGTACCGAGGTCCCGGTCCTTGCACTTGCACACACCATGCGTGCAAGATCTGCACTCCCTGGTTCTGAAGGGTTTTTGTAGCGTATTGACAGACGTGAATGTCGATGCACCCCCACATTCAAGAGCCATTCCTTTGTTCTCACTTTGATGTCGGGGTGAAACGGAAATTATGGGAAGAAAAGGCCCAGTTATTTGAGAGGTATGCAGGTTGTAGCCGTATAGTCCAGAACTCATGGTCGAGGTGATCTCTTTTATTCAACCAACTTGCTATTAAAGAATTTCTTTTGCAAAAAGTCGTAGGTGGTCGAATAAAAGAGATCCCCTTGACCACGAGTGCTCATCCCAGTTATTCGAGATGCATTTCTAGGTCAGTCGCTCCTTGGCCTGGGGGGCATTATGATTGAGACCATATTAGCTCCTCAGTCTTTAGCATTGTTGTGTATAGAAGCATCTAAGAAAGATTTGGTGCTTTTGGGGCTGGAGGACTTTTTTCTGTAAACCAAAATCTATCTGTGGGAGGCAAGGCAAGGGCATTTCTACCGGCTGTTAAGGACTTGACAGAGGGCTTGGGATTTTTTTCCCCCGCCCTGCAAATGCTTCAGCTTTCCACACACTGTAGCTGTCAATGTGATTCAAGGCATTTGGAAAGAGAGCTTGCTGTTTTATTTGTTATTTGCTTAGCAAAGCTTTGACTTTATGGCTATGCATTTCAGCCTCTCTCTCTTTTATTTTTTTTAATGCCACAAAATCATTTCTCTTCAGGATTCCCGATTTATAGTTCAGAGATATAGTAAGGCACCTTGGAGTTTGCTACATGCCTTGATTGTTTTTTAACCTTAACCCAGTGTGATAGTCACTCTCAAGAATATTCTCTCATAATCCTGCAGAGAAGAATAAAGGCAACAAAATGGTCTGGCATTAATACCGTAAATCAAAAGCACATAATGACAAGTCTGAGATACATACTAAAAATAATCACAGGACAGGATTGTTTCTGAGCAGTAAATACCATTATACTTCACTTTTGGTACTGACATCCATCTCCATGCCGTACTCACTACACTCAGATGACTTTCGGTGGTATTTTTCCGTCAAAAGAAGTAATGTAACTTTCCTTGTGAGTTAGTGCGCCTCTTGAAATAACTCCTAGATATTTTCCACACTTCTCCCAGCAAACTTGGGAGAAATGAGCAGGACCTCCCACCCCTGGACTAACCCAAGTAACGCTCCCAATACACCGGCAATATCCTCAGTCCTCCTAGGAGCCAAAGCTAGTGACTGTCCATTCAGGTCATAAATCAAGTGCAAAAAATATGACCTCTTTAATAACTGTACTGTAAGGAAGAAAAGTGTTGTTCTTCACCTCGAAAAAGCCAGTACAAGAGTGATGCGCTGCTCAAAGCATAAAGTACGTGGGGTGCAGGTCACAGCTTGCAGTGATTGGAGGTATGAATATATCCTGGAAATAATCTCACAAGCTTCTGGCCTGTTCGGAGAAGAGGAAAACACCGACTTGTTGTTTCCAGGGGGGAAAATTGCTGAAATAGCGGTGCAATGTGCATACAGCGGTGCAATGTGCATACGGCTGCGTAGAAGGGTAGAAAAGACAAGTTCAACTGATGTAGCCTATCCTCAGCCCAGGGAGAAAAACATTTCCATTTCTATGGTGAGATGAGAGTTAAAAGTTGATTTAAAGTTATCTGGGAAACTTGTCAGCGGTTCCCTAGAGACTAAGGGTTAATCATACATAAAAACAGCCCTGTAATTGCCACAACACGGAGCGGCGTTTCAACTTGAGATGTCCCTTTCTTCTGGAAGTCCCGCCGTGCAATATAAAACCCATCCTGAGCAATGCATTGCATGGCGAGACAAACTGAGCCCACGTGTGCTCCCGCGGCAGTGCAGTTGCCCCAAGAATACAAGGCGCGCGGGTACGGGACCTCGCATGGGCATCAGATGGCAGACCTGGGCATGCTAGAGAGGAAGAAACATCTGCTTCACAACCCAGACTAAGTATGACAGGTACAGATTAAGCTAACTGGGGTCCAAAAGACCAGGGAAGGAGGGTCAGTTGGGATAAGACTCGATTTACGCCTGAAAAAACAGCCTCGATATTATTTGAAGCAGCCTAATGGTCATGTCAGCTGGGAAGTTAAATAAATGATGCATGTTAAATAAATGACAAGCATGTCGGCGTCTTGTAATGCCGTGGCTGTTTCCAGGCAGCGGAAGGACAAGCCAATGATTTAGCCACGTGCTAAACGGCGTGATGTTGTCCTTGGATGTCCAACATTGCATGCCACAAGATGCTGCGACCGTAGGTACCGGTTGCCATGTTGCTTCCCAAAAGCAGACTTGCGAGCCCGACTCTGATCTGGGTCAGGCGACTCCTCTGAGTGACCGTGCCGGCAATGGTGGCCTAGAGAGGCGAGCCCGACTCTGATCTGGGTCAGGCGACTTCTCTGAGTGACCGTGCCAGCAATGGTGGCCTAGAGATGACTTTGGTTCTTTGGTTGTTTGAACGATGAGGGGCTCATATTTAATGTAGGAGACTCACCTTCCCACCCCACCCCTTCATCTTCCCTTTCATGCTGGAAGTCCTGTTGACAACTGCAACATAACCTCTCCAAACTGAAACTCTTCATCTTTCCTTCAGTGTCCTCCCAACCTCTTCCTCTCCCCATTAGCCGTGGTAACTCTGCGGCACCCCCTCTCCCACGGACTTGCAATCTTGGTGTTGCTTTTTCCTCTTCCATATGTTGATCCTGCTACTAAATCCTTGCTCTCTCCAAATGTTGCGTCTGGGAGGCATCCGGTGGTTCTTCCCCACCAATAATAATTATTTTACAGCGCTTTATCTCAGCTTCTCCTCCTCTTCCTCCTCTCTAGCTTCTCTGACATCCCCCCCCTATATATATATATGAGCATGAGGAAGAATGACAGTATTATGCTGTGTTATATTATTGTATTATATATTATATTGGCTTCTATTCCATCCAGGAGATCACAAAACAGCAGCAGGCTCTCCATATGCCTGAAGAAGGGCGTTTGTGCCCAAAAGCTTGCAAAGAATATTTCCAACGATTTAGCTGGTCTAATAAAAGAGCATTACGATGTCCCTGTCCAGTATGTGCTCTCAGAGCAACACCGTTGTTCGTATTCAGACACAGCTGAGATTTCATGGGCACGTCGCGCCTCGGTTTCATTTTGTGATGGCTGTCGCTAAAATTTTGGGAGCAGACCCCAAAAAACGCATAACCCACCAGTGACTCGTCGTTCTCCCGGTTGCACAGACTGACATCGCTGTTGAATAGCTCCGCTCTGCGCCACCTCGTTAAGGTGCTGCAAAGTGTGTATAGTTCATTAATTAATGATTGTGATCCGGAGGTGAAAGGTTACAGGGGGTACTTTCTGCCCTTTGTTACATGTGGGCTGCACCACTGCTGTTAATGAGGATGAGAGAGAGCCACTGGGGTCAGCATTTAAGCTACTGAAGTGCTGAGTTTTTTGTTAACATTTTGCATAACTTGAAATTTTCAGCTAATGGGGCGTTTGCGAGTGATTGATTTCTCTCCATCATCAGCGGTGCGGGCTCAGCCCTAGTCAGAGCTCATAGGTCAATATTCATAAGACTTTCTGAATAGTTTAGTTTTCTGTTCAGTTTTGGTCCTTATCTGTGTGCTCATCTATTGTCCTTATCTGAGTTTGTCTGTGGTTTTCTAGCAGGCAGGAGTGTCTTGGTATGCTGGGACATGGGAGGCAATGGGCACTGGTATGGCTGGGTTAGTCTCAGGGTAGGGTAGCAGTAGACTCTTTCGACTTATTTGACTTATTTCCTGACAGAGACTGTGTTTTTCAAAGGATCTTAAGGAACTGCATGCCCAAATCCAGTTGCTGTTGGCATGGTCTGGGTCCCTCTGCAAATCCCAGCCACAAATCCCATCGAAAAGCCAAACCGTGCAAACTCACTGAGGGGCTCTGAGGATCCTACCTCTCCAAACCCAAGGGATGTGTAAAGCAAACGGGTGCCTAACTCCTTTGTACCCTGGCTACAGCTCTCCACATCTGCATCCAACATCTGTAGCAGTTCACGGCTGTTGGCATGGTCTGGGTCCCTCTGCAAATCCCAGCCACAAATCCCATCGAAAAGCCAAACCGTGCAAACTCACTGAGGGGCTCTGAGGATCCTACCTCTCCAAACCCAAGGGATGTGTAAAGCAAACGGGTGCCTAACTCCTTTGTACCCTGGCTACAGCTCTCCACATCTGCATCCAACATCTGTAGCAGTTCACGGGCTCAGCACAGATGGCAATCGCTTTTTTTTTTTAATGGATATACGGGTAACAGTTTAATGTTTAAATCTTTTCCGGGTTCTCCTGTACTTCTGGAATCAGATAGCTGGGTTTTTTTCCCCTAAAAAAGTGCTGACTGAAGTGAAGCATGGAGGTCCCCGAGCTAGCTTTCGGCTAGCTAGGCTAGCCAAAGCACCAGCAGCTGTCTGGATAGGACAGCACCGAACTAGCAAAAAGCAGACAAACTAGCCCATATTGAGGTCCACACCAGTCTGCTGCTGAGCTCGTCGTGCAAAACTCCCTCACATACTTCTGCGCTCCCGGCCGTCTGCAAAGCCGACGCTACTCGGAGAGATCTCACTAGGTTCAGGCCAAGTCCCATAATCTGTTGGGTCTTGGAGTCTTTTTGGTGTATTTCTACTTATTAGATCATCTGTGAAGTAGAGAAGGACAGCAGTGTTACGCAGTGACATTGTTTCCCTATAGGTATGACGTGCCGTTCATTTGCAAGAACATACCTACGGTTCCTTAAAACAAGAGAGAAAACCCAGAAAGCTTTCTACATTACTGTCCTGTTTGCCTTTTTATAGTGTTGCCAGGGTAGCAGTAGCAAAATATAGCAAGTCGACAGTAAAATCTGCAGGCATGAATATAGGCTGTACCCAGAGGCTACAGAAAGTAGCAAGACACATTTCAGGTTTTATCAGGAATAAGGCAAGTGTTTGCACAGCCCTGGAAGAGCTTTTGCCATCACAATAAACTGCGATAAAAGGGAGTAATTAAAAGTTGCATCCTGTCTGAGCCCCTCTAAATGTTCAGTAATCTGACAGCCTAGCGAGAGCGTATTGCATTTGTATCCTGCCGTCCAGCATAAAAGGTGCATTGCTTTGTTCTCTCTCAGGGGGGATTTCTTAGGGTTGGTGCGCACAGGCAGGGCCACCTTTCAGGGGACAGGTTGGAGAGGCCAGCTTTTCTGCACCACCCGAAGGAAGGTTGCTTCCAAAATCCTGTCGGAGCTCACGGACAAGCTGATGACGAAATCAGGGAAGAAACCACCAAGACCTAGACTTGCACAGTGCACAGAGGCTTGGCAAAGAGCCTGCGAGCAGCCCCTTCCCTAGAGACACGGTATTGATTGCTCCTCCGCAGCCAAAGCACGGGCTGTTTCCCCTCTGCTCGCAGGCCTGGGCTGCCCTGCCTGTCAGGTGCTAATGGATGGCCGCCTGCCCAGAAATGCTCGATGCAGAGCTGCCAGGAAGAAGGCATCTGAATGGAGCCACCTGGCTGACTCCTGGGTGGCGGCCAGCTGTCCACCTCCTGCCACCCGCGGCCAGCTCCGCCGCGTGCCCAGCAGCACCGCTCCATCTCTTTCTGACTTGTGCCCCCTGCCAGCTTTTGTCCCCTTGGCCCCTCTTGCACGTGGGTGCACACATGCACATGCACACACACACCCCCATGCACATGCTTACTGCTTTTGAACAGCAGCAGGTGAGCCCAGCAGCTGACCCAGGGTTGACACGTACCTGGGTATCATGGATCTATCCGTATTTCATGTGGACCTAAGCAGGCCTTGCGTTAAAGCCAAGCTAAACGCCTGTTCCCAAAGTCCCCCATGTGATCTCATCTGAACTGACCCTTCAGGTATGTCTATTCTCTGAGTACCCCAAGCCTCTCCCTTGAAAATCCTGCCTGTGCCCCTCGTGCAAAAAAACCCATGTAGAGCGCAGGTCCAGTGTTGGGTAAAGGTAACAGGTGGCCGTGGGTTTCGTTTTAACTACATATTCACCTGGGGCTTGACAGCCAGAGAATGGGCAGAGTACAGGAGTCTTTTAAGATGTGCTGCTATTAGCGTGTGCCCTAAGCCCCGCTGCAAGAGGACGCGGGACTACCAGGCCTGGTAATCACCTCGAACAAGGAGCCCTGGCTGAAGGAAGTGAAGTGCCTGCTTCCAAACCCATGGAGCAAGCGGTGGGCAATCAGGAAAGGGTACAATAGCAAGAAAAGAGCAAAGGCTTGGAGAGACAAATGGCATCTCGGCTTCCCAGACGGGAGGGAGGATGGAGGTGAGCACAAAGGACAAGTTGCCAAGAGATAATCTCAGATACCCTGCAGCTTGATGTATCCAGCCCTGCCCTGGACAGCCCGCTGGTCACTTGGTCCCTAAATTGGACAGCGAGTGCTCAGGCTTCGTGCCAGTGGACGTTTTGGTCCTCCTGAGCCAGCTTTTGTGCCCTGCAGGGGATCTAAAACGAGAAAGTAATCGACTACCTGTTTTGCGAAAGGCCGGTGCATGTTTTACGGTGCGTTTTCCCCTCTGCGTGGACCCGAGTGACTTCTGCAGCACATGGGAAGAAATTGCAGAGCAATGCATAGAAACATGCAACCTCTCACATGATGGTCAGTCACCGTGGGGAGCACGTGGACCTAGACAGATGGACTTGTTCATGTATCGATTATTAATTTGCTTCATGGATTAATTATTGCCTGTCTGTCTCTCTCTTAAAGTTTCTTCTTCAGATTAATAATTTTAAAGCTTGGGGTTGAAGCAGTTTCTTTTCCTTATGGGATGCATTCCTTACACTTCCTCCGCCCCTGCCCAATCTTCAATTTAGATTCATCAATGCATTTCTTTTTGCAAAAATCTAGTTGGTCTAATAAAAGAGATCACCTCTACCGTGAGTCCTGATTCCTCTTCTCCCAATATAACGTTTCTATACAAGCTAAAGACTGTAGGTAAGGCTCAACAGCAATAAAAGGCAGTAGATTTGCAGGTGTTATGGTATCGTATCATGAAAGACGCACCTTCCTCGAGCAAACCACGATGATCGACAGCTTGAAGAAGTCGAACCCTTACGCTGGGGTCGGTAATGTGTTGCGCGCTCCACGGGCTGTGCTTTTGGGGTGACACAGGCACCAAATCCTTTGCGCTGCTTTGGGGGTGGTCACCCACTTCTCAAGTCGATCATGCTTTTCGTGATGTGCACAGCAGTGGAAAGATGGCTGATGGAAGCACTCCAGCACCGGGAGTATAATTATTTCCATGGGGAAAAAAGCATGCTGGATCATATCTGCTCAGTACACCTCTCACCCTGCTCCAGAGCAGCTTTCTCCATCCCAGGCCCAGGCCTTACAACAGGTCCCACATGGGGGCCAAACCCAGGCGAGAGGGACTCCACTAAGCACTCTCCTTGACTTTGAGAGGAGACACTATGCTGGATTGATGGTGCAAGTCCTCCCAATTTGAGTGTCCCCACTGGAGTGGACCTGCAGATCGGTGTCAGCTCTGCGTCGGAGCCCACCCATGAAAACATTTGACAGAAAAGTTAAAAATCAAGAGATAAAGCAAAAACCCTATTGACAAAAATGTTGACGTGAGCTTTGTCCAAACAGGCTCACTTCATGAACACCAGAATCTCTCTCCTGTCCGAAAAGCCATTTTTTTCCCACTCCGGGGCAGAGCGGGGAGTTTCAGATGGAGCAGAACCGGTCTCCCAGCTCCGGCCAGCCCAGCCCTGCCCTGCACTCAGCCGCACAGCTTCTGGCTTAGCTCCCCTGGCAGGCTGCTCTGGGACGTTTGCTTGGTTTGGGAAGGAGAAGACAGGCCTGGGGACAAAGCAGCCCCCCTTTGAAGTGGATTCCCCGGGGGCAAGAAACCTGGGCATCAACGAGCTGCAGAGCGAGGCAGCATGGAAGAGGGGGGCATCCCAGGGAGATGCTGGGCTCCCATGATGTGCAAGGGTCCTTGCTGTATTTAGGCAGGCTCTGCTGCCTCTTCTGCAGGTGGACGAGCCTCTGCCCACCGACACCGCTAGCCGGAGCATGCCCACGTGTTGCATTCGGTCTAATAGGTGCTCAGTCAGCGCAAGGACCTGGCATCGGAAGATTGCAACCCAGGAAAAAGCTGCCTGGTGGTCACCCACCAGTACATCTCCGTTGCCTTAGCTACGGTAACTAAGGAAAGTCACTTGCTGTATTTGCACTATGCCTGAGGCGCTGCCTATATTGAATATTGGGAAATATAGGACATGCTGCACACACCAGCTGCCCAGGAGCTCTGGAAGAGCCGTCGTTACAGGTCGCGCTAAGCCGATACGGTTTGATTAGCCGTGCCCACGTGTGGGACTTAATGTCAGGACCAGAATTTAGTCTCCAGGGACCAGCCAGGCACGAGCCTTGCGTGTTTAGTCCGATTCAAAAGCAAACTCCACCGTCTCAGCCACGCAGCTTGCTTTTAAAATAAGAATTCCACCCTTGTTGCATTTAAAAAGATAAATATTCGAGCTAAGCATCTCGAGCCTGGCGTGGTTCAAGAGTTTTTTTCTGTCTGTAGTGTATGGTGATCCCCTTAGTTTGATGTATTCTGTAAAGCGGGGCGGCTATATTTTTTTCTGTGTGAAGCGACTGCAGTGAGAAATAGTCTTATGCAGGAGCGAAGCAGGTCCGTCCCGGAGGACACGGCTCGCTGCGTCCAGGATAGTCTGAATTCCACTAAATCATCTTCCTACAGTTAGGAAGGTTTTCCTGAGGTTTGATCGAAATCTGCTTTGCTGGTTTTTAAACGGATCGTTTTACGTCCTGTGGAAAGGAGAGCCATCTTTTTGTGGCAACTTTAAAAAGGTTTACGCTTTGCAGCCTTCTCCCTTCTTCCTCTCCTGCTCTGCAAACCCAAATAAACTCTCATTCCTCCACCCTCTCCCGACATGGCTTGCTTTCCAGGCCTTTCATCATTTTAGTTGCTCACCTCCGGCCCCTCTCCAGATTCTCCAAGGCCGGGCACGGTGCTCCTGCTGAGACCTGGGCCTGACCATCCACAACAGATCCCCTCTCCCCTGGAGCAGGTGCAGAGCGGTGGCAGAATGAAAGCTGGGTAGAAACCAGCTCTAGAGTTATTACACATTTTCAAGCACTAACTTTGTAGCTGGTTGGCTCTTTTTAATAGCTGGAGAGTCATTTTTTATAGTGCAGTCATAACTTGGCACATGTGTCTGGTCTAAATTTATGGTGTGATGAACCAGCTAATGGTGTGATGATTACTTATGGTCTTACTTCGCATGTGTGGCCAGTCTAAATGGATGATGCAGTTAACTAGTAAATTGTGTAATGTGTGTAATGTGTAGTAGTCACCTTAATTACCCAGAAACCAATGCGTCTTCCCCCTGCTTGCCTAGATGGGTCCCCAGAATGCACCTCTGTCCGAGTTTGTAATTGCTGGAAGTGAGACATCATGAAGAGGTGGGTCTGCCCTGGGCTGCCCACACTGAGCCCATGCTCTCCATATCGATGCGTGGATGAGGCTGTCGGAGTTGGTTCTTCTGGCAGCTGTTCTTTCACCCCAAGGTCGTTAAAACAGGCACTACAAAATCAATGTGCGCTGAGCATGTCTTAGCAAGAGCCACTGCCACGATGGCCTTGAGTATGTCAGCATCTTCCAAATCAGACCTAAGCAGGTTGCTATCTGCTAATCAGGGTTTTGTGTTGTGGGGCTGCGGTTCTTATGAGAAATGCAGAAGTGCCCAGATCTGCCGCCTGTTCAGAAAGCTGGCCGAGTACTTTTTATATAACAAATAGCTTTTGCACAACACCCCCCATGCACCCCGTATGGCTGAAGGTTATTACTTTGTGAAACCCTCTCCAGCAAGGATCCACTCAAACGATGGTAAGGGAGCGTGGGGGTCTTTCTCTCTCTAATGAATGACCCAAAGAAGATGACAAGAGATTGCTCCACTGCTTACTATCATTTCTGCTCAATTAGGCATTTCTGCTCCAGCCTAGGAAAGCATTTGCTTGCTTGCATAAGTGCATCCCTAATCACCAAAGCACTTGTGTACTTACTGAATATTAGGCACATCAGT
>NW_005841980.1:384625-397003 GCF_000455745.1 Alligator sinensis | reverse complement strand
AGGAAGACCATGGGACTTAAGCGTGTACCCAACATTAATCACATGCTTAAGTTCTCTTTCAAATTGGGGCGTTGGTGCTATACGTTATGCAAGTGTGGATTATGTACGTGAGAATAATGTAGCTTTAGTTACGCTAGCGGGCTGTACAATTTTCACCTTCTTGCCTGAGCGCTGTGTTTATGATGGCCCGAAAGCAGTTCTGAAAATTCAGGAGCTTGCCATTTTCTCATGTTGGAGTCTGTTGTATGCTGCTGGTGACCGACCGTTCATTGTATTAATGATCTCTTGTTTCATCTCGTTTCATATAAAGTACCTTGCAGTATAGGTATTTTCATGTTGGAGTCTGTTGTATGCTGCTGGTGACCGACCGTTCATTGTATTAATGATCTCTTGTTTCATCTCTTGTTTCATATAAAGTACCTTGCAGTATTGGTATTTTCTTTTCTTTTTTTTTTTTTTTTAATTTTGCCAGTAGAAAATGTTACGGTGTAAGTACCATGCTCTAATTGCTTTGGCCATTTTCCATCACAAGCATTAATTTTTAGTTTGGAAATGCAATGAATTGCTGACACAAGAGCTGCCAGCTGCCTGCAGGTACTACCCCTCACCTTATCTCATGTATCCCTGCTACTCCACTGTTTGGATAGCAGCAATGCCGCAGAAGAACCCGATTGGCACTTTTGGAGACCTTACAAATATTTTTATCCATTTTTCTATCCGAAAATGGAACTGAGACCAGCTCAGGGCGCTGTGTATGGTGGTGGGGAGGATTGGGAAGAAAGATGGATTTTGGTTTCCACCTTTCTTCCCAGGCTCTTTCCTTTTTGCTTAAGGTTATTTATGGGTCAAGACTGTTTTACAGTCAAATCATTTGAAATGTGCATCCAGGCAAGTAAAAGAGGAGCCACACTTGCCCCCACCAGATATGGTCCATGTATTTCCAAACAAAGGAGAAAGTGGTTAACACTGAAAGAGGAACTTTGGCAGTTAAACTTGGGGTACAAATGACTCCATGATGAGACTCGCCCTTGACTGAGTGAGAGTGAAGCCATAAGACCTTTTTATTGCATAATAAATTGATGTTAATATGTAGTAGAAGTGGAGTGGATGCAGAATACAAAATTATTAAAGTAACTAACTGGGTCAGAGTTAATAAATGAAGTCCAAGGTAGACTTCCCCCTTGGACAACTAGACTGCACGGCAAAGTTAAAGCTCTACTTGGTTTCATTCCTCCGTAGCCATTTGCTCGATGCCGACCAGCCACATCCTACACCAGGACTTAGTGCAGCCGCGGTCATGCGCCCGGCTCCTTACTCTGCAATAGCATCTTGGGCAATTTATTCCCTAGCAATTGTGGTGTATGCTCAAATCCCAAGTCAGAGACGTATGTCATGGCAATGAAGTCCTGATGCGTAGTTTCAAGAGAACCATCCATCATTTCTATGAAGGCAATAACTGTTGGGTTTTTTTTCTCAATGGCTCAGTCTGCTTTTTAAAAAAAATCTATGAAGCATGAGCATCAGTTTAAAGTTATAAAGAGGAGCCACTGAGCATAATTTACATATAAAATATATAGACAGGAGAAGTCACAGAAGCCAAATATCTTGCTTTTATTCCCAGGGTGGAAACGTTTGATGTTGTGCAGGTTACTTGGCTGCTCCTTTCTGGAGAGGGCTCTAGTTAGCTGGAGTCGTATGGGGGAGCGCGTGTCCCTCCCAGCTTGAGAGCGAGGTCGCCCAGATGGATCAAACCCCTGTAAGAACCGGCTTTAAAAACAATCCGTTGTATTGAAAAACGAGATCTAATGGATGCGTGCTGCTTGAGGAAAATATTGTTTTAATAGATTTTTTATTTTGTTTTTTTAGAAATAGAAAATATTTATGTGAGCCAGTAAAACCCGTGAGGGAGCAAATGCAGCTTCTCCAGGGGTTTATTATTCTGTCACCACGTAGAAGATTGATTCTGCTTCCTCTCGCCAGTCTCGCTCAGTGGAGGCAGGAATGGAAAGCCCTTATGCCTTGCTGGGAGAATTGACCCCTTAGACTTTCAAACCCTCATTTTATAGCTTTTATGGATTGTCCTTTGGTGAAAAGCTCTTCAAGGCCAATAGCAATCTTGGGATGAATCCTTAGCAGTTGTAGATCGGCTTTGATGAAGCCTGCACTGAAGGCTTGGCTCCCTGTACTCTTGTGCACAAACACAGACTCTGAATGTTTTTTGAGCCCAATCCTGAGCTGCATGGATAGATCTGTGATACGCAGTGGGTCTGATCCTGATTAAACTCGTGTCAACCAAGGGAAACTGAAGAGAGGTCGGGTGCATGAAGCCAGTGCGAATCAGATCATAATCAAGCCCAACATAAGCTTTGGTTGAGTAAGGACAGGGGGATGCAGACCCTGGGCCAAATCTTGCTCACCTTGCCCATGAAGGAAACCCTATAGAGCTCAGTGGAAGTACTCATTTAAGTGAAACAAGAAACTGTGGCCTGCTTGTTTTAATACCAGCTGCCGGTAGGTTGGCAAAATCATGTTTCACATCACTTGACATAGGAAGAATAGAAGAGTGCATTGCCTGATGGTGACCCTAGCATCCTAGGGCCATGCTCCTAATTGAATTAAGTCTTTGGCCCTCTTGCAGGAGTGTGTCACACTTGGAAGATGCACAAGGCAGCGGAAAATCAGCTCTGCAACCCAAGAGAGTTCAAGTTAGCAAAAGTTTCTACATGTTCTGGCAACTTTCCAGCTCCAGACTACAGATAAAATTGCTGTGTAAAAGAAGGATGCCATGCACATAGACCACGTGTATGCAAATAATGACCGCCCTAGACATGAAACACATAATTAAACCTCCAGCCCTGAGCTTTCCCACTAAGGAATATCGCTAAGTAACATTTTACAGCATTCTTAATTAGGAAGCACAATGGAGAACTACCAATCGGAGCGGCGGTTCTGCTGCTCAATAACATGTTTGTTTCATTTTCAGCATTTCATAAATAATTTTAGCAAGTGGATCTGATGATGATAATGATAATTACCCTACTGTTGCTCTGCACTTAATGGCCACTTTCAGAATAAAAATTAGCCTGTTAGCAAATGATCTCTAACAGCTCTCTATGTATAGCCTGCCTACGCTAATAATAATACTTTATACATATGTAGTCTTTTCGTTCACGTAACTAAACCAGTTTCATATTAACTACTTAATTCATGACTCCTCTGAGGATCATTATACTGGTTTTTACAGAGAAGGAAAGGGCTAAGGCAGGGCAGGTTGGCACCTTGGTTCAAGGAGGCACGTAGACCGCAACACATAGTGAGATGCCTCCCCAGACTTGAAGACCGAACCATTCTCCGCTCGATCCAAAGTGGTGGAGAGGAGAGTTCAGTGGAAGCTGATCTCAATATCTTTGAGGATCTGGGTGCTGAATCTCTGTCTGTGTGCTGAACCATAGATTTAGTTTCCTTTTCAAGCTGCAGCTGGGTTGGGGTGGTCAATCTGGGAATGTTTTGTCTTGTCCTGCAAGCCCAGCTCATGTCTTGCCTCGAAAAGGTACGTAAGAAGCCCGGACAACGGTTTTGGTAAGCCATAAGGCTCCTTTAGCAGGGGAAATGTTTTGGCCCCACTTCCTGGTATGCTGCTGGCTGAGACTTTTGCGGCCCTGAAGAGGCATGAGCTGTACCTGCTATCTGAGCCCGGGTTGCTAAGTACAAATGATCAAAAAGCCCAAGGCAGAATTGATGCAATCTCTGCGGGTGTCTCTAACCCATGAAGAATGGATCGAGAGCAAAGGGAACTCCATTTCCCCCTTGGGGAGAGGCGAGGGCAGGCGCCAGACCACACCGTGGTCTCTTGTGGTTGAGAGGCCGGGTCTGGCAACAGGGCAGGGCTGGGGTGATCACCCAGCTGGGTGGTGGGGCCAGAAGTCCCTGACATAGACCCCCCCTGCGTTATGTGAACCCCAGTTGGGGGGGCCGGGCCAGAGTACCCCATGCCAACTGAAGTGTGGCCAGACCCGAGGAGTGCTGACAGAGGCTAGCCCTCCTGCCCTGCAAGGGGAGGTTAGCAGGGACCACAAAGCATCCTGGGATGCTGGAGGACTGCAACCTACCTTGAGTCAGGAGGGGATCTGGAACAGAAGTTAGATAGACCAGTCTAACCTAAACTGATTAAATCTAATACTGCATCCGTCCAGGTCCGTCTTAAACCAGTTTATGCCATTTTGAAGCCAGTCTGCGTGCACTGAACTTCTGTTCTGTTACAGGTCTAGACTGGTTTCCGATCGCTTGTACCAGTTTATGTATCATTTCTGTCCCAGCCCCAGAGCCCCAGTTGCTGTGTAGATAGGCATTCACTGGCTCTGATGTAAATCTAAGGCAGCTGGACGTATTTCTGGTACGGAGACAAAAACAATCCCATGGGAATGTCTTGTTTTATCTCCACATGAAAATATTCACTCACTATGTTTGCAGCTTTTTGAAAAGTATCTGAGAACGTGGAAGTGAAAAGACTGAGAGACGACAAACACACGGGAAACTTTCTTGTTTCCCTTTAATGCCCAAGCTGTCAGCTGAATACAGAGAGCAGGCAGCGACGTGCAACTTTACTTTTCCAATTCTGTCAGTTTTAGTATGAAAAGGTGTTTAACAGAGGAAAGGAGGAAAGCGGATGCAGCTTTAACCTGGCAGTGTTTTTTAATGTATGCATCTGCTCTTACATTGCTATGAAATTCAGCTCTTGAATAGTCAGAGCCAACAGAGCCCTCCCCCCCGCGTAATTAGAGTGAGTCAGACATAACCTCTGCCTTCGCCCAAGCTTTTATATGTACTTGTTGAACCGTTTTATTTAGTGCAATAGCTCCAGCAGTGGCTGCAGGGCTGAGGTTTAGGGACTGCAAGCTTCAGGAACAGCTCATAATCTACCGCAGACAAGTGGCGCTTCATGCATTGAAAAATCTTAAGTGATAGCTGAGAGTCCAGAGGTTTGGAGTACCCTTATGACTTCTCTGCTAATACATTTCCCTGAAAAAAATCTCCAAGGGTGAGAGAGATGGGGGGATAGAGGAGGGAAATAAAAGAAAACATTAGTATAACCAGTTCAGCTGATGAGCTCCTTTCCTTCTAGCGTATTAGCATTAGACAGGTGCATCCTTCTGCTACATGCAGAAGGCAGAAGGGGTCACAGGCCACAGCCGAGTGCCACGGTTAGAATAAGCTGGAGTACGGTACGTGGCATTTCAGACCTTGAGAAACCATTTGCGCGGTGCCATAAAGGGAATGATTTCTCTTTTGTTTTCTCCTCCCCGTACTGTTTTCCATAAGCTGCTTCAGTTCATCCGGTTTCAAGCACGTGAGCTGCAATCGAAACAAGCTTTGTTTCGGCGACCCGTCGAGATTGCAGAAACGTGTATAAAAGCAGCTGTACTTTATACACGTACCGATCCTTTGTGAAGCGTTATCAAATGATCAACTGATGTCTTGATAACAGTTACAGAGTCCAGAGTCACTAGGTTGCTTATAGATGTCTTCAGGAATGTGGAGCTCACAATCAACTATAATGTAATATGGTAATATAATATAATATATATTATATAACATATTACACATATGCAATATGTATATATGTATGTAATATGTATATATTATACATATATAATATAATATGTAATGTAATGTATAATGTAATATAATATAAGTCTAATAAAAGATATCAGATTTACCCAAAGAAGCTTGCCTGCCTATGTCCTTAGACCAACACAGCTACAACCTACACGCCTGAATCCAGTCTAATGCACGCTTGCAATGTCTCTATAATGTATTTGTAACATCCTTTTATAAATGGAACTTTAATGCAGGATGTAGCCAAAATTATTGTGATCACGTGTTCTGCGCGTCCATTTATTCATGCGACATGTAACAGGCTTTTCTCCCATTCTGACAGAGCATATGGCGATTGCTGTGGGAGCTCTTGCGTTGTCTCACTTTTGTGCATATCAAAATGCCACCAGAGTGGTTGTTGCATCCTGGGTTATATTTTCTACTGTAATACATAACCCAGAAGCTCCAGGCTAAATTCTTTGCCCAGAAGCTGTGGTGTAAATTCTTAGTTAGACTTGCTTCAGGGATATTGGTTGGTAGCTGTATTGGTCTAAGGGCATAGACAGACAAAAATGTTGGGGTGGAGGCGATATCTTTTATTAGAGCAACTAAATAGTTGCAAAATTTGTTTTTCTTTGCAAGCTTTTGAGCCCGAAAGTTTGCAAAGAAAAAAAATTGCATCTGTTTAGTTGGTCTAATAAAAGATATCACCTCCACCCCAAGAGTTTTGTCTGCCTAGTTATAATTGTGCATCCCCGTTGGCTTCAGTGGAGTCACAACAGTGGAACCAAGTGCAGAATTTCAGCCTTTGTTATTTTTCAAGTCATCTCTTCAGACTGTGCAAACAGAACAGAAAGTATCTGTGTAGCTATATCACTTGAGCTATACTGGTATCAATATTTTTCATTCCTCTTAAGTCTTCAAGGGAAGATTATACAGGGTTTAAAAGATAGCTGTGCAGTTCTGTTTACTTCCAATTGCTAACTTCCAGGAAAAACACATAGACTTTCATCTTATGTTTGCATGCACCTGAAGTACTCTGCGACAGAGCCTATAGGCTTGACTGACATTGATTATATACTGGAACTGAAAGGGATACCTGGCCGGTAATGACATTTCATAGTATCTGAGAAGGACCAGACAATACTATCCTGAAAGACACACTATTACCCTTCCACAGAAGCACTGTCCAGGCAGAATTGTAATGTGAATTGCTGCCATAGGTTGCATTAGTGTGCTACTGATGCTTGCAGACACTACAATTTGATTTTCTGGGCATTCGAGGTCCTGAGTAAATACTGAGCATTACCATTACCAGTGTGAACTGAAACTGAAAACAAGGTTACAAGTTTAATTGTATCTGTAAAGGCTTTTTTTTTTTTATGGTCACAGTCAGGCATGTGAAAACGGAGGAGAGTTCACATTTATCCTCGCAGACTATAGTAGAAAGGTTAGTGGGATAGGAGTCAGTGGGCACATCTACACATGCACATTTACTGCACAGTAACCTAAGTTACTGCACATTAACTGAAAATTACTGCACAGTATGGGTGTGCGTCTACACGTGCATGCCTGTACTGCACAGTAACTATGGTGACTTTGTCCAGTTTGGGCATAAATTTGCTACCTGCATTACACAGGTAGAAAATGTATGCCTGATTAGTTACTGCACGGTAACGCACATGTAGACACGTTACTGTGCAGTAACATTGTGTGTGTGGACTGACCTGGGAGTAACTTTATTCCCATACACAGCATTACTGCGCTTTAATGCCTGCATGGGTAGATGCTGGCCTTAATCCACTTAATGTGCACTTGCGCAGTAACTTTGCAGTAAATTTACTGCACAATAAATGCACGTGTAGACACGCCTAATTATAGCTAACTTGCACTAACACACGTCTAGTTGTTTCCAGGAACAGATATGAATATCCAGCACTCCTCTGTAGCAAAGTATTCCTCCGTATGAATTTACAGCTTATTAAATACCTTCTTAATATAGATACCCTGGTATATCTGTAAAGTCCCTGTCTTGTTTTACAGTGTTTATTAACAGTATTCACGGTTGTTTTTGTCACCTTCTAGGAGGAGAGAGGAAAAATAGAAACAAGAGCATGCCTCCAATCCGTACTCTGATCAGAGAGACTGCAGTAAACATTTATTTTGCCTTGTTTGGGGGAGATTTCATTTTTTATTGCACCCAAGATGAGCTCAGTGTTTGTGGGAAGGCAGTTCTTGCAGACCGAGACAAAAAAACCCAGTGGTAGATCTGGACTGCAGCGCGCAAGATGATCCCGGGATAGCAGTTTACATTATCTGGCCAGTTTATACCCATGGAAACTTGTCATCTGCCCAGCACCATCATGCATTTGCTGCTTGCTGACTTGTTAAATGTGTGCTCCCCAATATATTTTTTTAAAAGGTAAAATTTCCTCCTGTTCCCAGCTTCATTAGTATTGTTGTTAATTGAACTGCCATTATTTCCCCTGAGAGCATCACTGAGATGTGAGACAAGATGCCCTGGTACTTCCGCGGAAAGCAGCTAGTTAAATTTCAACCGAAAAGCAGCGTTTTTGAGACTCCCGCTGGGGCTTCATTTATCTTTTCCTTCATTTCAATAATGGATGTTGTTGGTTTTTTTTCCTGTAATGGAGACGCTGGGTTTTTTTTTCGGTTTTTTTTTAATGTGTGCACTCAGCATTTTTTTTTTTTCTTGCCTTTCCTGTATGAAGTCAGAGCAAAGATTGTGTCTGAATTGTTTCATGCAGTCTAATCTCTGGAGTCCTTATTGCGGCTCAGTAAACATCTCCAGCTCACAGGAAGGTTTGGCAGCGTTTTAGGCTAGCGTGCCCTAAATTGTATCCGTTACATGAGAGAGCGGTGCGCAGAAAAGTTGTTCCGCGTGGGATTTAAGCCCTCGCAACGTTTTCAGGAGGTGCAAATAGGTCGCTGCAACTTGTTCAAGCATCACTTCAAATGTAGTGCAGCTGTGGATGTAACACGATAATTGCTGGGCATTTGTCATCTTCTGGGGAAAAGCTGTATGATCCCCTTCCATTTCAGTAATATTAGATAAGTGCAGAGCTTATGACCGGTTTAGTACTCATAACATTGCTCTCAGAGTCTCTAAGCACTTATTTTGCTGCTCTTGACATTTGGATCAGTAACTACTCTTGTTTTCCTGTTGATCGCAAGCCATCTACCACTGTAATAATAATAAAGCACGAGGATGACTGTTGGCTCTGGCAATGAAATACTGAAAGCAGGATCCTGACCTGATGAGCTCCAGGGCAGGTTTTGCCACTGATTTCTTTGGGGAACTGGGTTTGACTTGAACCCATAGCTGGTTCAACGGTCCTTTACATTCCTAGGGTGCTTCTCTTCTAGGATATGAAAGCACTTTACAAATATTAATGAAATAGTCTGCAGAAAAGCCCTTGGAGGTGGGGAAACCAGTAGTTTGCCATTATATGGTCTTAAGAAATTAGGTGCAGAGAGGTTAAGTAACTTGCCCAAGGTCATACAGAAAATGTGCGATGGAGCTCTTGGGTTGGTTATGGATACTTTGCCCATTACCATCTACCTGTGGGAAAGCAGAGCCTACCAGATCTGCTGACTCCCAGTCTGGTACTTTAATTGGACTCCCAGTACTAATTACTTTAATTGGAATGATGGGAAAATGGGGTGAGAGTGTTACACGTGTCTGGTAAGACTTGTGGCCTCGTGTCACCGCGCCACCCAGCCCCCTTCTTCGTCTCATCCAGCTGTTGTGTTGGGACTGCAAGTCTGTCGGGGCTGTGGTCATATAGCTGGACAATGTGTAGCAGAAGGAAGTCTATCTCCTGAGCCAGGCACGAGCATCCTACCTTGCTATCAATGTTAATGACGGTAAATTAAAAGCAGATGACTCCTGGGGCCATCACCATTCTGAAAACGGGTTTTATTTCCCAGCCCAGACAGAATAAATCTGAACTTCAAAGGCATGTGGCAGACACAATTGATGCTTTCTTAGCCGTGCCAACAATTTTTCCACACTAGAGTTTTCAAAGCAGTGAAGGCAAGAGGCAGAGCGCCGGAAAACAGAGCAGCCTGTGTCTCCTGGAGATGTCCCAAGCCCTCTTGCTCGCATGATACGGAGCCCTGATTTTCCCAGCTGGGGGAAAAAAAGTGAAAAAAGTGAGGCGCCGTCCGCTGTTTGTTCTGCTGTTTGAACACGGGAGATTTAATGCAGGGCTCAGCCTGATTTCATTTCGTTAAGGCAATTAAGGTGAATTATAACCCCGGCGTTCATGCCTGTTGCAGCCAATCCCAGCTCACGCATGCCTGTAACTCAGACTCTTTGGAGGGGTTGAAGAATCACATCTGTCGGCTCCTGGACTGAGCTCCTCTCGCAGAACAGAAAGACCAGCGAAGGTTGGGTCTGTTAAGCATGTGATTCGAATCCTGCACACAATCACATGCACAATAGGAGCATTATATATTCCATGTTCTTGCGGTCTCGCCATAATCCGCCTTTTTTATTGGAGTTTGATTGGCAATTTTGTGGTGTCAAATAGAAACCTGGCAATCAATGGAGCAGGCCCGGGCCTGTTCGTGCCATTAGAAAGCGCCTTTCCTCCGGCGCCTGCCTGCCTTTCACATTAGCATCCCTCAGCACCCCACGCTCGCTTTTGAGACACTCTCTGCAGTATCAGCTTTTTTAGGCAAAACCAGTGGTTTAGAGGTGCAATTAATTTTTACTCGCTTTAATGAGCTGTTTGCAGCTCCCTCTCCCCTTTAATTATCCTAGTATGATGTCCTGCAGGAAGTGACTCTTAAAATGAAAAATGCTGTTGAGTAAACTATTACCGAAAATATTTTAAAAAAAAATCCCTGTATTATTAAGAAAGTTGCTAAAATTCCAGGGTGTGAAATACGAGATACCAGGCCTCCTACACGGAGACATGCCAGCGGAGCTGCGAGGATGACGCAGTTGCAAGGAGATGCTATTCGGTGCTGCTTTAGGAGACTGGGAACAGCGAGGAAGTTGAAGACGTGTGAAGTTGAAGACGCTAGACGTGTGAACACGCACAGGGAGGAACGCGTCGGGTTCCTACTTCATATCCGGAGGCTACTTCTGTGCTTTGTAGGCGTTAATCAAGATGACTGCGAGTCCTTTTTATACCTGTGTATAAAGATAGGAAGAGCTGATCGTGATCAAGTGAGCGTGTTGTCGCACTTTGTGTGGAGGGGGGTGTTATTTCACAGTGCGACGCGCGTGGATTTCTTATGAGCAAAGACACTACATTGGTTAAATGCTGTGAGTAGAAAAAGAAAAAACCAGCAATACTTCATTGAACCTCCATCACAGTGTGAAGCCATTAAAAATGGCCAAAAGACAAACAGGTGCATGCAGGCAAAGTTTGCGCCTCCAAAGCCTTGTGCTTCAGGAGGGCTATGAGCCTCTTCATCGTGCCCGGCAGCTGTGTCTGCACTGCACTTCTGCGTGATTATCTCCCCTTTTCTTCTTATGTCAGAAGAAGAGAACAAAAGGACAAAATATTACTATCCGGGCTGGCACGAAGGACACGTTGCTTGGTTTTGGATCTCCCCCCTCAGGTTGGGGTGACGAGATGCTCAGATTTTTGTGCAGCCTGTTTGCATGGGATGCCAGGGATGTGGGTGGTCTGGAGCTGGTAGAAGGGAAGGGGCAAAGGGCTTATAAATGCCATGTGCAAAGCAGGTAGGCAGCTAACGAAGCTATTAGCAGTTGTCAGCACACTTCTGCGGGTAGCCAGGGTGCCGATGGGCGGTTGGTGGGGCAGGGGTGTCTTGGAGGCAGGTAAGTAATTACCGCGTGCTTTATTCTGTATCCAAAGGCATTGAAGGGTTTGGTTCAAAAGACAACAGGCAAACTGGGAAGATATATCGTGCCGCCACTTGCTGGAGCAGCGCCCTCGGAGCCGGTGGGGGAATGACAAGAACCGCCAGCTGAGACAGCTGCACCCCGCGGCAGTATCTGTGCCAAATTGGAGCACTATCTTTGGCTAAATTTCTCATTTTTAACACTCTGGGATCAGCCCAAAGTGTGGTGCAAAGTAAATTTTGATATCTTCCATAAAATCATAGAAAACAAGGGTTGGGAGGGACCTCGGGAGGTCACATCTAGTGCAACCCGCTGCTCAAAGCAGGGCCATGTTTCGGGAGTGTTGGTTGTAGCCGTGCTAGTCTATGGAAAGTTTGCAAAGAACAATTTTTCCAGCTGTTCAGTTGGTCGAATAAAAGATATCCCATTTACCCCAAGACCCTTGTCTGCAAAGTAAATAGAGTTTTTCAGGAACCCGACGGGGCAAAGTCGGGAATTCTTTGAAGTGCCCTGGAAAGCTTTCCTTTTGCAAACCGATGTATAGTCTGAGCGATTCACCTCCCATCGGCTCAAAGACACAGCCATCAATGGGACTGCAAGGCAGAAGGGTGATCCAGCTTCTTTTCTTTCTTTTCCCCCTGCCTAGCCTGCGGCTGCTGCTACATGTAAGTGCCCTTCCTTCGGATACGTCTCACACGGGAGCCAAGGGCATGGGGCAGCTTGACCCTCGAGGGCAGCAAGCACTTGACTGTGCAGGGGCAGGGGTCCCACAGACCTGCGTTGCGTGGTGACTATATATTTACATTGTTAGAGAAAGAAATGGGATGTAGAGGTTGCGCGTACTTTGGCGTGGCAGCCGTTTTGGGCAAAGGAGGGGTTAAAAGCCTGATGGAGGAGAGGGTTGACCTCCCTGGCGGTGCCTTTTTAGCAGGAAACCT
>NW_005841980.1:372718-384594 GCF_000455745.1 Alligator sinensis | reverse complement strand
CTGGTTTTCTCTGATTAAAAAAAACAACAACCTAGTTTTTGGATTTAAAAAAGTAACCCAAAATCTACATGGTTTCCCTGTGATTAAAATGAAACACCACTAATATGTATATTTATATATCTATCTATCTATATATTAGTGGTGTTTCATTTTGATCATGGAAAAATGTGGATTTTGGATCACTTTTTTAAACCTGAAAATTGGGGATTTTTTTTTTTTTTTTTAATCAGAGAAAACCAGGATCCCTGCTTTTCAGGACCCTGCAGGAGGTTAATTATCTGTGCGTTTGTACATCAGACAGCTCTTACCAAATCTTGCCCCCACCCCGCCACACATGCAATACTTCCCCTCCATCTTTGAAATAGGATAGGAACACTTCCTCCTGCCAACTCTGTGTCGGCCTCATCTATTTTCACGATGCACTCGACCAGGGACTTATTATGTGTTTTAACGGCACCTGAAACTTTGAATTGGGGCCTCACTTTGGGCCCGTTCCTTTCGCTGCTCAGGTCAGACAAAGAGTTTATCTAGTGGGGGTCAGGCTAGATGATCTCTTTAGGTCCATAGCTACTATGAAACTATGAAATATAGTGCTCGTGGCTGGGCTTTTAAGGATGCTTTGGACAAAAGAGGCAGCAGCTGTTGGTGAATGATGCTCCAACGACGGATCCCGTGTCCGTGGGTAGCAGTGGTGCGTGATGGTCAAAGCACAGCGTGAATGGTGAAGTCGCGTTGTTGGAGGTGATCTGCTCTGCAGAGACTGGGTAATAATAAGTTTAACGTCCTCAACAGGCCACTGACCCTGGAGAAATCGCTGGATGGGACAGCAATGCAAGGTGTGGTGGGGAACAACGGTACGTGGGTACGCTTAACATCACTCCAGGGACTCCCTATTTTTTGTCCCATTCCTTGTGGCCACAGGCAGGTAGCATAAAGTAGGCCAGTCGGCTGGGAGAACTGTCCCATACCTGTGTCCAGTGCCAGGGAGAACAAGGACCAGTGAGAAGGTAGGATGCAATGGGCTGCAGCAGCAGAAGATAAGAGAGAAGGTATGGGCAACCCATGGAGGTGCCCTGCTGGGTTTTTTCACGATAATCTTCCAGGTAACAGCAATAAAGGGGACAACAACAGAGTCTCGCTGCTTTTAGGGAGGCTCGTCTGTCCCGTCGCTGCTCCCACTTCCAGACCCTTCCTCCTCGCCGTCTGTTTTGCCGTTCTTTTTTGGAATAGACAGAAAATGAATTGCTGCTGCAGAACGTTTTATGTGCACTTGCAGAATATCCATCTACGGCACAACAAAATCACCAGAGGAGTGTGATTAGAGCTCATTTTTCTTAACAAGGCAATAATGGCAAGATCAGAGATAGCAAAGGATTTTTTAACAAAATGGAAATTCCTCCCACTGCCCATTGCCAGCTAGCTCAAGCCCGGTGTGCTTTCCCTCGCTCTCAATCAACAGCAACTCCTTGCACTTCTGCAACTTCTTAATCAGCGGCTATTCAGAACAGCTTCACCATTTGAACGCCGGCATTGTCAGAGCAGGCTGAAAACGTTGGCTGCATTGAATTCATTTCTGTCTTTCTAAAGCGTAGGATCAGGAGGAAGAAAAATATTTTGCAAATCTGTTCCCAGCCAGGTTCTTTGCTAAAATATTTGTTACCGGTGAATCCTCAGGAGAGTTCCCTTACAAGTGCTTAAAAGACAAACCAAACCTGAAATGCTCTTTTTAAAATAAGCTACCCATCTGTTTAAAAACCCATCGGATCACAGGGAAAATGAAATGGGGTTGATTTAAAAAAAATAAATTCTCCTCTTCACGGTTAAACTCATTCAGAGAAGCTCTCAGCGACGGTGATGCCGGGGCTAGAGACTGGAAGAGAATTTCACAGCCAAACATGTTTTCGTTGGGCGCCGAGGGCTAGGATTGATTCGCTTCTTGTCTAGGGTTACCAGATTTCCAGTTTCAAAGAAGAGGATAACTCCCAGGAGGTGTGTGTGTGTGTGTGTGTTGGGGGGGGTTAATATGATTGGGGGGAGGCAGTGGTACAACTGTGAGTTCCAGTTGCTGCTTCCGCCACAACCAAGCGGCTGCAGCAAAAACAGGGTTTTTACCCCCCTCGCCCCTTTTGCCCCCGTTGCTCTGCCCTCGTTACACGCACCTCCGCTGTCCTTAAGAAGTGCCGGAGTTGGAAAACCTGGCTCCGCACCAGAACGGCAGGGAAACTCGCTGCATGTTTCTAAGATGAATAGCGTTACATTACAGTAGCATTATTCCCTGTGCAGGAGGAAAAGTTCAGAGTCACCTCTGCTGTCCCTCTCTGGGTTTCAAATATTGGTCCATCTATCATCCTCTGGCCTCCATCGCTGGAGTAGTCGAGCATCCCTCCTGCTTAAATGCCATGCAGTAGTGACAGCTTCTTCAGCTCTGTTTCATGTTACACAAGAGCCATCTGCTTGCTCTCCTTTGGGGCCTGTCCTGAAGGAAGCTTAAATAAAATTCTCCATTTTTTTCTTAAAAGATCTGGAGTTCAATGCAGTGTCCCAAGAAGCCTTTCGTCTCTCAGGGACGCCGGTTTTGACGGCCAGTGCTGGTACGGGCGGTTGCTGACTGTGGCTACGTTTCTCCAATATATCAGTCTTGGTGCACAGGTCCTGAGCACCTGTGCAAGTTCATGTATTAATATAATTTTTCGTCTTGGTACCATAGCCAAGGCTGTATGTTTGAGAACCCGGTAGACATTATAACCATCTTTTTTTACCCTCTTTTACCACTGTGGATGTATTAGACAGACATGGTTCTTTGGGTAGATGTGATATCTGTTATTAGACCAACTAAATAGTTGCAAAAAAAATCTTATTTGCAAGCTTTTGGGCACAAACACCCTTCTTCAGGCATAGGGAGAGTCATGGTGCTCAGGTCAGGTCCCGGAGGACTGGAAAAGGGCCAGCATGGTCCCTATTTTCAAGAAGGGGAGGAAGGAGGATGCGGGTTAGTCTCACCTTTATCCTTGGGAAAACCTTTGAAAAAATGATCAAGGATCACATTTGTGGGAACCCAGCAGGAAAAATAATGCTGAAGGGCAACCAGCACGGGTTCATAGCAGGTGGATCCTGCCTGACTAACCTTGTTTTATCACAAAATGCTTAGATGCAGGAGTTGAGGTAGATGCCATCTACTTGGATTTTAAGAAGGCTATCCTATTCTCATAAATAAACTGAGTGGCTGTGACATAGATGATTACACGGTCCGGTGCGTGGCAAATTGGTGTAAGGGACGCACCCAGAGAGCGGTGTTGGACGGGTCAGCATTGACCTGGAAAGATGTGGGCAGTGGGGTCCCCCAAGGCTCGGTCCTGTGCTATTCAATGTCTTCATCAGCAACTTGGATGATTGCATGGGCATAATGATGATGGTGAAATTATGGGGTAAAGTAAGTACACTAGTGGGAAGGGATTGAATCCAGGAGGACATGGCCAGGTTGGAAAAGTGGGCAGAAAAGAATAGGATGCAGTTCAACAAAGAGAAGTGCAAAGTGCTGCATCTAGGGAGAAGGAATCACCAACACGCCTATAGGCTAGGGGCTGACCTCAGCAGCACAGCGGCAGAAAGGGATCTCGGAGTCATAGTTGACTCCAAGATGAACGTGAATCGTCAATGTGACGGAGTGATCAGTAAAGCTAACTGCACTTTATCATGCATTAGCAGATGCACGATGAATAGATCCAAGGAGGTGATCCTCCCCCTCTATGCAACACTGGTCAGACTGCAGTTGGAGTACTGCACCTAGTTTTGGGCACCGCACTTCAAGAGGGATGTGGACAACATGGAGAGGGTCCAGAGGAGGCCACTCCGTATGGGTAGGGGCCTGCAGACAAGGCCCTACGAGGAGAGACTCAGGGACCTGGATCTCTTCAGCATCCTCAAGAGAAGGCTGAGAGGGGATCTTGTGGCCTCCTACAAATTCATCGTGGGGGGAGCAAGAAATAGGAGATGCTCTGTTTGCCAGGGCACGCCTTGGAGTATCTAAGAACGATGGTCACAAACTGACGGAGAGCAGATTGAGGTTGGACATCAGGAAGGTGGTGCTCTCCCCTTCCTTGGGGGTCTTTAAGAGAAGACTGGACAAGCGCCTGGTTGAGGTCGTCTGACCCCAGTGCTCTTTCTTGTCCATGGCAGAGGGTCGAACTCGATGATCTGTTGAGGTCCCTTCTGACCCTAACAACTATGAAACTATGGATGCATTAGGTATTACTGACTATTATAAGATGCCTAATATGCATGAAGATGTACGTGATCATGGGATATTCAGGACAGATAGACAGTTTGATGGTACCTGGAAAACCAAAGATGCTTTATGAAATCACTTTGCAAGCCAGTCCTTGTCTCTTAATGAGTTTATTTTAAATTAGTTAAGTTTGCGTAATGATATTTTTTGTTTGATCATAAACATTATTTGCAGTTAAAAACTACAGCTGTTGGTGCTTCTTTTTGTACTTAATTATGCAAATTTGCATGTGGGAAGATGGGAGGATTTATGCATTTATTTTTTCAAGTGTTAATAAATTCAAGCAGGATGATTTTTTAAAATGGAGCACCTTGGCAGATGAGATTTAGCTTTTATGTTTAGGCAGTGGGATAGAAGTGACAGAATTGGCTCAATGCACGTTGAGGGCCAGATTCTCAGCTGGGGGAAACCAACCTAGCTCCAGTGAAGTCAGTAAAGCTAGACTGATTATGCCAATAGAGGATCTGGCTTTGTGATTTAGTTGGACTGAGTAGACTTTGGGGATTTAGCAGTCACTGTGATGGCAGTGCGGTCTGGGCTGGAGATCAAGAGACCCGTTTCTGTGACCGGCCTGTCGTCAAACGCTGGGCAAGGTATTTCACCTCTGTTGCCCTCTCTTTGTCTAACTTTTTCTGTTTAGATGCTAAGCTTCTTAGGACTGTCTGTCACGGTGAGCTTGGATGGTACCCATCACAGCGTGGAGGTCCCTACCGCCTGCTGCTACCTGTATAATAATAGCATTATGGGTGAGTTTAAATCTCCTGAAACTGGTGGATGCAAAGGTTGATCTTCACTTAAGCTAGTTGGAAGACGCCATTGAGATCTACGTAGAACCAGCAGGAGCACCGTCGGTTTTCTATGTAGAGGAAAGGTATTGTTGAGTTTATTTGGGCAACCAGGAGATTAGCCCCTTCTGCATATTGGTTTCTGTGCGTCTCCTTGCAGGTGTTCTTCAGTAACGTGAATTAACATTTCTGCATTCCCTTGCAAAATGTTGTGTAATGCCGGCAAACCAAAGGATGCTTGGCATCGTTTTTGACTGCCACTTTTGCCCAACATGCTAGGGCAACTTCTTAGCTAGACTAAGAAATAGCTGTTTCATCCACATGTTAATTAAAGGAGTCTGGTTTGCAAGTCTAACAATAGCTTGGAGCCTCCCTTTTTTTAGGGACTGGGGGACTTCAGCTTTCTCTTAATCAGGGCTCCCTAGATGATGCACCCCACACATTGGGATGTGCATGTTCAATCTCGTTCTCTTGAGCTCCAGTAGGAAACTCAAGTCTTTGAATATGCACAGGCATGATTAGTAGTAATCACAGTTGCCATGGAAAGGGGAACAGATGGATAGCTTCCTGATTGAAAGATTCAGAGAGGAACATGCAGCGACCTCTTACCAGCAGATAATCAAGGCATATTTGACACCTCTGTGGTTTTCGTGGGGGTAAGCTGCCAGCGTGCTGGACTTCTTTTGGAAGACAAGGTTCTTCGGGTAAATCCAATATCTTTTATTAGACCAACTCAAGTAGTTGGAAAAATTCTTCTTTGCAAACTTTTAGGTACAACTACCCTCATTAGACCAACTCAAATAGTTGGAAACATTCTTCTTTGCAAGCTTTCGGGTACAAGTACCCTTCATCAGGCTGAGGAAGCATCCGTAGTTGGTCCCTGCTCTTCCGGGATGCAATAATAAAGAAGCCAGAGGCTGGTATGCATGCAAGAGAGGCAGTCAGTGAAAATGTAAATTGAGATAGTCAATGGGTGAGAGACAGGTGAGGTGGGGAAAAGGGGAATGAATGTAGCTAGTAAATAGTGGAGAGGTACCTGGGGAGTCGGATGTCAGGCAGGTTAAAATGTGTCATGAATCCAATGTCTATATTTAGTGCATGATTTTTTGCATCCAGTAAGTGGATGAAGTGAAGTTTGTAGGCTCGTCTGTGGAAGGACTTCTTCTGGTGCACTGGTGTTCAAGGACAGGCCATGACTTCCCGAGTGGGGCCAGCAGTTATTCTCCTGAGCCAACAAAGATTGGGGTGTACAGCAGTCATCCAGCATAAGATTGATATGGGGAGAAATGAGCCAATTGAGCACCCCTCTCACTGTTCAGAAAGTAGCAAAGAAGTGAAAGGTCAGAGAGACCGCTGGGTAGATCATAGGGAGGAGGCCTGGCCATAAGCAAATCTATCAGCAAGCCATCATTCAGGCTTTCACCAATAGCTTTGGTGAAGACAGCAGCATCCTAATCTTTCTCAACTGTGGAAACCTAAATAAGGGGTTCTTTAAAGAAATCTCATGCGTTGCCACAAACAGACGGTACTCTGGAGGTTGTAGCAGCTTCAGTCTGGTTTCCACAACCAGATTGGCAAATGTAAGTGGATCCAAGGGACAGGAAAAAAGACAGCTTGAACAGCTGGAGAGAGCCTGAGTAAGTGAAAGCAATGCCGTGCAGTTTGTGCAATGCAGCAGTCACGTTGCTCGGGCTAACGGAGGGAAGACCTCCCTCTTTCGTCCTGTTTGTTACACCAAAGTGATCCCCTGATGCACGCAGAAGGATCTGAGCGAGAACCGAGTAGATTCTGCAAATGGCCGGTGGGGCTCAAGGCGACTGCTCCAAAAATGAATCCAAAGAAAGAGGAGTTGTGTCAACAAGAGGCAGTTTACCTGGGACGCCCAATGGACATTTTTATTGATAAAAACAACATGGGAGCCATGCAGAACCGGCCACCGGCATAGACACTAAGAGGTGTGAAGTTTGGTGGTTAAGGTTCCTTGGGTAGATGTGATCTCTTTTATTAAACCAACTAAATAGTTGGAAAAAATTGTTCTTTGCAAGTCTTCAGGCACAAACACCCTTCTTCTGAAGTTTGACGGGGCATTTGTTGGGAGAGGAGGGCATACATCAGTTGCCCGCAGATTATGATGTAGCATTTTCAGACTTGAAGAGGTTCTTGGCGCTGCTCGTGTGTGTCCCAGCGCTAACGCCTGTTGTTTGAGTGCTCCTGTGTTCTGGGAAATGAGATTTTGTACGTCCTTGTTCAACAAACAGGAATACATCAGAGATAACCGACTCCATTATAAACCTCACTTCTGAGTGCAAACCACCAATAGGGTGCTAAACTTTGGGTAACCGCTCTGGTCAAGAGGAGAGAAATATATGAATAAATCGATCTCAAGTCTACATTAGTCCAAAATTGATTGGGGTTTTTTTAGGCAAAGGTACAGGATTGCAAATGTTCCTGCAGAGGAATTCATCAGTTTATGGAAGATCCTCCTCCTCTCTCCCCCTCTGCCCCCACTTGAAATGTATTTGATAGGAACGCAGCAAATATGACGGAAAGATATTTGAGGTTAATTGCATATCAAGAGTGTACAGATGCCAGACATGTTAAGCATCAGGTTTTATTGAATTTGTGTAATTATGAAGAGAGAGAGCAACATAATGTTCTCAGGTTTTTCATCCATATTTTCATGAGAGTGGAGTAGTTAAGATAATTATAAAGAAACACTGGCATGTAATTGTGACACGTTCAGTATTGAAGGAGTGATTGGGTTCCTTTTTCGTAGGGAAGGGTGGCCAATTTGGGAGATGCAGGCTAGGAGGAGCTGGTTGCACGGGGCATTGCTGTGGTATGCCCGGGCGCGTGTTTGCTCCTGTCTTATGGTGCTTTGGTGCCACTGGTGAAGGGGCTGGTGTCTAGCAACTGGGCTGGATGCTCATATGCTAAGATGCTTTTGCTGGAAAGAGGTCCTGAGACTTGCTCAGCCTGGCCCTGGCCTCAGGTTATAGCCTTACCTGCAAGCATCAGCTGCAGCCCGAAGAGGCTGCGGTGTTACCGTGTGGATGGGGGTAGCAGGACCCGCTCTTTTGGCACATCATTTAACGAGGTTCGGGATCTCAGTGGTGGATATCAGGAACAGGGACGGTACACACTTGGAAAGACGTAGGGATCCAAAGGTGACCCATGCCCATGGTACCATCGCCAGCTTTGCCGTTCACGGCAATACAATATATGCAAAGACGTGATAGCTGCCCCATCCAAGTCATTCTGCCCTTGAAACCTCTCCGGTTCCCCACTTGTTCCTGAGCGGTCCTGTCCGTATGAGCCGGCGCGTTTCTCCTGTTTTGTTTCTGAGCACCTTTGGCTTTGAACAGAAAGGTGCCGAGTCTCTTTGGGAGGTGGGAATGGGACCTGCTTAAACCCACTGAGCAAACGCGGTGGTTAATTTTACTCGGGGCACGCCGTGCATGCCGCACACGCTCAGCGTGAGACGGTGCCGTGTCGTGCCGGAGCAGGGTGTGCTATAGCCCGATCCCCTCCGTCTGTGAGCTCCGTAGATGGAGATGCCCTTGCCTGAGTGTGTCTGGATCCCCTTCCCCTGCCACGATACTTCCCCCGTCTCTTCCCCTTCCGTCCTTACTGTGGTTTCCTATTATTGATGGCAGCCTGGCTGCTTTACAATCGTGTTATTGTTCATTTCCTTGGCCCCTGTCATATCTTATACAGTTACTGAAATACTGCTGATTGCAGGCTGCTAACAGGTATAAAAATAGCACACTTCTTGTAATGCAGGGCATTAAAATTCACAGGCTGTAGCCAGGCTGGTGCTTGTGCTTTCTGGACAGGCCTGTTAACCTTTGAAAGATTTGCAGTGCAATTTCTGCAGTAGAATAATAAAAACAGGTAAGTGAAAAGGGGCACCAGACTGGGCGGGAGTTTGTGCTCAGATGATGAACGTGTAAAACGCTGGGACCGTTCCAGACAACGGTTGGAATAGCGTTCCCTGCACCCTCGCACCTCCCAAACGCCGACACGCTTTCGCCGAGAGTCACAGATCCCCTGGCTGGTTTGGGATTCAACGTGTGCACGGCGGGTCCTGGCGTCCTGCAGCGCCCGCGAAGGGAGTTAGGTCCGTGGCGATGACGAGGAGCTGCAGTGGCAAAGCGAGGATGCTTTGCTCAGGGATGCTAACAGCAGGCCGGGGCTGTCCCCTTTCAGACAGGCCGCTCCTTTGTCACTGCAGGGTACAGAGAAAGTCCCGGCCTCTGGCGAGCGTGGCCATTGGCCTGTTTTGTACGGGACCCCGTCGTGCTTTTAAACCATTTGTCCCCGCCCATTCCTAAAGGACTGCAAACAACCAGGGGTTTCAGTTCATTGGTGGAAATACATGTCAGTCATTTGTCCTGGCAGCTCTATTGGCTGTGCTTAGGGGTAGGGCGGTGCACAGCCAGGAGGAGCAGGGTAACCAGCCAGCCAGGGAGGGAGGTGGCCTTTGTGTGGTGGCCCCACCCCTTGCTGCTGATTGGCCAATGGGGCTGGTGGCTCCACCCCTCGGTGTTGATTAGCTGAGGAGGCAGTGGCCCTACCCACTGATTGGCTGCGGTGGTTTCCCGCCCCCCACACGCACACACACAAAGACGATGTAGTGTACTCTGGGGGTGCCCCAGTGGCCACCCTAATTTTAGCCTCCCCGAGCAATCATTGGCTGCTGCAGACTTTGCGCGGCGGCGTGACCGTATGATTTGTCCCGTAGGTTTCTCCCTATTTTCCACCTTGAATCACCTGTCGACGTGAGTAAATGCCCTGTGTTGATTTCTCCTGTTAGGTGGAAAACCATACGTCTTTGATCACGTTAACTTTGCATTTGGAAAATGGTTTTATGGGAAAGGGGCGTAGTTTAAACATTTTTGTCCCCTTTCCTCGTTTCCAAGCGAAGGGGAAATTGACCCTGCGTGGTCGGGTCATTTGAGGGATGGGGCAGGAAAAGGCAGGGCCGTTGGTGCACCACGCCGGCAATGCTGGAAACGCAGGACGTGGCAGCGCCTCTCCAGCACCACAACATCACCTCGAAAGGCCGGATTGAGATTCTGGTGACAGCTGGGGGGAGGCAGTGTGTGCATTGCACCGGTGCACGAGGAAGCCCGAGGAAGGGCAAGAGGAAGGAAGTGAATCATCCCAGCCCTTGGAAAAGAGCAGCCTGCTTCTGTCTCACATCAGCCAGGAAAATGTGTTCGGCAGAGGAGACATGGCTCCACCTAGCCCTTCTGCCTTTGTCCCTTTCCTCATCCGTTGCTTCCCAGGGCTAGTCCCGGGAGGATATTTTTGGCACTCCACGTGCAAAGCTAAGCACAGAACTGCTGTTAACATCCTCTGCTTAGCCAGGAGGAACACTGGCTCCAAAGTCCCCAGGTGAGACAGGTTTTTCCCCTGGGTTATGCAAATAAAAAACCGAATGCGCTCACTGCCAAACCCGTGGGTCGGCGGCATTAGAAATGCAGCCCAGTCTCCCAGAGGGACCGCGCATGGGTTTGCAGAGTAGGAGCGAATATTAAGGAGTCAATGTTTATCCACTTTTCCAGATCCACAATAGATCCACAATGCGATCCACAAGATCGCAGCAGTAGTGGGTTATGCAAATAAAAAACCGAATGCGCTCACTGCCAAACCCGTGGGTCGGCGGCATTAGAAATGCAGCCCAGTCTCCCAGAGGGACCGCGCATGGGTTTGCAGAGTAGGAGCGAATATTAAGGAGTCAATGTTTATCCACTTTTCCAGATCCACAATAAAGATCACAGCAGTAGAGCCCAAGTTGCTGGAGTATGAACTGCTGTGCAATGAGACAATCCCAGGCTATAATTATAGGCTTACCAAAAGTAAGGAGAAGGGCAAAGAGTGAACAGTATATTAAGGCTTAACTCTTCAGACGAAGGCAGGGGAGCGCTCTCTCTCTTGCACACTTGGGTACACACACATGCACACACACACACACACCCCTCCTTTTTAGTATCAGACTGGCACCCTATGATCTTCAAACACAGGTTCTTAGAGCCTCAAAAAGAGGGCTTTTAGGTGACATGGAGATTTGGGAGAAAGTCTCGATCTGGCTGTTCTTGGAGTGAAGAAGCAGCCCTGGCAGGTGATGAGCCAGACACAGGTAGGTCTGGCTACCGTAACTTCACAGCACTTGTTTCCAAACCCCTGTGTCCTTTGTCTTGAGCACCAGTCAAGTCAAGTCAGCCTCGAGGCCGCTGCAACCACTGATGGTTTTTTGGGTAAGGTAACCTGGCGGCGCCCATCTCCTGCAAGCACCTACTCTGGACTCTTTCAGAAAACATCTGGATATTTTTCTTGCTGGGATCACTTGATCCCAGGTGACTTCCTATCTATGGCAGGGGGCTGGACTCTGATTTTACGAGGTCCCTTCCAGCCCCTAATGTCTATGAAATGTATGAAATCTCTTCTCCGGGTATGGATGGCTGTTGGCTCGCAGGGAGCTCATCTGCCCTGCGACAGGTCTTGTTTTTAGTCCTGCTGGGCATCCACGCACCCTCCTCACCCAGCCTAGTCCAGGTGGAGGTGCCAGTTTAGGTGCCAACAACCCAACCGTGGAACAGGCTGTCCTGGTTTGCGTGGTACCAAAACGCAGACCAAGAGAGGCCTGGTCTGGCACTGGTATTGACCTAAATACCGCAGCCGCCTGGTCTGGTGGCCCGGAAGAGCTGTGGCAGCCCAAATCCTAAGAAAGCAACTGCCTTTGAGTTGAGACAAGCCAGGTGGTGGCTGTGGTGCACGTTCAAAGCTTGGCTGCTGCAGGG
>NW_005841980.1:372187-372687 GCF_000455745.1 Alligator sinensis | reverse complement strand
GCAGCTCCCATCCCTCGAAGGCTCCTTTCAATCAAGTCAGACTCAGTTGCACGGCAAGCCGGCTGCTCAGATAGCCGGGGTTGCAGCAGAGGGGAACTTCTGCCCTTATTATCAGAATAATTTGGAGACCTAATGGTAAAACTCCTCAGGTACCAAACTTTTTCTTAGGAGAGGCACTTTTTCTTTTCTTCTCCCAAGAGTTTAGGAGCAGAAGACTTGGCTGCTCGGTTTCTATTGCCTTTCCGCCTCTCCCCCTCCTAGCCAGAACTTGGCCAAACTTCAGGAGGGATATTTGCTCATTGAGTTATTCGGGCCAAAGACGCTATTGTAAGAAACAGAAGAAGCAGAGCTTGCACTCTTGCCTGAAGAAAAACAGAGAGGTATCGAGGAGAACAGCGGCGTTACCTGCAGACTGCTAAGCAGCCGACTTTGTTCCTGCATCGCGTTGAGGTAGCACGACGTATCTCTGCTCTGAAGAGGGATCACAGCAGACTCAGCAG
>NW_005841980.1:356286-372175 GCF_000455745.1 Alligator sinensis | reverse complement strand
CCCTGGAAGATGATTATGGCAGGCCAAGGTGAAGATTTTTTGTCATTGGGGCAGCCTGTGTCTGAATGAGGCTTGTAGAGCAGCTGTGTGCATTTAACCTGATTTCGAAATGAGCAAAGGCCGGGGCTGCGCAGATAAGGGTAATAAATTTGGGCACCATTAAGACTGTAATAGATGCATAATTATTGGCTTTGCCAACCGCAGATTTGCTCTTACATCTGTATAATATTAAACTCCAGCATTTTTTTTTTTTTTTTGTAGTTATTATACCAGCCCAGCTAAGAGGGAAGGCGGGGGCTGGGGAAAATGTGACGTGTCTGTGTGCGCGCACACGCGTTCTGGTTAAACAAAGTGACTCCAGCCTGTGGAAATGAAGTCGTTGCTTATTATTGGTAAATCTCTTCTGGATCAGAAGACTGGTCCAGGCCATCTCTCAGAGCAGGACTCTGTAATGGTAATATTGCCTCGAAAATTACAGCCCGCATAGTTTGAGAATGATTCAGGGTAATTATGTTCGCGTTGCCAGAGAAATGAAAAGGAGTGCTTTCCATTTTACCTAATAACAAGCTCCGCTGGCCTCGTACTCCTTAAATTATTTCTGAGAAGAGCCTGCAAATGATGGAAATCATCAGGCTAATTGCAAACTAGGGGTTGGTGGGGCTGGGTTGTATTGCCTGCTGTTGGGAGGGGCAGGCACCAGCGCGGCTCCGGTGCAAACCGGAGGCAGAGAGTTGCGCTGGGCTGATTAGTTCAGCTCTCGGCTGCAAATGAGTTCAGGGCACTCGTGGACCCGGGAAGTGCTGACACGTGGAAGCACCGAGCCCTCAAACCCGAGCATTTCAAGTTGGCACGAGCTATGTCAAGCGTTGTTCCACTCATTATCGCAGCGGGTGAAGCCAGCTCCAAATCTGCATCCTGCCCCCACTGCTCTCAATGCAAAGAGAGAGTGAAAAATAAAAGTATTGCCTCCTCCATTGGCTTTCTCACTCTCCCCAGCTACTTGGCTGACAGCGGGGTCCTTTCTCACATCCAGGCATTTAGCAGCAGGTGTGTAGTAATCACCAGGACCTGCTAATTCCCCAAAGGCCAAGTGCCAAGGTGCTACATCTCTGTCAACCTAGCAGCTGGGAGCTGGGAGGATGGCGCCGATCTCGTGGTCCGGGGCTAGCCCCCAGGAGATAATCTGCTACCTCGTCTCAGTTCAGAGATGGGCCCATTTGTACCTTTCAGGTTTGTTTTTGCCTTGTTGTCTCAAATGCTCCCGTCTCTGTGGACGGGGCCTGTTTCTGACCCATCTATCAACCAGTGGGCTCCAGTACCAAAGCTGAGGTCAGCGGAGTTAGCAAGGCGTTACCGAAGCCAGAATATGGCATCTCTTATAGCTTCAATTTTTGCTCCTTCCTGCTCTGTTCACCGGCAGCCACTTCAATTTAATCCACGTTACAGGAGCCACACGCACGGCTGGATGAACTCGGACGCCTAGCCCAGTTGCTCTTGCTTTTCAGATGCTCGATACTGCAGTACCATCTTTATTTATGCCGTCCCTTTTTAACAGGCAGGCTGCTGCCTACCAGCTCCATGTAGGTACAAAGGGCAAAATGCAAATCCTAAATAGCCTGCGGGTGGGATAGCAGGGCCGAGACTTCTGTTCAGATTCATCCCCTGTTTCAGTGATGCTGTTCACATGCTTTAAAGTTAGGGCTGTAACCGATGGCTTTGCTTGCTAGAATCGGGCCAGTGTTCAGCAGCTCACAAGCAAAAGCCTTTATGTACCTTCTTCTTCTGTTAAATTGTAGGGAACAAAAGGCCTCCCATCTCAATCCTATCACAGGCTGTATTTATAACTTCTGGCAATGCAGCAATGTTAGCCTTATCCAAAGAAAATACAGCAGCAGGTCTATTTTTGAAGGTGCGGCGGCTTATTTTTCCCGCTGGAAATATCTGAGGTTGGTCAGGCTCAGTGCAAAAACTTCTCTGCAGTTTAACTCGAGCCTTTCTGATCCAAGATCCCCCTCCCCTCTCTGAATGATTGAATTCCTCTGAGACGCCTTGTAAGAGCCCATTTGCTGTCCCTGACCCAAACAGTTAACTCACCAGACAGCTCCGCGTTTGCTTCGCCTCAACGTTTAAAGAGGCTGCATTTGCTTAAGTCTTGCCTTCGCTCTTACGTTCATTCATAGATCCAGTACGAATAGCTGAAACAAATCTGCAACCAGCCCCAAACTAGTAATACTAATTGGGTGGATTATTTTTATGTGAAGGGTTTTGAGAGGTGCAAAAAATGGCCCCCCCCCCCCGCTTTCTTGTATTTCAGAATAGTTTTCTGGGCTGACGCTTAGAAGCACGCCAAGGAAGGAGAAAGCCAGAGATGGCTTAATTATCTCATTCCGAAATTAAAAATTGCATGCTGATTCCTTCTCCACTCCAGGTGTGCGTGTGTGTGTGCTGTCGCACATGTGCAGGTGCTTTCTGCGCATCTGTTGACTTGTGGCTTCCTCACGAAGGGGTTTGAACTGTTGTGTCGAGGCGCTGGAAATCCCACTCGCTGAAATGTGCACAGCATGAGAGCCTTGTGGGGGGTTTTGCTGGTATGCAAATAGGTATTATCCATTAAGCTGAATTAATCATGTGTATTTATATATCAAGGGCACGTATTGAGGAACTGCTGTCAACTACTCCCAGAGGCTGCTGTGAGTCAAACCACAGGTCAAGCTTAACTGAAGAAAAAAATAAAATCTTTAGGGAAAAGTTGTCTATTGATACCTCTTTTCATGGCATTGTAACCTTATTGTGGTCTGTGATCTAGTAAATCTTGGGTTTAGTGTCTTAATACGCAAATAGTCTGACTGACATCAAAACCTCCATGGAATCAGTGGCCCTATATATAGAGCATGATACTCCCCAACATGGATATAGGTGGCAGCATCTTGTGCCTTGTCGGTCACATCCAGGACTGGGGACGACATATGGAGATATCAGTGGCCTCATACAGATGTTCATGTTCTCCTGGGAGAGTTGCTGCTCTCCCAGGAGAAACCATGAGGGTACAGATGTTCAGGCTTTTTCTCCCAGCATAAAAATGGCTGCTGCAGGAGAAAAATAACTTGGGAACAACCAGGATTAAATCACTGCCAGAGAGTTGGCAGCCACAGCTCCCTTGAATTGCCTTGTAGGAAGGATTGGCTGAACCAAACAGTCTTGACATATTCTGATCCCTGGCTTCAAGAGTAGGGGAAATATATAAATATATTTGATATTGCGAAAGGGCTCCATTGTTCTTTGAGTCCTCATAATCGTGTCAGCACTGGTAAATAAGGGTAGTTTGGCAGGTAATTATGTCAATATAAACCCAAGTTTATGCTTGCACAGTTCATATAGTTTAGGTAGCATTGGCAGTAACATGATGTCTCAATAATATAAAAAGAAGTGCATTTAACCTGCAGGATTAATGCCTGAAAACACTGCAGAACACCATGCATGAATGAGAAGGGATGAATACAACTCAGGCAAAATGGCTTTGCTCCAACAATTGTTTTGACAAAATAGTTAGGCAGTAATGCAGTTTACATTAAGGCACCCTTAAGTACCAGTGAGGTTGGTGCGATGCACGACGGCTTTAATGTAAATGTTTATAGACTTGGCCTACTCATTATACCAATGGGGGAAAAAAAGCAATATTAACATATCAGGCCTCCGTGTCTGTGCTTACCAGCATGCTATTGATTCATAGAAAAAAATTCCATAATGATAAATTCCATAATATAATGGGAAAAGATCATGTCCAGTTTAGGAAGGAATGAGGCTGGTGCTAGGATTCGAAATGGATCACTACTAGTAACACGATAGGTACAGGGTCCTCCTGCAATAAGCAGCTCGAACATTGGCACCACAGATCCTGGCCGCTAGCTAAAGTCCTGACCTAGCAACACACGTATGAACTTGCTTAACTCTCAGCGAATGTGTCGTTCCGCTGACGGCACCGTACTCAGACGTGCGTTGGGGGGTACCGAGGGCTCGGGAAGGTGGTGAGGAGCAGCCGCGTCTCGCAGTTGACTCTGCAAGCGCCCGCGGTTCCTGCAGATCCGACGAGCTCTCTCACGTGAATCTGCACTCGAATTGCTCTGTTTCCATTTGTTTATGAGAAGAGGCTCTGAGGGTTTCACAGGCAGTGACGGTTTCATTCGCTGTTGGCTGGAGGCCCTGAAAAACGAGAGTGTTGTTTCCATGGCAGACAGTTGTGGAGCTCCTTTCGCCAGAGCTGGAGCCAAGAGGCTTTCGTTCAAATTCCAGCTGTGCAAATGCACAATGAACTGCCCTCACCTGTGGTCACCGGCGGGATTGTTGCATTGTGACCCAGATCAAATCGTATCTCGCAAGGGACCAGGCTCTGCGGCCTTCTCTTGGGATCCCCGTGTCTACAGGGGTCATTTGGCTGCAAGCGATGTTGCAACCCCGCTAAAGCCAAGGGGTGCAGGACCCAGTGCTGGGAGAGCAGGGGGAGGAGATGAGACGGTGTGAGCCCTTCACGCGTGTAACTCTGGCGAGGGCTTTGCTCAACTCTGCCCACAACATGTCAAGGGCACATCTCTCACCTCTTGAGTCGTAGGTGAGTTCTCGCTGCGGGTCCAAACCCAAACCAGCTAAAATAGACGGGCTTTCCATTGACTCCAGACTTTGAATCAAATTGCTCCGACGATGCTCGTCTCCTATAAACACGCACCTGGGTTAGGCGCCTCTGCAGACAAGAATAGATTGGAGAAAAACCACGTGTATTATTTGGAAATAGCACATGGGGAGGGAGGGGGGGGGATATAACTCTCTCTCTCTTTAAACTGTCTCTTTTCTATATTGTTACCTTGACAACTCTGCTGCTGTGTTTCATCTTTGGTGGAACTCAACTGTGGTGGATCAGGGGACATCCATGCATGTTTCTCCATCGCCCCCGGCTCCGCTTCTCGGGCAGGAGTCGGTCCCAGGGTACCCACAGCTGCAGCACGCGTGCTCGTTAGCCCGGCCCGTGGTGTCATCTGGAGATGATTACAGGTACGAAGAACTGGACCCGTTCTGGTTATGAAAGGCAGAGCAGTTTGTCTGTTTTTCCCCCTCCCTTAAGCCAAGGCCAAAGCAATGTTCATTACTGTGGGAAGGAGATGCAAGGTGCTTTAAATATATTTTTTCCGGGCTTAGGACAGCTTGGGAGCAGAGAGGAGTGAAAGTACTCCAAAATAATTGTATTATTTTTAGTCTAAGCAGCTACAGGAGTGTATAATAAGATTAGGGTGCAGTTCTGATGCACTGAACTGAGCCTAGAGATGCTAAAAATATGCTTTCTTTTCTCGCAGTTGAAATTTCAGGAGAGGCAAAGGTAAGGGGGGGCGGCGATGGTGAATTGGAAATGTTAACTCCTATATTTCCATGCTTCGTGGGGCTTCGCAAACAGCCTGCCGACTCCATTCAGCCCAGGTCCCGGGATATTCGTGGGGAACAGGGAGCCATCTGCGCCGCGAGGAAAGTTGGTGAAGAAAATACCCTCTCGGTGCAGAGATGACTTGCTTTCTAGCTGCAAACACAAGCCGTGCAGTCTCCGTGGGCTTCGGGCAGGAGCGTGCTTGCGGGGAGTGGTGGGGGGCTCTTTAAGGCAAAACACATGTGTTTTCAATTGCTCTCTGGAGCCAAACCAGTAGCTGCAACTTGGCCTGACAAAGCCTTATTGAAGTCGAGACAGAGCGTGGTTTCAAAGCAGTTAGAAAGAGACCGGGAATGCTGCTCAGGAAATTCTTCAGGCATGGGCAGGGACTTGGCTGCAAGTCGCTGCTGGAAAATCTGACAGGGGCAGCTTATGAACGCAGCCTAGGCCCCGTGCTGCTCTGAAGGCAGCCCTGCACCCTCCCGCGCGCCCCACCGGCGGAGGGGTTTTCACCCAGCCCCTGCAGAAGAGGTAAGGAGCACGTTTTTCTTTCTCCGGGCACTGGATCTGCTTTGCTGCTCCTCTGCGCGGCTGCTGGGGAAGCTGTTTGCTTTCTGCAGACAGGAAGAAGTTTGCAATGTGCAGTGGCATTTTTTGCCGAAGAAGCTTGCTTAGCGTGGGGTGCTGGCTTCTCTGAACTCGACTTCAAGGGGAATGGGTCAGCCACATCCATTCTCGCCGTGGCACAAGAAGTTTGCAATGTGCAGTGGCATTTTTTGCCGAAGAAGCTTGCTTAGCGTGGGGTGCTGGCTTCTCTTGAACTCGACTTCAAGGGGAATGGGTCAGCCCCATCCATTCTCACCGTGGCACGTTGCCGTGGCACCCTCAAACCCCTCCGCGCTTCGTTTGTCTGTGGAAGTGGGTGTATCAGCCCAGGACCCTTTCCAGGGGTAACGGCATTTGGCTCTGTACCGAGAAACAAGAGCAAAGTAGCGTGGCTCCTCTTCAGTCAGTCAGTATTATGCATTGCCTTATGCAGCTGGAACAAATGAATATGCAGCGTAGCATTGTGTTTACATCCATTACGTGGGACTGAAGTTGGTTGGTTTACCTGCTTCGGGCTATTGCTTAATACCCCCCACCCCCAATACGGATTCGGCAAGTCCTACAGCGAGATTTTTAAGACAGGATTGAATTCTAGCGCAGCCTTTGCTTTGCAGCTTTTGTGCAATTGTTGTTCTTTCGAGCATATGGTTTTGTAGCTGTCAAATATCAGCAGAAGGGGACGGGGACGGCACACGAGACCCAACACAGCCACAGCCAGGAAGTTCGACTCGGCGGCTGTCCTCGCTGCAACTCCTCTGCGCTTTGTTCCCTAAATAACTAAGAAATATTTAGGTTTCTCCTTTTTCGGAAAAAAGCGCTGCTGGGTTTATAGATTTACTTTCTTGCCTTCTTGGTTGCAGTTTGAGAGGCTGATGGCAACCTCTGATGTGGAGGGCTGTGGTTTGCAAACGAGGGTGTTTGCCAGTGTGTGTGGAAGTGCCAGGGGGATAGCCCCCCTCGGATGGGTGCACATGCTGCCTTGACCGTGCTTCTTATCCAGGCTTGGGGGTTTAAGGATGACCAGGGGTTTGACTGGGGTTAGGATGGATATGGGGGGGCAGGGGGTGTAACATGCCTTTCGTAAGGGGGGAAGGATCAAGGGGAGAGATGAAAGGGTCTCTTAGAGCAAGAGAAAAGTAGAGGCTTGGTGAGCTCAGTCTGTGGGGCAATATTAGGAGGAAATACCCCGGGGGAGAAGGGGTTTGAGGGGTCAGATGGGGGCTGGGGGGTAGATGGCTTGTTCCAGGAGGTGTTTCACCCACTTTGCAAGGAACGGGGGGCCCAGTCCGTAGGTCACGCAGGGCCTGGGAAACCAGTCCGGGTTTTCAGCCCCAGCCTCTGCTCCATTTGGGGCAGACACACGTCTGTGCAAGCAAGCCCAGAGATGGGTCAGGGCACTGGGCTCTGAAGGGGAGCAGGCTGCCTACCCCCAGCCCTCCCCATACCCCAAACCACTCCTGCATTGAGTTGGGGATGAGCATGAAGGCAGGGCCGAGGGTCCGGACCCTGCCCGCTCCTTTCAGAGCATGCATCGGCTCCGCTGCCCTCCCTCCACAGCAAGCAAATCCATCCCAATTATGGAAGCAAAACAGCCCGGCTTCTGCAGTGTTTGATTTCAGCCCTTTTTGGAGGTAAAGCCCAGTGCAGGGCTGGGATCATGTCATGCCGGGACATCCAGCGCGGCACCTACAAGCTGGGGCAGAAGAGATGCTGCTAGCCCCGAGCTTCGTCACGGTCCATAGGCAAGCAGGTCCTTCCCAACGAAGTCCAGGAGCAAAGGGAGAGAAACCCTCTTGTATGGGAATGTCCTCCACCCCTCACCCACCGCAGTGACAGCCCTCAAAGCTTGAGGACCCGCAGGAAATCATCTGACATTGGCATTTCCCCGGGAAGCCCACGCTTCTCCTGCCCTGTCAATGCATCCCCCTTTCATCCCATGCAGCGGGGACCATCCTGTTGCAGCCTCGAGCCGCGTGGAAGAGAAAATCAGCAAGCTTCTGCTTTGGGCTGGATGAAGGCAGATGCGTGACGGGGATTCCCGGGATGTCTTGGGACGTGGGATAATTATGGAAGCTGGTGGCTGTTTGCTGCTTTTCAAGTGTGATGCCTCTCCAGCGAGTCTGCTTTCCTGTCCCCTTGGGCCATGCAGATGTTTTGAAAAGCATCTCCAGATGCTGAGGCCTGGCTGGCAGAGGGGTCTAGGAGGAATCGTAGCACGACTGTCCCCGTGGCCTTCGAGGAGTAGATCAAAACTCCCTCGTGAAGGGAGTGATTCCCAACCCGCGGAAGCCAGCGGAAAGGCCCGTGTGGCATGCATGAGACCTGGAGCGAGTCCTGTTTGCTGCACCTGGTACATGAATTATCTAGGGCAGAGGATCTCAGCTTGCTTAGATTTGAGGCGCTCCTCGGAAAATGCCAGCTCTTCGCTTGCCCTCGTTTTTTGATGACAAAATATAGAAGAGCAATTCTGCTGCAGAAAACGCAGAGGCTAGGGACAGAAGTTACACATCAACCCGTATAAGTGATGGGAAACCGGTTCAAATCTGGAACGCAACAGCAGTTCAGCGCGCGTAAACTGCTTTCAAAGTGGCCAAAACTGCTTTAAGGTAAACCTGGATGGATGTAGTATCAGACTGAACTGATTTAGGTTAAATCAGTCTATTGAACTTCTGTCCCAGGTCCCCTTTAGGGTCAAGTTAATGCACAGTCCCCCAGCATCCCAGGATGCTTTGAGCCTCCCCTGCAAACCTCCCCCACCCCGTGCAGGGTGGGTAGGCTAGGCTTGGCCAAACTGGCTGCTCCAGCCCGGCAAGGAGGCGTGCTCTAGCGCCTCCCAGCTTCTGGCCTGGGCCACTGCAGGCATGTGGCTGCATTTCCAGAATCAGAAATGAATGTCTGTTCACTTGCTTATGGGTTCAATCTACGGGGTTTAGACTAACCTGCGAAGATTGAATCGATTCAGCCTCGGGCTTTTGAACTGTCTTGACTTGGCCTGAAAGACCACAACAAGCAAAGCCGTTTTGACACTGGGGATTCCTATTTGAAAGCTCTGGGTTCATCTTGTGAATCGTGTTTGAACACGTGACGGTGCTAATGTTGCGTGGCACCCTGCGGTTGAGAAACGCTTGATCGAGGGTGCAGGACTCTAAGAGAGGAGTACCGCTGGTGAGGTAGGACGTGCTTATGGGTTCAGTCAGCTTCAATGAGTTCAAACTGGAAAGTTTTAAAGTGCAATGGCTGCATTTCTGTTGTTTTTTTTTTAAATAGGGCTATAAATGTAGGAATGGCTGTCTAATTCTGCAAGGGACTAATACCACAGTTTAGGGAATGGTGGGCACTTTAAATATGGCTTGATCAAGGCATGCATTGCTTTCCTATCCTTGCCACTTGTGCTAGGCCCACCGATGCAGTTTGATAGCCACACCTACAGTATTTTCTCTTCCAGCACCCCCCAGCTCCTCTTCCTGAATTCTCCCTCTCCAGTCTGTATTGTGCATTTAAAAAGGAAGACCTCTGCCAAAAGAGACCAATAAAAGGTTCTTTCTAGCTAGTGCTGTCTCCTGGTGCTTAATTTTCTGCTGATTCCTTTTTAATGTTTTAGTAAGAAGAAATGGCCCAGATGTAAATTATAACAAACGTGCTTTTCTCTCCCACGGAAAGCTGATTATTGATAGCAGATGTATCTTGCTTCTTTTCGAGCTGCCTTGAAAAGCTTTTCATTGAACTCACTTGTTTAACAGCCCTCAGCCCTCTGTGTCTATCATTATTTCTTTTCCCTTAAGAGAATTGGAGACCTGATCATTTTATTACTTGCAGTGCACAAAAAAATGCAAGTTAGAAGCTGCTCTATATACATGGTTACATGGTGTAGTACACGGTGATCATGTGAGTACCATGTTTTATAGCCATGTCTAAAATATATAGCATTCCGTGTTAGGAGCGTGTTATAAATTAGGCCAAGCCCTGGGACACTCTCACCAGGTATGAGCAGTACTTCCCTTGATATGTCGCTGCTTATTGTAGCACTGTACATATACCGTGTGCCTTGAATTGGAGAAATTCTCAAAATCGGGTTTTGTTTGGATTCAGGCTCAGTGTGGCTATGTCCAGCTCTCACAGAAATCTTTTTTGTGTCTGCAAAACTTTTTCTCCAGGTGGACATGAGGTTTGATCACAGAATAAAAACTGAGCAGGAGTTTGCTCTTGCAATAGGTACAGAAATCCATGCCTGTTTGAAAGCAGGTGGTGCACGGGGTGCCACATCTGGTTCCTGGATTGGCCAGATGTAGCGTGTGGTTCGGAAGGGTGGGAGATGCAGTTGTCATTCATTTTCAGTATGACAGCCCCCAGGCTGGCTCACATGTGGAATGGGATGCAGAAAGGCCAGAGGGAGCATTTGACCGGGGATGCTGAAACCAGACCCTTTCGTGAAACAGAATAATCGAAAACGAGGGCTGGAGGGAGCTCAGGAGGTCACATCCGGGCCAACCCCCTGCTCCAAGCAGGACCAGCCCCAACTCCATCATCCCAGCCAAGGCTTTGTCTGCCTGGGTTTTGGAAACATCCAAATGTAACCCAGGTACACCGAGAGTGTGCCCTCCCAAATAAATGGACAGGAAGTGATGACAGGCTAGGGTGCTGAGGGAGGGACGTCACCGCCCTACACGCGGATCCCTCCATTTCCCTATAGAGACAGCCCAATGAGTGTACACTTAACTATATACAGTTTTATTATTAAAAATATAGTTAAAACATTGACATGCCAGAAATAATTGAATCCTTGATATGAAAGTTATTTTGTAATAATCTCCAAGTCAAGAAATGAGTTATCCGACCCAATGAATCCAATAATATTCACCCCAGTGTGTAAAACCCAATACACAAACTGTCGCAAAACAAATGGGGAAGTGTGGGGCTGTGGTCACGTGCGGCAGTCATGGTGCTTTCTCTGCAGTTGGATTATTCAGGGCCCAGCTTGTGACCGGCTGTGATGTGGGTGCAATGGGGAGCAGCCCAACTGCGTGTGCCTACACATGCGCAAGCATGAACACAGTTGTGGGGCTCTTCCTGCAGCAGCAACCCCTACATCCCCTGTGTCCTGGGGGGTCCTTCCTGTCTAGGAGGCAAGACATGCGAAGGGAAACGGGAGGGGGAGCTGTAGTTGTGCAACACTTCTTCCATGTGCATGGGAAAGCCCTGTGGGCACTGACACAGCACTACATGGTGCAGCACAGAGATATCGGGGGTATCCCTGCATGGTGCTGCACTGTGTCCTGTGGACATACCATGAGAGACATCATGTCCCATTCAAAGGTAGGCAGCCATGGCAGCCTTTTTGGAAACCCCGTACTTACGGTGCTCCCTCCTGCACAGGGTACTGTCCGCTGGACCATGGAGGTAGCTTCTTCCCAGGGCTGGTCCAACCCAGCTGCAGCCCTGTGCCCTGCTGTGGGCACAGAAATCTCAGGGGTGCGTGCTCCGCTTGCCGCTTCGCCTTGCCCACACTCCCACTCCTCTCTACTGTGTCACCTGTGCCTCCCCCCTGACATATTGCCTGTGCCCCCTCCCCCCCATCCCCATTGACTTACCTGCAGGGAGCTGCTCTCCACTGCTGCTTGGCTGCCATGCACATGTGTGCATGCACATGTGCATGGGGCTTCCTGTATTTGATTGCCCTCCCCAGTGCCCCCAGCCCCAAGCAACCCCTTGCAGGCTAGCAGCATGCCAGCCTGCAAGGGGAAATCCATTGTTTCCCATGTTTTTCTCTGTTAAAGGAAAAAAATCTGTGTTTTTCCGCAGCAAACGGAAAACATGGATCCCTGGTAACAGCTCAGCGCCTCAGTCATTTGTTCCTATACACATCACCTTATATCCAGCACGCTTAACATAACTGAATCCATCTTTTACAATATAAAATATTATAGAAATATTACGTTTTTCTTCAGGTTTGGGCCCTGACAGTCCTCTTCCCAAGGGGCACCAGGGCCCTTGGGCCCCCACATACTTGGTGCCGGTGATTCAGTGTAAATCTCACACTGGTGATGTGCTGGTTTGATTTGAGTTGTACAGATGGAGAACTTTCCATTTTAAGACTCTTCAGTGGAACGACGGAAAGAACTCAGAGCCATTACCCTCCCCCTTTCTTCAAAGCCACAAGGAATAATTTTATTTGAGACTTATTTTTTATTTGAATTAAAGCCTCTGAGAAGTCATACTGCACCTTCAAAACAAACTGCTGAACTCAACTTCTTTTACCAAACGCATGCAAAATTTTACCCTCAGGATTTTTAGGGGCCCTGGAGTGCCTGCCTTGCAGAAAACCTGGAGCTGTTAACAGAGTCATTGGAAAACAGTCTCCATGGGAAACCTTCTACTGTGCGTGTGTGTGCGTGCGTGCGTGTGTATATATATATGTGTGTGTGCATCTATATGTATGCATATATGTGAGTGTGCATGTGTGCCTATATCTGTATTTTTGTATATGTATATGTATGTGCATATATATGTATGCATATATGTGAGTGTGCATGTGTGCCTATATCTGTGTGTATATGTGTATGTATGTGCTAATATATGTGTGTGCATGTGTGCATATATCTGTATGTGTGTATATGTATGTGTTAATATATGTGTGCATATATCTGTATGTATGTATATGTATATATGTGTGCACACATGTATGCATGTATGTGTGCATATATCTGTATGTGTGTATATGTATATATGTGTGCACACATGTATGCATGTATGTATGTGCATGTGTGCATATATCTGTATGTGTGTATATGTATATACGTGTGCACACATGTATGCATGTATGTGTGCATGTGTGCATATATCTGTATGTGTGTATATGTATATATGTGTGCACACATGTATGCATGTATGTGTGCATGTGTGCATATATCTGTATGTGTATATGTATATGTATGTGTGCACACCTGTATGCATGTATGTGTGTATGTGTGCACACATGTATGCACGTGTATGTGCATATATATGTATGTGTATATAAGTATATGTGTGCATATATATATGTGTACGTGTGTGTAAGTGTGTGTGTGTGTGTGTATGAGAGAGCGAGATGTATATAAACTGTGATGATTTATTACTATGTAAAATAAGCCCTAGGAAAAACAATGCAGAAAGAAGCTGCGGGAAGAGACACTGACCAGCTGGTAATTTCTGGAGTTAAAGGCTGCTCTGAGAAGTATAGACACAAGCCCTTAGGCAATTCTCATCATCTGATTTGCCCTGCAGCTTAATGTACATGCTCATCTCCATGCATTTGTTTCAGATGCCTCAGGAACAGTACGCGCACCGGAGCGCCATGCAGAGCTCGGAAGGACCGCAGGTTTACAAAGTGGGGATTTATGGCTGGAGGAAGAGATGTCTCTATTTCTTCGTGCTCCTCCTCATGATTTTAATCCTGGTGAACCTGGCCATGACCATCTGGATTCTCAAGGTTATGAACTTCACCATCGTAAGTACGGGGTTTCCAAAAAAAGGCTTTGCATGATGGGAGAGGGACTGGAGTTTTCTCCCGGGAGCTGAGAGGACTGTGGTGCTCCAGTTCCCAAACTTGCATGTTACAGGGCCGAGCCACGAAGATACCCAGTCATCTTCTGGGGGCAGGACCCAATGATCTCGCAGGGTCAAGGTCCCGTCCAGCCCTAATGTCCACGAAATGTATAATCTCCTTCATCAGGAGAAGGACTCCCAAGGCTGTGCGCGGTGTTACAAGCCCCAGGCATTCAAAAACCATGCATCAGTTCCCCAGAAAATGATAAGACTGGCTTAAAAATGATAACGTTCAAAAATTAGGGAATTGCTTTTGGGTTTGTTTTTTGCACGGTTTTTTGCACATTATCACTTTTCAGCCTCTTGTGGGCTAAGATCTTATGTGTTTTATCACATCCCCCATGACCACAAAGGCAAGAAGCTCCTTTTGCCTTCTCGTTTTAAATGAAAGCTGTTGCGTGATTACCAGGGGGCTTTGTCACACCTGAGGTTGGGAGAGTTGCAATAACTTCATAAGAGTCTGGCAGCACGGTGCATGCTCTTTACATGAAAATTAGCTGAGGATATTCTTATCTTCAGCCTTGGTTTGCAAACGTGTCTCCTGTCATTACTTTAAGCATCCGTTCCTCGCTGATTGGAGCTCCCTCATTGGGTCCAGTCTAACTCCCCCTGCAAACGAGTGGAAAAAGACCTTTAATGGGAGAGAGATTACACAGAGGCGGGGTCCCCCCGCCGGACCCAGAGCAGCTGCACAAGCCCCGTGCACCACTTCAGTTCTCTTTTTGAGGCTATTAAATGGTGCCTAGCTCTTGGTGAGCCTGATCAGACCTAGGGCCAAGGCACACACCTTTTTAATACCAAAGTCACCTGCATTGGCTTGGGGAGTGCCTGCAGCAGGCAGATAATCGGCTTTTCTAGAGTAGCTGCCAGAAGAGGCCATTAGGCAGCGGGGAACTAGTAATAGTCTGTTTGAATTGAGCAAACAGCTAGCCTGGGATAGAAGCAGACACACGGCATCTATACCAGTGTAACTTATACCAGTGTAGCTTTACCTCTCATGTTTCCCACGGTACCTTTACAAGGGACTCGAGTAAGTTATGCGGAGGCGGGTAACACATCCTGTGTCCAGGTCCCTCACCTATATTATCTCACTAATAGTCTGTGGGAGGTTGAGTAATAATCAGTAATTTACTGCATCCAATCAGCAAACTATTATGCTATCAGAACTTATGGAAGTCATAGTCTCCAACAGCTGTCCTGGGACAGATATACAGTGAGCAGTAATACTCGGGAAATGTAAGTGCACCTTGGGAGCAAGAGATTTTAAAGCAATGATCTGCAAGAAATAAGCTATTATCAGTAGCTCACCGAAGAGTGGGTCACATTTGAGCGATTAAAGCTTTACCAGGCTGGTTATATACCTGAATGGGGTTAGCGCCAGTTTTAACTGCTCAGTGCAGTAGTTCATTGCATCACAGGTATGCTGGGATAGTGGTGTGCTAAACACCTAGTGTTGCAGCGCTGCTCCCTACAAGCTGTCTGCAAAGCGCTCTCCCAAAGTCCAGGCATCTTTCAGGGAGCCGCCCGCTCCCTGCAGCTCTCCAGCTCAGCTGAGCTCTTCGGCAGCTTTTTGGGGGACAAGATGATCTGCAAAAGCTATCGCTTAAACCTTTGCTTCTCAGCCTGGTGGACACGTCACACGTCGGGCAAAGCCTGACTCCCCATAAAGTGCCAGATACTCTGTGCGACCCACGTGGGTACCGGTCCGGGGCGTAAACTCCATCCTTGTGGGTTTCTACTTAATTCACCTTCCCATGCTGTAAGTTTGTAGGCAGTAAACAGTCTGTGGGGATAACAGCACTAACTTAAAAATACTGAAGCCTGCAAAGGGAGCACCTTTATATTGGGTTTGTGAAATACATACCCAGGTATAAGGAGATTATTTTGAATCATGTTGTGAAATTAAACGCCCATCCACCTAATGTCCCAGCGGTGACACGCTGGTAGTTAGGGGAAGACACGAAGCCATTAATGCCGGGGAATTATGTGTTGCTGCGGGCACATTGCCTTCAGGTTTTATTTTTGCTCCCAGGAATTACAGCCCAAGCTGAGCCTTCATCTGTTCCCCCAAGCGAACGAATCGGTCTCGGAGGAAAGAGGTCAGTTCGGGTGAATGTCTTTGTGGGGCCAGTTCAGTTCCCAGCTGCTTGAGGTGGATCTGGTCCAAAAGCTGGCACCATTTGGGATTCCCCCTTCTATTTTGCCCCGATCCTATGGACCCTTGAAGCCAGTAAGCCATGCTGCATGTGCCAAGTGCTGGGCAATAACACAGGAGGACTCTGTGTTTGTCAGACT
>NW_005841980.1:343148-356255 GCF_000455745.1 Alligator sinensis | reverse complement strand
TTCCTTAAATCCAGTCTTTACAGGACTGTCCCACCCATAGCTTGAGCACACGGGGAAAAAATAGCTGGTATCATCCTGAAACTTTTTTTCTCCTCTTCTCTCCAGCTTTGGAGGGCAAGTGGCTTCAAGTTAGGAACGGTGTTATTACAGGTTTGAAGTCAGTGTGGACTTGTCTCTCTTGGGGTGTCCGTCCGGTCCATTGAATGCTTGTGGGATGACTGGACTTTCCAGAAGGACCGTGCAAAGCCCTCGGTGTTGTCTTGTTGCAGTAAAACCTCTGGCCCATCGCACCTGTGGGAAAGGAGGAATGAAGGAAGACCTTTTGCATTAGAAGCAGTGTGCGTCCCAGGGCAGAGCGGCATCGAGCTGTCTCGGAGGAAGTCCTATTTGTGCGGGCTTGCTGCAGAGGTCTCCTGCAGTCTGCGTTCATTTTTAAATAACCAAAATGGTGCAATTCTCCAGCGAATAGGTGCATGGGCTTTGAGTCTCACCATCTTTGCTCAGGGTTGGTGAAGACGGTGTTGGGGTAAGAAGAGCAATTGGAGGATAACCCCAGCCTGGCAGGTTAGGGATGCATCCCACCCTGCAGCGAGGAGGGAAGAGCTATTCAGCCATATCGTTATGGCCGCTTTCGAAGTGCCATTGCCCCAGCATCTCCTCTCCGGCCTCGAGCTCGCCCCACGGTGTCTGAATGAGCATTGCTCCGCAGGACAGTCCTGGCACGCACTGAAATACAGCGAGTGCTCATTATATCCAATAAGTGCTCATTGCATTTTAATGAGCTCAGCAAACCTTCTGCTGGGGAAAACTCTGGGGTGTAATAAATGTTGATAACAGGGCGTGAGGAAGGGAGGAGGAAAGGCAGCCTGGAAAATAATACCTTCCCTAAGCAGAGGCTGTTCCTCCTGCCTGGCGTCGAGATAACAATCGACTCCATTCTCTCTCTCCCCCATCCACTCCATCGACTCCGCAGACACAAAGAGAAGCAAAATGCCTTTTATTCCCTTTTAATCGCACTCTGCTCCATTTCCACCATTCATCCCTCACTGAAGTACAGTTTGCAAGGCAGCCCTTTACACGATCTGCGTTTAAATTGCCGGGCTTTTGATCACCAGGGCTTTATAATGAGCAACTCCCAACTCATTTCATTAAAAAGAAAAAAGAATCCCAAATATGCAGAGGTCAAAAGAAACAGGGCTGGGCTCTTTTCTTTTTATAGCAAGCAAAAGTCTCAGGGCTTCACGGGGCCTGCTCCTCCCTGCTTTGCTTCTGGATTTGTCATCGACTCCCCGTTTGGTGTGTGACACCCAAAGCAGTTTGGTTCGCACCAAAAGCAAGTCAGCAACCGGGCCCCGGGGTCGGTACCTTTGGCACTAGAGTGATGCTGCCCTTAAATTGGAGCATGGCCCGTTCATAAACTTTTCCACGCCTGAAGCTTTGTTTGGAGCATGGACAGGCCAAAAACTCAAACCAGAGTTTGGCTGGTAGGAACATAAAAATTCAGTCTCCTAATGTGATTTGAGGTAGGAACCATCCCATGCTCAGCTCTCCCCTGAGATCTAGGGGAAGTCCTGAACTGGGCTCAGATTCCCCCACCCGCTGGTGTTGCGTCCCTATGATGCTATAATGGGTCTAGGACAGGCAAGGGACAGCATTTTTCCATCTGCTCTTTTCACCGGGTGCATGTCTCGAGCACAATTCAAGCTAAGCATGGAGCTTGAGCTAAGCGCAAAGGTCAGACCCAGGCCTGAACGCCTCTGCGTCCCAACACTGGAGGAGCCTGGTGTCAGTTTGTGGTCCTTCTGTGTTTGGTTTGGGGATAAGGTTTGGTTTCAGAAGAAGGAGCAGTGGGATCCAGTTGCAGCAAGGGAAGTTGAGGTTGGATATTAGGACAAACTCTGTCACTTGGAGGGTGGTGAAGCACTGGAAAAGGTTCCCCAGAGAGGTGGTGCAGTCTCCATCCTTGGAGGTGTTGAAGACCCAACTAGACAGTTGGCTGGGATGATGTAGTTGGGGCTGGTCCTGCTTGGAGCAGGGGCTGGACTAGATGTGACCTCCTGAGCTCGCTTCCACCCTCGTTGTCTATGAGTCTGTGATAAAGTGCTGGACACCAAGAGCTGGGTTATGGTCTGCTGTGTGCAGTTGGGTTCCCGTGTGAATTTGCAGCCCTGAATTGGGGCCTGACTGAGAGCAATGCCACCCTGTAAGGCAGTAGTTAGGCTCAAGACACCCCACAGAAAATGCCAGCTCTTGCTTTTCACTCATTTTTTAATTACAGGAAAATACTAGAGTCAGTCAGAGAACTCAGTAAGTCCAAAGCAGGACCGAAGGTTTTTAAACACCGTGGTTCTGATTTGAAATCCCTGGGTTTATCTGGTGAATCCTCTTTGCAAAGTTAGCAGGGCTAACCTTGTGCGGCACCCTTGAAAGCATCTCCAGGCACCCCAGTTGAGAATGGCTGCTACGAGGGCTTGTACCTTCAAATCCAAGTGCAGGATCGGAGCTGCACTTCCCCGCGCTCTTCGCATTCACCGCACTTGTAATAGTGCCTCGTGACGTCGTGCTTTCACAGTGGATCGTGCTCTTTGGATCATAGAAAATTGGGGTTGGCTTGCCTTTAATTTATACAGGTGCCCACACACAACTACGCCGTGGGGGTCGTGGGGGTTCCCAGGCAGCGCCGGTCATCCGAATTGCTCAGTGCATCATTAGGGATGCGTGCTTCACCTGCCAGTTAAATGAATTCAGACCCTTTCTGAAAAGCTTTTGGCTTTATTAGTTTCCAACTCTAACGGTAAAAAAAAAAACCCACTTAGAAAACAATTTCCTTCTTTTAAATAGCATGAGGCTCACATAATAATTGCTGCCTGCCTCCCAGGCAAGGGGCCCGCGGTCACCCACCGTGCCACAGCTCCAAACAGGAGCTATTCATGCCCCTGCACAGAGCCCGAGAGAGGAGTGAGATGTGTAAAGAGCACTGGTAGCCAGCAAGCTGCATTTAAACGATGAATGCCAAACGTCCCTTCTACTCGGAAAGTCAAGCTGGCTCCTTTCCCTGTTTCACTTATCCGAAGTCTGTTGTGCTGTTTGCTTATTATGGTCAGATTGGCTTGCTTCATCTCGCATGCGGAGGGTAAGCTCCTCGGGGCACACGCTGTCTTTTTTGCATTTGTATCTAGCACCCGGTGACCCCAATCCTTTCCCAAAGGCCTGATGTGTGCTCACAGAATAAAAATAATAATAATATTTGTTCATAAATCCTATTCAAGATGCAGGATCCTCAAACAGTTGCTGTTATAGAAGCATTCAGGGTACCGACTATTTACAGGAATAATATTTTGCAACTTCTGCGCGTAGCTGGTCCTTCAAGTCGACGGCAGTGTGTCGTTCTGAACATGCATGTGCGGCCATGCCTCTCATCCATGCAGGGAGGAGGAGGTTGGGACCTCTGGCTCTGGACGGGATGGTCCCGCTGTGGGCAGAGGTGCGTAGAGATGCAGCATGGACAATTCTGCAAGACCAGACTGCTTTGCTGCACCTTCTCGGTCATGCATCAAACCAGTGGTCCATCGAAAACCAAATCCAATTTCTCATGGCAGCCAAAATATTGCCATGGGTACTCATGGAGTGATCTGCCCATGCAGAAACTTTCTTCCAAGCCCCCGTCAGTCACAGTTCAGCTGTGCCTTAATCATGGCACACGAAACTAGGAGGGTGAAGCACTGGAGCAGGCTCCCCAGAGCGGTGTTGCAGTCTCCATCCTTGGAGATTTAAGGCCTGGCTGGACCAAGCCGTGACTGGGATGATGTAGTTGGGGCTGGTCCTGCTTGGAGCAGGGGTTGGACTAGATGTGACCTCCTGAGCTCCCTTCAACCCTCATTTTCTCTGAGTTTCTACAAAACCTTTCTATTATCCTTCCTGTGCCACTTGAGGATTTATGGGATTTGAGGCGCTTAACATCAGCTGCTAGCATCCCTTAAAACTAAATAGCTCAGAGGATCAAATTGATGCATCCGTTCATAATTAATATTTAAGAGTGTAAATTGCATTTAAAGCTGCACGTGTGTATTTAAACACCGCAAGTGAAATGTTAGCATCTTAAAGAGGCAAAACACTGCAGTATCTGGGAGAAGGCCTAAATAACATTGTTGTCTTTGGTTTCTTTATTAAAAGACCGTAAGAGAAAATGAGCAGTTTAAATTTGGTTATGAAGAGTTATTTTTAATCCAATTACTCCCTCTTGTGTGTAAACTACCTGCCACGTTTTAATTACACAAAAACGGTAGGGTAACAACGCAGCCCGGAAGATGGATTAGAATTAGAAAAAACTCATCTTGACTAATGGCTAGCATTCTTGTACTAATGATTTAAAGCGAAAGGCTTTGTTTTAATATTCTTTCATTTAGAAATTAGCTCAGACTAAAATTGGATCGTGCAGTCTGCGCTCCCTTGCTAACAGTTTTCCTGAGATCTCCCTAGCAGCGAGGATAAGTCCGGGAGCAAAACCAGTTACCCTTCCACCCCAAGTTCTCCCAGTACTTTGTGCAGCCGCAGTAATCAATCAGGTAAAATTGGTTAGGTTTGGAATTAGATTTAAGGTTGCATCCACTTTATTGCTGAAGGAGCTAGGACTCTCTTGCGCACACCAAAATTGTATATTTTTCCCCTCTTAATTCATTTTGCTCTTTTCATGAAGCGAGTAATACGGTTTTTGATTTCCTACTTGACGGGAGGATTGTGCGTATTTCATCTCTTTCAGCGCTTGCCGGGGCTGCTTCTGTAGATGGAAAAGCACTAATCTTATGAGGCACCAGCCACGGCTACACTATAAAGCGATTCCCTGCTAGGACACGGCAGTAGGTTGCATGGGAGAAATCCCACGTTTCACGGAAGTCGGTTGACTTCAGCCAGGCCAGGATTTCACCCCTGGGACTCTCCTTGGCAAGGTTGCTCACCAGGTTCTCACGTGTTTCCTCGCAGAAGAGGACATTTCTTCCTGTTTATGTGTTTTGCTGGTGGCTGAGGGCAGCAGGACTTTTCCCTGGAGATTTCCAGGCTGCATTCGGTGTGAAAAGTAATCAGGATCACCATGACTGGGGTTTTTTATTATTTTTCAAGTAAAGCCATGTGTTTGTTAGCCTCTACTCCTTTGTTATTTAGCACGACAGGAATTTTAATGAACAATTGCCTGTTTTGGTTAGGAGCTCACCCTCATTGTTATTGCCTTCGTTCAGCCCTCGTGTTTGTACCCCTTAATTCCTGGTGAATTGTTCTTCTTTCATTTGTCCGTTTTGTCCACCTCTTCTCTTCTGATAGCTCCATCTCTAACAAGCAATGCTCAATGAGAACCCAAAGAAGTGCCTTTTCTCCAATAAGCATTTCCCCAACTCCCTTGATAGCGAAAAGCGACATGCAAAAATTGTATAGTATGCCCACAGTGTACTCCTACTCCTCCTCAATTGTCGCCTCTGTCACTGGTGGCTCAAGAGGCCTTTTGGTTGTCTCACAAGCTCCTTGGGTATGTATACGTTGGGCATGTTGTGCCCATAGACACTGGGCATGTTGCACCCAGTAGACGTTGGGCATGTTGCGCCCATAGACGTTGGGCGTGTTGCCATGCCATTGCAGAAACAGGGTAATGTAGCTCACATGGATCTAGACTGCACACAGAATTGTGCTTTTTTAACTACCTTGGTTTAAAATAAGGACTTTAGCTTAAATGGTGTAACTTTGTGTGCATTTAAGGTCTCTGAGAACAAGTTCAGGTACACCTCTACCAAGTTCTGGTATCCATCTAGTGCAAAGGACAGCACTATGGTCTTCTCCCCTGCTGGTCCAGTCTTTCCAGTAGCTCTGGTGCAGATAACAAGGGGAAATGAAAGGCTGAGGGTTCAAAGGGTTCTTCCCAAACAGCTGAGCTTCAGTCCTCAGCAAACTACATTTAAAAGGCTCAAATTAAAGACAAACATATGGCTCGCTGGAATGTCCCCGTCGCTCAAACTCCTCAGCTGTCGCTTTCCAGAGGGCAGAGTGCATGCAGGAATATTTTGTGATGAGAGAAGCACTGGTTATGATTAGCTTGTGGAAAGAAGGCAGCCAGTTGAATGGTACTGCAACTGTATGGGTGTTATGTTGGCTTGTTGCTGTGCATTACGGGAATTTCTCTGTAGCGTGTTATAGAGGCAGAGATATCCCCAGTGCCTCCATCCTCCTGTCATGTGAGGATGTTCTGTGTTACCAGCCTGCAAAAACACACAATATTTTCGGAAAGGACTTGCACTTCACAGCCTACATATGGGCTTAACATCTTCTGGCAGACCTGTTGTCTGAGCCCAGCTGTCGAGGCAGAACAGCCAGGCTGAGCAAGGAAATACATCACTGCATTAAAAAGACACCATTGCTTTGTTTAGTCTCTCCAAGAAGAGAGACAAAAATAATGGGGAGGTCTGGAGAGGAACATGGCTCAGGAGACATGTCACATAAGGCTGAATGCTTGGTTTTTGCTTCTCCCGGTCATTTCCAGGCTGGTCATCACAGAATCAGAAAATGAGGGTGGAAGGGAGCTCAGGAGGTCACATCTAGTCCAACCCCTGCTCCAAGCAGGACCAGCCCCGACTACATCATCCCAGCCAAGGCTTTGTCTAGCCGGGTCTTAAACACTTTCAAGGATGGAGAGTTCACAACCTCTCTGGGTAACCTGTTCCAGTGCCTCACCAGCCTCCTAGTGAGAAAGTTTTCCTTAATATCCAACCTAAACCTCCCTTACTGCAACTTGAGCCCATTGCTCCTTGTCCTGCCATCTGCCCCCACTGAGAACAACCCAGCTCCATCCTCTTTGCAACCCTCCTGCAGGGAGGTGAAGGCTGCTATCAAATCCTGCCTCGGTCTTCTCTTCTGCAGACTAAAGCAGCCCACTTCCCTGAGCGTCCCCCCACAAGTCATGTCCCCCAGCCCCCTAAGCTGCTGTTAGTGACCACAAATAGCTGTCTCCAAGCCATGTCCCGCACCCTGCAGAACACAACAGACCCTGGAAAGCTGGCTCCGGCTCCAAGTAAGCTGTGTCCATGACCTGCCATGGCCCAAGCTCCTTGGAAAGGTGCAGCAGGCAGCGCCGAGGAGCAAACTGCCCAGACACTAGATTTCCATCTTGGTGGGGCAGCATGGGTATGCAAGGATCTTGCACATAGGATGCTCTCTGCTCTTCTTCTTGGTCCACCATTCACCCTTGCATTGTGGTAGTTTTGCTTCTGCTGGGAACCTGCATCTGCCCCACCGCTTCTAATCTGCTCCACCTGTGCTCTGCCATCAAGCCGCAGGAGTAGGCTGGAGTGGGGTGCCAGGTGATGAGCGGTCCTGCGCGTCTGGGGAACGTCCTCTGACCGCTGCTGCAGATCCCCGAGAGGAGCACTGTCCGAAGAGGAGCAGGATGCGGGAGTGCTGGAAGGCACCAAAGAGCAAGTGGAAGGAGAAAGCCAGGGGAAGACGGAAGTACTGATGGAGGGAAGACACTGGGGAATCTTTATTTGCAGACCTAAGGTCTGCACGCTGCCACGTGGATGGTTTGAAATAATATCCACGCTGCAGATGGGCCTGGGATGCAACGTGCAACCAAGCTGTTCTGTCACAGCAGTGGGCAGGCCTGGGCAGTGCCCTTGTCTCTCCAACTCATGTGTGTTGGGTGCTTTGCTGCAGCGTGCAAGAGAGGATGGAGGAGAGCTTCTTGACCAGCAGCGGTCCACTGGAGGAGGGACAGCAGGGCCTGGAGAAGACCTTCTGGTGGACTTCTCTGGGCAAGCAGTGGTCTGTGACTGCAGAGGCCTGGACTCAGTAGCAGGTTTGAAACAGAGAGATTTGCATTGAAGAAGACATGTAAAAGGTATTATGAATGCAAGTGGGAAATGAAATAAACTCCTCGGGAAAAGACTGACAGCAGGGCAGCCCTGTGAATACCGCACGATGAGATGCTGCCTGGATGCCATCAGCATGGGACGAGAAATTGCATAATTTGGACATGCGCAGCAAAAGGGATCTGCCGAGCTGATTGTCCAGAGCTAGTTTCATGCAGAAAGTTTAATAGTTTTGATGTTTCTCGTCTCCCTGTGCCCTCCAGCATCTCTCCCAAGTCCTTTTCATCCCTGGGGGCATCCTCTCCTCCTCGGCTTGGGAGAGCTCACGGGAATTGCTGCAAGTGGAGTTCAGTTGCCCTTGGAAATGCTTCTCTGCCTGCATCCGCACGGCAAATTTTCCCTTCCCGGGAGCGGCGCCATCCAGCACGTGACACTGCTCTAGACCCACCGCGGTGTCATCGTCCCATCTGTCTGCTCCCAAAGCAGAAATGAGTGGTCAGATTCTGGCCTCAGAGTCTTGTAAAGGAGTAAACCCCATTGAGGGCCGTAGGATGATCCTTGTGTAAAAGGCGGACAAGAATCAGGTCCTAGAAGGTTTGACCCCACTGCATGTAGTTAGATGCACCAGTGCTGAGGCAGGGAGCACGTCGTCCTGGCCCGGATTACGACACAAGACGTGAGATGCGAGGCGGTGGAGAGCGAGGCCAGTTGTACTCAACAGCAGCCTCCGTGCCTGGCTGCTGCAGACTAGCTGCAATTAGTTTTAATTTGGCTAAATCAAAGGAGTGGGTGTGCAGGGGAGAGATGTCATTAATATCCAAAGTAGACACTGAGTCCAATTGCACCGCGAAAGGTCACGTCTTTTTAAATACATCCCTGGCTTGAGACTCGGGCACCGAACTCTTAATTAAAATAGTCTGATCTGTCTGGGTCTGGTCCTAGAGACAGCGGCTTTTCTGCCCTGCTCGAGGCAGCAGCATCTGCGCTTGCATGCTCAAGCCAGCTCAGAAGGAGGGGTCCTGGTTTCTGGGATTAGCTTGGCCTGATGTGCCCTTCTTCGGAGCAAGGCTCACGTAGCCCCCGCGCGAGCTTCGCTTTCCCTGCTCGGCACCGCCTGGGTGTTGGTCCTCCCCCTCGAGACATCACATCCACCGCCGTCACCTGGTGGGTGCACACCAAACGGCGCGTGCCCAGAGTCACAAGAGATGAGGAGATTCATGTCAGTGTTTCAGCCTTGGCGGATTCCCACCAGCCGAGCTGCCCAGCTCTTACCTCTTTAAATGAGATGCAGTAACTAATAGTGAAATTATGGCAATCTGCTATATGAAATTTGTGATTATTTGCATTTAATTAAAGGCTGCTCCTGAGAAAATGAAGGGCGGCTTAACCTCGACGTAAGCCTCTACATCTTCAGTAATTGCTTCTAATTGAAGTCTTTGCAGTGCTCAGAGAAAGGAAAAAATGTTTACTCCCCCAGATGGATCCCCGAAAACTACTTTATCCTCACGCTTCTAAGGTGACTAGGGGTCTTTGATAAAAGCTTAGTCAGTTGAGGTTTGACCAGTGAAATTAAAGTTTAATTAGTCAAAAGCCAGGTCTGTGATGTGTTTACGAGTGCAGTTAATCATCTTTAATTGCACAAATGGCCGTGTGTTATATACAGTAGCCCAGTCCGAGCCGACTTCTGTGCTGATATCTGTGCTTCCTCCCCTGCGCGCGTGGCTTCATTTCTTGGTCAATTGATGCAGCTTTATGCAGTTCTTGCCAACTGATTTTTGACTTTTCTTCTGGAAGCAATTGCAGGAACAAGTCAAGTTTAGTGTGCTGCAAACAGCATGGAGGTTGGATCCACCGTTGAGTCTGGTGCAAGTTTGCACGACCAGTTACTCCGTTTTACCCCTCCGTGCACTTCACAGCCAATGTATGTTTCCATGAATCCCTTTCTGCTTTAATTAAAGCCTGATCCTATAACTGGATCTTGTCCCAGGGGACTTTTCTGTGCGGGTCAGTGGAACCGTGTCTTGAAACGATGCCCCCAGCCTCATAGGCACCTAAAATGCACCGAATTAATGGTAGGGCCCAGTTATTCCTGACTACTAGCTGCCAGAGGACACGTCTACACATGCGCTTTAATGTGCATTAGCTTATTTTAATGTGCATTAAAGCATCACTGGAAAAAACGTGCTCTTTAGTTAATGCGCATTAAGACAGGCTAACGCCCATTTTCTTAGTACCTCACAATGGAGATACCCGATTTAATGCACGTTAAATAAAGCACATTAATGCACTTGTAGATGTGTCCAGATTGCTTCCCAGAGTAGTCTCTGGACCAGCAAGGGGAAATGCTATTTTTGACTTGCTTTTGGCACACGGTGAGGACTTTGTAAAAGAGCTGTCAGTAGGAATTCATTTTTGGGTTGAGGAAACGCATCAATTCAGATTTAAACTACATAGACGGATAAACTCAAGCAGGTGTTACTCGGGTTCAGTGTTGCACAAGGGCAGGCTCTGATAACCCAGTGAACCAATTAGTGAAGTCTGCTAGACTGAGGAGCTTAGGAACTGGATTGGGAAGGAGGCTGGGGATTTCCTGAAGTCAGAGACACAAAAACTATTTGAAACTTTCATCGCGAGCAAAAGGAAAGTCTTGTAGGGAAGGGCTCTAAACTAACCAGATGAAAACCCACCCTGAAAAGTGTCTGAGGAATAAGCAGAGGTTACAAAGAGCAGAAAAACAGACTGATCAGCAATGAAAGTTATTGGACAGGAAACATGGGGATAAAGTGGGAATTGCCAAGAGCCAACCAGTGAGACCTTACAATGGCTATTAAAATTATCCGATAAAAAATGTCAGAAAGATACCAAAGGTTTTGTAGCTGTACAAATAACAAGAGCACCAGGGAAGATGTGGAGCTGCCGCGCTGGGTGGATGGGGCAGAAATGAAAGAAAATCTAGCCATGTCTCTAGAGAGGAATCAGTATGTTGCCTTGGTTTTCAATAAGGATGAGACTGCTGACATTGGAGACATACAGGATAATTAATGAGAAGAAAGGTGTGGACATGGATATTACTATATTTGAGGTGAGTGCAGAGAACCCGAAGAGTTTGATGCATTTAAGCTGCAAGGACTGGGAAATTTCCTTCTCGAAACGGGCACGTGGACTCGCAGGTGTGGCAGGCAGGAGTTTTAGAAACCGTGCCGGTCCGGTGAACTTTGGCCTGGTCGTCTGCAGCACGCAACAGCGAGCCGTTCTGCTCAGCATCACGTAAGGAGAGAGTGCGGGTCCTAAAGCCGCTCGTCTCTCCGAGATGATTTACAATCCGTGCAACACAATGAAGTGCGCTGCGTCTGGTGTCCGGAGAGTGTTTGATGTCAATTTGAAAGACACGGCGTTGTGCGAAGAGCTCAGTCAGACACCTGTAAAAGCACCATCTCGGGCTCAGGTGCGTGTCTCGTTGCTATAGCAGAATTCACCTAATTGCGAGGCTTGGCATTTCCATAGGGCCGCTGGCTGCATCCATTGCAGACCATTGTTACCCCGGCCTCTGACACCCCCCGTTGTATCGCGCACCTGAAAAAAGGATGCTAGAAAAATAAAAGCATCTCCCCTCCTTAAATTAGCGCTGCCAAACTAGCCGCTTCCTTTTGTTCATCCTCCGTGCAAGATGTCCGAATCCTGAATAGGAGAGAAGCATTCTGCCTTGATGCATTCTTGCAAGGTTCATTAACGCTTTGTAGCATATAATTCAACAGGAACATGCTTCCTGCTCTCGTCTCATTATTAGCTTGAGAGATGCCATTTTTTTTAAAGGTATAATGAAACGCATGAAAAATTTAGCAGGGATGAACTCTCTTTTCATTGCAAGCTCAGTGGACCGCAGGTGGCTCAGCTAGGGAGGCTCCATTGTTTGCTGCTTGCTTCCATGGAAATTGTAGGTATTTCTTGATCCTGCTGGTACGTGAAGCCCTTAAAAAGGGCTGTAGCCTGCCATTGTTGCTGCCAAAGAAGCAGACACAGTTAGTAAAAGTCCATCTCTTCTTTTCAGGGCTTTTAAAAAACCCAGATAAAAAAGCCCTTCTTTATACAGGTAGGGATAGTTGGCCTGGCTGATTTTTGGTCCAGCTTATTTAGTAGGAAGGGACTGAGTCTGAAGGATGATTTGTAGTGCCAGAACAGAGCATTGAAAGCAGCTTGCTTTGGAAAACCAGATGAGCAAATACCTTGTATGTGCTGTGTCTTTCCTGTGGACAGAAAAGGGAATTTTTGCTAACGCACATCCACAGATTTTGAAATAAGGTCTTCCAAAACTGCACAGGTTCATTAAATGAGAAGCGATGACATACGGTGTTGCAGCCTCCCTGGCAAAAGAGCAAAGGCATCGCTTCAGCTGCTACTGCAGTGGGTAGGAATGGGATCGGCATCGTTAGGACGGCAAAACTATGCAATTTAACAAGGGCTGCAGATGACGAGGCAAATTGCATCTTCGTTTGAAGCCTGGTGGCAGGATGCCCTGAGCAGAGAGATGTATCTCAGTTAGTCAAAGTCCTAAAGGTTATTTGGTATTGGGCTTTGAGCAAGAAAAGTACTGCATGTGAGAAGTCAAGGGAAATGGAAGGCAGAGGCACATAGTTCATCTCCTGGGGCTACGTTTATTGCCAACATTTTTCTATTGTAATAGGAAGCTTTGCTAAGGAATTAGCACATGGGTCTGGTATTTCCTGGTTAACGAAGAGTAGAAGGGAAGCTTTAGGTCTGGGGGCCAGATGTCCCCCTAACCACGTCGCCCATCCCATCTACCCTGTGTGGGACAGATGGAGCTGGCCAAAGGGCGCAGGGGCTGGGAAGCCAGTGCACCCTTCTCCTGAGGAGGTGGGAAAAGAGAGGAGGACTGCGGCTATTCCCCACCCCGCATGCACCAACCCGCAGAGCTGTCTGCAGCCAACAAGCAGCAGCTGGCCCCCTCCGAAATGGGTGCAGCAAGTTACTTTCCTCTGAAAGCAAAGAAGGTGTCAGATTTTTGGAAAAGTAGAGATAGAGTGAGCAAGACCCATACGTGCGGCACACGGGTCCCTTATTGCTTCTCCCGTGGGTGCCCAGGTTAAATGGCTATGAGGTCGCAAGTCACTGGATGCACAACTCAGTATTGCCAACTCTCATGATTTTTGGCGTTCTCAAGGTCTACGCATTGGGAATGTGAAAAACTTAGCTCTTTCTTTTATATATAAATATATGTATGTGTGTATATATATATATATAT
>NW_005841980.1:322607-343138 GCF_000455745.1 Alligator sinensis | reverse complement strand
TGTATATATATAAAAAGAAAGAGCTAAGTTTTTCACATTCCCAATGCATAGACCTTGAGAACGCCAAAAATCATGAGAGTTGGCAATACTGAGTTGTGCATCCAGTGAAAAACTTAGTTCTTTCTTATATATATATAAAAAAAAGAAAGAGCTAAGGTTTTCAAATATTTTAGAGAGAGAGAGAGAGCGCATGCGCGCTAATTTTGGTGGTTTTAGATAGATAGAGCTAATTTTTTTCTATATAGCTTATAGATAGATAAGTTCTTTTATGTATCTATATCTAGATGTATATAGATAGCTTGATAGATAGATAGATATGTAGATATATATCTATATAGATATAGATGTAAAAGAAAGAGCTAAGGTTTTCACATTGCCGAAGCATAGACTTAACAACACCAAAAGTCATGAGAGTTGGCAACACTGACAGCTCACTTCTCCTCTTTTGCATGTTGATTTGCTCCCGATTTATATCAGCATAAGGAAAAAGAGACTTGGTCTGACAATACACAACTTCACAAAGGCGAGACAAAATCCAGAGGGAAGGGTTTTCAGCTTGGAAAGGTGTAGAGCTTATACCCAGCTGGAAAGAAAAACTTCTATTTTTCCTCTAAGGGATTGCAGTTATTGCTGTTTCGAGGCAGCAGTAATTTATGTGGCAACCTGGTGAATGGATTTCACACCCCTGTTACCTTTGCTAGGCTAAAACCAGAGCGGAGATGTCACGGAAAGCTGTGCAGTGTATAGTCCATGCCAGGATGCTGCACAGCTGCTCCTGTTGAAATGCATGATGGGAAGATCTCCATCAGGCCTCCACAATATCTGCAGTCAAATCACCAGCAAGATAAGGTGACATAAGCCACAGCGTGTCCTTGGCTCTGTTGCTAGGCCTGGTTTTTGTTTTAAGGGTCTCTAACGATGAGGCATGTGGGCAGTCTGTGTCAGCCCTGGGGAACCCACCCAAATCTGGCGGTTTACTTCCATTTCTCGTGCGACTATAAATAGAGTAGAAAGCAAATCTCCCTGGATGATTCATCCTGGCTCCTCCTAGCTCTGTGAAATGTCTCAGTACCACGCACTAATCAACACGCTGAAGCCGCCAGCGTCCTCTGCCAGCTTCTGAAATAGCCCCCACTGGGTGTAGTCATTGCCGTATATCAGGTTGCAGTGGCCTGACACCCCTTTGTAGGACGGAGATGCTGCACCCGTGAAGCGAGCGACTACAGTCTGTGCCCCGGTGGTTAAATTGGTATTTTTGCTACTTCTTTTTCTCATTGTGGTTATGATGAAGAATTGTAGTTGCCTTCCTCTCTCCTTTTTTAAATTTTTTTTTATGACAAATAAAATTTTTAAAGGATTGTTAATTGACTCTTGCATCAGGGCATGCCTGCATTTGTTTCCTCTTCCCCATCCGGCTGTGTTTGCTGGGGGGAAGGCAACCAGTCTGTTTGCATTTTTATTTTTAAAAAGATCCCTTCCTGCTTGATCTTCCTGTCATTATGAGCATACCCAGGCTTGTCAAGTTGGGCACCGGCACACTGTCTGGTTTTAATCAAAGAAATGAACTTTCCTACTTCAATGCATATTTTTTCCCCTAGTGGCATCTGTCAAGCTAAGTGTACCGTCGACTCGTGGAATCAAAGTGCACTGACAACAAGCCGTACGCTGTGTTACAGAGCCACGGTGTCAAGTATGTTTAGCACTTGTGATTTTTATACACACCAGCATTCACAAGATGCCATGCAAACCCTGGGCTTTTATCACTCCGGCGCTTTGTTCCTTTCTAGTTTTCCCTCTGTGTAAAACTCCTACCAACTTAATGGCGAAGCAATAGACCTGAGAGTACAACTCTGCACAATTCAGCAGAGAATCCCATCCATCCCAGATGCTTTTTTAAATCTGCTTTTCCTGTTCTGTGACATGGGTATGATTTTCTCTGAACATTCAAAAAGGTGCCCTAAAGGATACTGTTTTGTATTACACTCTTTGGGGCTTTTCCATTTGGCAAACATCGGCTTTGATGTACAGACTGGTTCGTTGGGACTTTTTGAAGGCCTAAGGTAGAGTGGGCTGAAAAAAACAACACGGCAAGGCGGTTTCATTTTGAAAAACAATGTTTCATCAAGATCCGTCCTGTTTGCACTGAAAAAGAATTTGAAATTGAAATGGAGCCCTCCAATTTGATTATCTTGTGTAATTTTGACTTCCTTGTTTCATTCTTTTTCAGTGTTTTTTTAAATATTTAAATACTAACAACCCCTGCTTGAAGCTGTTTCGCTGAGCGCTATATTGCTATAATGCTCATTTTGCATTGAGACCCGATTCCACTTAGTGATCAGCGACTATCGGTATAACGCTCACGGGCACCGGACAGCTGGCAGCAGGTTTTGTTTAACGCTATTCTGCTTAACACTCGGTTGTTCAGGAACCAGTTAAGAGCGCTAAGTGGAGGTTGCCTGTATTTCTAATATAAAAATGAATATAGGGTTTTTTTAAATGAATTTAGCTGTTTATCAAAATATTGCAGAATTTACATTCTTTGCATTTTTTAAATTAATTAATTAATTAATTAATTTATTTATTTATTTGCACTGATTTGGGACAAAGGAGACCCTCAGAAAGTCAGTTTTCTGTAGTGTTGATATTTCTTTTTTTCTGATCCACTCAGGCTCATAGTTAAGCAAGTTAGGTGTGACAACCTGGCCAAGGATTGAGGATGAATTCTTCCCCTCTATTCGGCACTGGGGAGGCCACATCTGGAGTCCTGTGTCCAGCTGCGGGCCCCCACTACAGAAAGGATGTGGACACGTTGGAGAGAGTCCAGTGGAGGGCAATGAAAATGATTTGGGGGCTGGGGGACAGGACTGGTGAGGAGAGGCTGAGGGAAGTGGGCTGATTTAGTCTGCAGAAGAGAAGACCGAGGGGGATTCAATAGCAGCCTTCACCTCCCTGCAGGGGGGCTTCAAAGAGGATGGAGCTGGGCTGGTCTCAGTGGGGGCAGATGACAGGACAAGGAGCAATGGGCTCAAATTGCAGCAAGGGAAGTTGAGGTTGGATATTAGGACGGATTTTCTCCCTAGGAGGGTTATAAAGCACTGGACCAGGTGCCCAGAGAGGTGGTGGACTCTCCATCCTTGGAGGTGTTTAAGACCCAGCTAGACAAACCTTGGCTGGGATGATGGAGTTGGGGCTGGTCCTGCTTGGAGCAGGGGGTTGCACTAGATGATACTTCCTGAGGTCCCTTCAACCCTCATTATCTATGACTGAGGCTGTGATAAGAGATTTAATAGAACTGATGTGTGAGCGATGATTGTTTTGCTAGCAGGCCAACAAGATCAGACAAAGGCACCGAAAGGACTTGCTGCATATCTCTTTCTTCACTAAGGAAGTTGCACATGAAGCCAAAATTTGGTTCACTTGCTACTGATGTCAAAGAAGACTTGTATATTTGGAAATGCCACTATCAAGACTCTAGGTCATTGGTGCCCAAATTTCTGGTCCCGTGGGTGGGATGAGTGGCCTGGGATCGATCCACAGGCTGGATCCTACATGGGTGTGAGCCACAGACCCAATCTCTTGCACCTGGAGCTGGCTTTGTGCCAGCCTGATCTGATCGCACGCTAGCCCGATTGCATGTGCTGGCAAGATGTAGCACCCGTGCCCATGTTGTACAGCACAGGGGGTTCCCTGCAGGTGCAGAAATTTGGCAGATGGGGAACAGCAGGTCTCCCCCACCACCACATTTCTGGACCTTTTGGGATCCCCCCGGGCTGGGGTGACACAGCTCCCCAGACTGGATCTGGTCTGCGAGCTGGGAGTTGAGCACCCCTGCTCTACATTGCATCCTACTTCGCTGTGAATTGTTCTTGCTTCACTGAAGGCAGCAGAACTACGCCCCGGCTAAAGATCTGGCCTTAGTTATAATAATTATGTGCAGTTATAAATGGAAAAGGGAGAAGCATAATAAGCCTGTTAAACTTGATTGCAGCTGGCCTTACCCTTCAAGGACTGGAGTATATAAGAATTGTTTCTTCGTTCTGCCCTTTACTTTTAGTTAGGTGACTTGCGATAAGTTTTTTTTTGGTCTATAAATGCCTCACTGGAAGCTAGGTGGCATTCATAACCTCAAGCTGTTTAAGAAATCAGAAAGTCTTAAGTGGCTATTTTAAAAGAAAAGGGAGAAAAAGAGCAGAAGCAACTGCCTGCTTTTCAGGTGAATTCCACTCAGAATGATAAATTATGTCTGAACTGCACCAAAATGTTCCTAATAGCCCTAGTCAAAAGGCTTATTACAAGATGTCTAACTCAGTTAAATTCCTTTCTGCTTTAAATCGTTAATGATTAAGTATTTTATGGCCAAAGTGATATGCACTTAAAGGGCACTTTTCTTAAAGGTTAGCCAAACTTAAAAGCAAACACCTGAACTGAGGAATATGGGCTCTCCAGAGCGACCTTGTTCAGTCAAGCTGGTAAAATCAGGACATTGTCTCTACAGGAGACTAATTTTATGGAGAAGCCTTTAGTGCACCTGGCAAGATTTAGGGGCAAGGCAGTGCAATAAAGTTGTGGAGCTGAGAGAGGAGAGAACTGGCTTGGTGTCCGGGTTTCTGCACGGCCAGAAAAGGTGCACAAATCTCCTGTTGTGAAACGTGGAAGCATAAGCCTGCTCGATGTACAAAGGACGGGAGGTGGTAGACCTTTACATCTAAAAGAGTAAATTATGGTGGAAGCCCCCTGCCCTGCATAGTCTTTGGCAAATGCTTGTTTTGAAGCACCATGAAGAAGGATGGAGCCCAAGTGTTTTGTCCCAAGAAGCCTGCGACTTGTTCATTCCTGTCTCACTGACTTGGATGTGATGTTGTGGTCTCTCTCTCTTGGTTTCCTCATCCAGAAAAAGGATGGTGCCGATTCATCTCAGCACTGTATTGTAAGGAGCTGGAGTAGCTGCTCCGTTCCAAACACCGTACGTAGCTCGGCTATCTCCCTGAATTCATGCACCTTTCCCATAGACCCTTCCCCATGGCATCCCTTAGCTCATCCCATCTCAGGGAGATGCTTCAGTCCTACTACAATCTGGCTGACAACAAGTCTACCATTTTTAGTCTGCATTGTTATAGCAACTCACCTTCTTGCAAGAAGTTGGAGAGCTTCGGACACAGAGTCACCCGTAGAAATAATCTCTCTTCAAGTCAGAGGGTTTTTGCTGGAAACGTGTTTTGACTCTGGATCCTCCCCTGCAAAATCTAAGTGCTGGAGGATTCATACGATAAGAAATAACTAACCTTGCAGTGCTGATGGACTAGTACTCAACTTAGTAACTGCCCTGTGGTGTCAGACCACAGGGGACTTATTTTCCAAGTCGTGTGTATAATTTAGGACATTCACATTTCCAAGTCATGTGTGCAATTGAGGACGTTCAAACCGCGAGGCTGAGTTTGCAGAAGAGCATGTCCATGGCCGCTGGTTAGTATTTGTTAATAGATATTCTGCTGGTTAGTGTTTGTTAATAGATATTCTGCTGGTTAGTATTTGTTTGACCAACTGCCTGATTGCACGGTCGCATCCAAAGTTTGGGCAACCATTTTTCATACCTAGCTCTCATTTAGAGCTAGAGTAGGGGCCAGTTGAAGCATTCAACCCAAACTCTTCACTTGGTTTCTTTCCCCTTCCATTAGAAAATATAGTCCTGATCCAGAACATGCTGTAATCATGAAAAAGGCTCATTGACCTCAAGTGGCTTTGGATGGCTCCCTATATTTCTGGCTGTCGCGATACTGCTTCCCTCTGATAATTTTGATTTATGGTGGAATATTTCTCGTATTTCATTGCTTAAGACTCCTCCAGGGGAGGACAGGCACTAATACCTCATAATAAATAGGTCTGATTGTGCGATGTGCAAACGGACTCTCCTGTTGCACGTGGAGGCCTACATTGAACACCTTCAAGAGCAAACTGGATGCTTATCTTGCTGGGATCCTATGACCCCAGCTGACTTCCTGCCCTCTGGGCAGGGGGCTGGACTCGATGATCTTCCGAGGTCCCTTCCAGCCCTAATGTCTATGAAATCTATGAAATTTAAGTCTCCGGCCGTGATGCAGTCATGCATTTTATGAAGTACAATTCCAGCAGTTTGGCTCTGACAACAGAATAGTAAAGCGATGGCAGATCCAACTTGAAGCAACTCGTTTGCTTCGTTCTCCTTTTCCATATCGTGCCACCAACCACAATCAGAAGGTATGGGTTTCGGTCTAGGTCAGCAAGGGTGCTGCAGCATGCAGGGTGCCTTAAGATCCTTTCAAGGGTTCATGGGGTGCCATGCAATGGTAGCACTGTTAGGCATGCAAACACAATCCACAAGTTAACCCCCAGGTTTCAAATGGGAATTAGTAGCAAAGTATTAAAAATGTTCCAACCTGTTGTAGTCTTTCTGAGTGCTTTGCAGCGGAAGAGTTGCTCTATTATTCTTCTATCATCAAAAAATGAGAGCTTGCATTTTTCCAGCAGTGCCTTGAGTCTAAAAAGGTTGAGAACCACTGGAACGCACCCTTAAATATCATTAACTACATCCCCTTTTGGGGTCGTGCTGGATGCATGCCATGATCTCTCTGTCCCAGGTGCCTATTGGCACATGCCTTATGCTGTACCAAGGATGACTCTTGTCATGTCTTCTCGGAGCGGAGCCAGCGTAGAGCACATGGGCTGGTGGAGGTGAGGACATGCCCGTGTTGGCTCTCGGAAACCTCCTCCCGAGTCTTTGTGTGTGTCCATCTGCTTTAATCATATCCCACTCATCCCCGGGGAAGTACTTCCTTCTGCACGGGCAGATTCAGAGCTAAGCCCTCAGTTTTAGTGATCAGTCCTGCATTCCTCTTTAGCTATACAACCTAAAATGATGGGTTGTATGAAGCCTCTATCTCCAAACTAGGACAGAAGGAGCTTAACTTTGTCCGATAGGGTCCTGGAATAAAGAGAGGGTGCACCCTCTTCTTCTCAAGAGAATCACTTTATTGGAAAACTAAGGATAAGTTTAATTAGCATTCAGATGAGACAATGGAAATACAAAAACAGCTTCGTGCCTGGGAGGATGGGTGTAGCCCGAACCCCAGAAACTCTGAGCTCTTTGGCAGCTCAGGTCCATGCTTCCCTACTTCCCCCAGGTTTGCAGTCATATATACAATTATTAATGACATGTATGTATCTACAACCTGATTGGATATATGTTAATGAAAGGGGTTGATCATGAAGCACTGGAGTGAGTTGCCCAGAGAGGTGGTGCAGTCTCCATCCTTGGAGGTTTTGAAGACCCGGCTTGATAAAGATGATGGAGTTGGGGCTGGTCCTGCTGTGAGCAGGGTTTTGGACTAGATGTGACTTCCTGAGCTCCCTCCCACCCTCATTTTCTGTGATTCTGTAAAGACTCCCTCCCTAACTAAGTGAAAACGTTATAAATATTTAATGACTGTTTAGCTCGGATGGCCTCCGGTGTTATCAGTCAGGTTGACCGTGAGTGCTATTCCTTGTAGTAATAGGTTTCATTTGTTTTGCTGTGTGACTGTAGTCAAATACCCAAGTCAGTACTTTCCTGCTTACATCAGCAAAACCCTGGAATTTGGCTTTGCAAGCCTGTCCCTCTCTATGGGTACCCGAAGTTCATCCCACCCTTTACACAATGGAGGCTGTAACACTTACACTGAGCCCTCTAATATTGATAAGAGACTTTGGGATCATGCCTATAATAAAGCAGTGTTGAAATGGATGCCTGACGTGTACCCCTCCAGGCAAAAGAGTTTCCATCGGGAGCTGCAGGAAATCAGGATGTCTTTTCCCAAGCACACCGGAAAACTCCTTGCCGCACTACATCTGCAGGCCCCGTCTGGCCGAGATCCCCGGTCCCGTGCCGGAAGCGCGCCTTCTCCCACCCTTTCGGTGGTTCCTCGAAGAAGCAAGTCTCATTCTCCTGTCTGTCAGGGTAGGCTGCTCTCTTGGTAATGCAAGTCCCCGCTGTGTATCTTAAACAAACGTTGTCGCAGATTTGTTTGGGATGACATTAATGTGGGTTCCTGGCTTAGCCTGCTGCAACGTCTGGCTCCAGTAGAATATGCATATTCCCCACGGTGCCACTTCCCCTTTGATATCTGATTAGTCAGCATGCTCTTAATTGCATATTCCTCTTAGCTGGGAGTGTTCATTGTCAATATGTTAAATATTTGATTGCCCCGACTCTCCAGGCACGGCAGGGCCCAAGCTGGCATGCAGAAGGGCCTGATTCAAAGCCTTCCGAGGTGGATGGAAAAATGGTCATGAGATTGTGATGGGCTTCATATCAGACCCTGGCAGGTGCTCCCACAATGAGCTGGCTTTTTGTGCAGCCTTTTATTTCTGTAAATAATCTGGTGGTGTAGGTTCAGTCTTTTTCTGTGTTGAGAAGAAGGCCGAGGTGAATTTTTGCACTGCTCAGCAGTTCCTGTGCTTGGGGCGTCCTGTGCCCAATGTACAGACCGCACCACCCTTCTGGGCTGGGTTGCAGCTTTCAGCCTCAGCATTTAAGCCAAAAATGTGGAAGATACCTGATGCCAGATTGACACGTGATGACCTCCCTGCAAGGAAAGTCTTTAGATCCCTTCCCATTTAATGACCCTTTTACATTAAAAACAAACTTCAGATTTCTCCCAGGGCAGAGCCTGGGATCCTGCAGACATGCAGACCTAGTCTGGGATCCTGCAGACATACAACCCTGCTGTCCCACTTCAAGTCCCAGTGAAGAACCACTTTGTCCTGGGGCAACGGGGGCTAATTCCGATGAATTGCCTTTCAAGCTGCACATGGAAATGTCTGTCCCCCAAGTCAGAAGCCTTGGATGAAGCACCAGGATAAACCCTGATCTCTGTTTTTAGCCAGACAGCCCTGAGGCTACTCTCTCTTCAGTCAAGGATGGGACATATATACAAATTAAAAAGTTTTTTGCTTTTCCCCTGCACTGATTAGATCTCAACCACGGTGGATATCTGGGCTATAACTTTCTTACTGATTTTGTTATGCACCTGGCCAACATATATGCATCTCTCCAAGGTAGTTTGTGGTCTCTCATGCCTTCAAGATTTTTTTTTTGTGTCAGTGCAGCTTAGAAATTATTCCTACCAATTATTTATTTATATGTTCCTCTTTTTCAACTTCTACCAGAGCCATTTTCTGTCATCCATAATTGATTTTAACATTCCTGGAGTTGATCTAAAAGAGAAGTTAAATAACAGAAACCTATTGCTCTTAATTATCCACACACTCTTAAAGCATTCATAACTTGTGAGCCAGATTTGGGAATGCTGCTCTTTGATGCCTTACTTTTAATAAGGTTCAGCGATGTAAATGAAGGGCTGTTTTGTTGAACGGTGCAAACTTGTGTGGCCTTATCTGGAAATAACAAACCCGTTTTGAATGACCAGGCCTGGAAGATGATGCTAATGATGATGATAATGATAAAAAAGAAGACTGTTAACAATTGATTGCTGTTGCACTATATGAACCAACTCTGCCTATAACTCTTTGGCTGGGGCTGGGGCTGCTTGGAGCAGTTGTGACCACCTGCGGTCTCTTCCAACCCTCATTTTCGGTGATTCTGTGAAAAAGAATTTGTCTTTTCTCTCTTGGAAATTAAAAAACAAATTAAGTTTGGAGAAGGAAATTTTGGAGACTACCCTGACCGTACGGTGCCTTTCTTCCAGGGTCCGAGTGCATACTTGCCTTGCTTGCCATTACACACGTTGCCCCTGCTGTGTTTGGAAGCACTGGTATATCGGGATGGACTCGTACATCTTCCAGCCCAGAGGGTCGTTAGCGAGGCAGGATGAGCATTGCAGCCTCAGTGTGGTTTGTGCAGTTGATTATCAAAACCAGTGGCCAGCCTTTGTGGCACATTGCAGTTTGGGCAGGGAGCACAGCAGAGATCAGGCAGAGAAGGGGATTGGCGTGGCAGGTGGGGAGGGCACGCTTGCTATTTGCTTTACTAAACTAGTTTTTTTTTCCCCCTTCTCCTTCCATCTCCGTCCTTTCTGTTCCAAATTTCCACTTTCCCCAAGGGAACATTGGCGTTCTTTGCAGAGAAAAAAACACTAACTGGAAATTTATATAAGCGGTGAATTGCCTCACCTGTTTGAGGTTACATGCTGGGACAATGGGATAAAATATGTTACCATCATTGTCATTTTAAATAACCAGGTTTCCAAAGTGAATTCTGCACTTTGCTTACGTCCATGCTGGACATCTCACAGTCTTCTTTTCATAAGCAGGATACTTTCAGTTTTGGTGAGTTGTCGTTCGATGAAAGAAAGCTGGTTAGATAGTCCACTTTGTTTCTCTTAATACATAGACCAAGTTGGCAAGGTAGCTTGCTATAGTACTTAAGCAGAGAACAAATATATGCATTTTCTCCCTCTTTATCTATCTATCTATCTATCTATCTATCTATCTATTGTGCAAAAGAGAGAGAGAGAGCAAAGCCATAAAGTTATAGTGGTTCAAGTGCAGCAAACAAAAACCCGGCTCTCGATAGTAGATGGATAAGGAAAGAATTTGTTATTGCACGAAAACATCTTAACTTTTTACAGAGTAGTTTCATAATGAAGGTGGCTTCCAGTTACCAAACTCAGTGCCTGTGTCAGTGAAGATTTCTATAGAACCAGTTTTACCCGTCTCCTGTTGATAACAATAATTGGAATTATTGGACCTTCAAAGCCATGAAGAAAGTAATGGATGACCAGCTGCACCACAAACGAAAAAGTAATCTGTGGAGTAATTACTGCCAGTCAACCTGAGCCCAGCTGTGCAATATTAATGGGTTGCTTGATCAGTCTATACAGAGTTCTCCATCACGCTCCTAGAGCGTAGCACAGATCCAGCAAATTGTTCTGGATTTGTAGTCAGGCCACTTATTGACAGGAGCAGAATAAAATGTTGCACCATGATATTAAATATGCTCACACAAAAAAGTTATTGGGTCCCAAACTTAAATATTTAGACGTTTAAAGATGATTCGCCCTCCAACTTCCTTTAATATCTTCATTGAACAACCTACGTAACACCTGCCGCTCGGCTGTAAAAGAGGACGGACAACTCTCTCGCCTACAGCACTGGTGTTGTCGTGTGTAGTAAGGTGACGTGATTGTGCTAGCAAACAGGTAAAGGCAGGGGTTTCTCCTCTTGAAAGCCAAGCCATACACATTTGAAAACCTCTAAAGACCTAGGAGACACCAGTGAGAGTTGTGCTGCAGCCCTGATCTAGCAACGCATTCATTGTGCGGTTAACACGAGCCCTCCCGTTTGCTCCAACGGGACTATGCGTGTGCTTGAATGCTTTGCTGCACTGAAGCCCGGTAGGAGTAAAAGTCCACCTGATTGATGCCCTCAAGGTGAGAAAGGTTCGAACCAGAGTCAGCTTCCTCATCCCGGGATCTTTGGGGAGGTCCATGTCAAGACCCAGACTTTGAGATGTATCCCTACACTTCCACGTTTTTGGAAAGAGTCAGGTGCACCTCTGCAAGGTGATGTGCATTTTATGGCTTGGATCTGCCCCCGCGTACGCTGTTAAGGAAAGTGGGAGAGGAACAATCAAAGCAACGCGGGCTTCCTTAGGCATCCCGCTTGTTGAGCGTGCTGACTCTCGGCTCCCCGGGGTGTGAGAAAGGAAGTGCGATGGGGAGGGAGGACAGATGGCACCGCGGGCTGTTCTTCAGCTACCTCTCGGTGGAGCTGGTGCACTCTTCCTCAAGCCTTCATGGTTTGTTTTTCTCCCCACAGTTGGGGGGTTTCTCTTTTGGGATGGTTTGGAAAGCACATGTACACTCGGGCTCTGCAAAGATGGAAGCTGCATAATGGATTTTGGAAGAGCCATGCAGGAGGGCACCAAGACGGTGAAGAGCCCATGGAAACCCACTAAACGAGACGGGAGGAAGTGGTATCCCTAGCATTGGTCCCCTTTGCAGGTAAAGAAACTCTTTCTCCTTGGCAGGATACAAGGCCAACATCATTGAAAGGGAAGGGATTTGCAGTTGTTTTTGACAGCCCAAGTGGCAGTTTGGGTCAGGAGACTATTTTGGTTTTCCGCATGGGAGTTTTGAGGTCCTGGTTGGTCCCTTGGCTTGCTGGGAGACCTGTACAGGTCATTCACTGCTCTTTGCCTCTGTTTCTGCTTTAAACCCTTGTCTGTTTGGACCCTGGGGAATACCCAGGGAAAGTTTCTTAGCGTGTGTTTATACAACAGGTAGTGCAGCAGGGTTGGGGTCTCTGCGCGGTATTGCAATATAAATACTAACAGCAGCCTAGGAGTAAGATCCTGGGGGGGGGTGAACTGGAAAGGGTAACTCTGCAGCCGTTGAGGAGAACTATGCCGATTTACACCAGCTGGAAGTCCGCTCCCGAGCAAACGAGGGTCCGTCTGATGGAATTAAATGAGATTTCGAGCTTCCAAATGCAAGAGGATGTTAGCGCCTGGCTGCGTTGTCAGACTCCGGTATGGCTGTCAGCCTTCGTTGCTAGGGTCTGAAGATCTTATTTTTAAAATGCGCGATTTTATGATTTGATATTTCGTGCTTCACGCTTTTCTGTTCGGTTCAGCTGCTTGAACCTTACCTCCCCCAAAAAGGCAAGTTTGAAACATCACTCATTTTGACAGATCATTATGTGCCATTAGTTGGTATTCGCAAGTTGGCGGCGGAGATTTTCGAGCCATAGCGATTCATGCCCTTTAATTCCAGTTCAAAATGCAAATAGACATTGAAAACATCTGTTCAGCATCCTCATTTGAGAGGTCTGTGACCTCTGCATTTTTTCTCTTGCTCATAGTAAAGGACTGTAGTGTCTATTAAATTAATATGTAATGTAGCTGCTGCTAGGCCAGAAGCCTAAGAACTCTTCTGCAACCCCCCAGAATCAAAATCTGAGCATATCAGGTCTTCTTTTCATTTCCCCTAAAACCCAGCTCTGCATGCACCACTGGATTTCAACACCTTGACATAAGGGGTTGCAGAGAACCTGGATGGATTGACGACATCCTCACACGGAGGATTATGTTGGATACATTTATTCAGCTGATTCTCAGTTTGCTTAGTCTTTAGAATATATAAACCTAAAAGTCTGCAGAAGAGAAGACCGAGGTGGGATTGAATAGCAGCCTTCACCTCCCTGCAGGGGGGCTGCAAAGAGGACGGAGCTGGGCTGTTCTCAGTGGGGGCAGATACAGGACAAGGAGCAATGGGCTCACATTGCAGCAAGGGAAGTTGAGGTTGGATATTAGGAAAAACTTTCTCACTCTGCGGGTAGTAAAACCCTGGAATGGGTTACCCAGAGAGGTGGTGGACGCTCCATCCTTGGATGTTTTTAAGGCCCAGCTCAACAAAGCCTTGGCTGGGATGATGTAGTTGGGGCTGGTCCTGCTTGGAGCAGGGGTTGGACTAGATGTGACCTGCTGAGCTCCCTTCCACCCTCATTTTCTGTGATTCTACCAGTACTATCCAGTTCAATGCTATCCTTTATTACCAATACTTTCAAATCAGGACAAAATGACATGAAATACGAGTGCTGCGATGCAAAGCCCTTCCAAGAAGTGGAAGAATGGGAAGCAGCTGAAGACTGACTCCACAAAGAAGTTGGGACTCTTAAAGGCAGAAGTAGCAATGCCGAGAAAGTCAGCGTGCTGGTAGGCAGAGTTGATGCTATTTAGAGTCGATTTCTGAAAATACTCATGCAGTATAAAATTATAGGGATGCTTCTGAGAACAAAAATAAAGCTCAGACGGCAGGCTCATTATCTTTACAACTGTATGTCTTGCCAAGCCTCTGCTAAACTAATCAATCAGCTAATCGGCCTTCTGATAATCAAAGAAGCAACAAATTGCAATCACTTGACGAGTCTTGACAAGGAGGCCCTCGTCTCTCTCACTAGTCTTTCCAAACACGTTAATCTGAGTATGCCAGCGAAGCGAACAAGCCCAACTGAGAAGTCACCCGGATTCAGAGTACACCTTGCTAGGGTCTTTCTTTTTGCGTCACTGATGCATTGACTGAATAGAAAACCTCAGTGAAACTATGAAATAAAAAAACACAACCCAGTTCATAAGGAAACCTTCCCATAATTTTGGTGCTTAAACCCTTAGAGAATAAAATTCTTAACCGTAAATATATATATGTCGTACAATACACCTTGAATATATCCTCCTGTCCTCAATACATATCTCCAAGACCCAGACTGTCTTCTCTGTCCTAGGATGGACTGCCGGTCAGATTCGGCCTCTATGCAGTCTCTGAGGGTTAGAGACAGAAGTTACACATAAACCGGTTTAAGCGATCAGAAACTGGTTTAAACTTGTAACAGAATAGAAGCTCAGTGCACATAAACCAGTTTCAAAATGGCTGAAACTGGCTGAAGATCAACCTGGTTGAATGTAGTAGTGATTTAGGTTAAACCGGTTTAAACCGGCACTTCTGATGTAGTATCAGACTTAAGTGATTTAGGTTAAACCGGTTAAACTGGCACTTCTGTCCCAGGCCCAGATTTGCTCTGAAGCACGTTTGCTCTGATGGCTCACCTGGGTGGTACTATCCCATGTTGCCCTGTATGCATAGCTGTGGCTAAAAAAATATTGAAAATCTGCTTCAGGTGGCTCTAGTACAAGGTGATGGTCTACGTAAGCCCGGCAAGGTTAAGGCACTTCGGCTTTCATAACCAGGAGGACAGAAAGTTGTGTTGTGGCTGGTGCCCGTGACTCCACAACCTGAATGCCCAGGTATCCATTGCAGATCTTTGGCCTGAGTCTGGAGCAAGGCTCATGCTCGCAGCCCCGGGGCTGCAGCAAGATGCGTACCTGCCCGGTCATTGCAACACAACACATGCTCAAGTCCACCTTGGAAGGAGCGCTACGGGCCTTTCTCACACCAACAAGCCAGCTCACTAAAATACACAGACTTCTGGTGCCGAAGCCACCAGCTTACTTTGCAGAAGCAAGGGCAGTTGGATTTGGACAATGCTAGCAGAGATGGAGGGAAAATCGTTTTCTTGCTGAGCTGCCCATAACTTTCAAACAATTCGGGGAGTCTCTCGATAAGGACGACGCGGGCTGTTTGCCGAGCAAAATGATGTTACCAATCTGCAAGTAAACTCCAGCTCTGCACTCCACTTGTCATTATTTAATCTGTCCTGAGGAATAACACAGATAAAAGGATGCTCTAGTCCCATGATGTAGAGAACTGATACCCACAGTGAATCATAATCAAGCGGGGGATTCATTTTTCCCTTTTTTTTTTCATTTCTCCGGCAAAAAAAAAAGAAGCCGTTATCTGCTCTTAAATGGAATCATAAATTCTTTGTCCTCTTTGGGCAAAAATGCTCAGCTGCTGCTCTTATCACTTGGGAGTCTTTAAAAATATTTAAGACTTTCTTTGTTCGGTCTGTGTTGTTGTTTCGTATAGCCACGCTCGGGCCAGCTCTAACACGCGTTAATCAGGCGCGGTCCGGAGCTGGGAAATCGGGACTTGCTTTCCAGCACCCCCTTTTTTTTAAATAACCTGCAAGACCACCTGTCTTGGCTTTTAGCCCATCTTTGCATTGTGTGGAATAAAATGTGTTGCCTTTTTAAGGTAGACTAGCTTTACCCCTAAATATACCGACTAGGATGCATTTAGCATTGGTTTTGAAAGTGTTGCGTTGACGGGGGAGTTGGGGAGCGGGGCAAGCATGGGTCGTCAAGTCATTGCACAGGAAGGGTTGAGGACCACGGATGCTTTTTCTGAAGACAGGAGGAAAACAGCCCTTCTTTTTCTCATTCAACTGGGAAACAGCAGCTCTGTTGCCCTCCACCTCGAGAGCAAAAAAAGCGATGAAATAACTGAGTAGAAATCTTCTCGGCTTCTCCTGCAGCGACTGTGAACTCCCCCACCAAGCTGATCCCCAGGGAGGCTGATTGGCGGGGTCAGCTTCTCCTAATCCCCGCTCATTAGACCTCGCTGGAGTGCGGGACCCCTCAGGTCTCCGTGTCTGCGCCTCCCATTCGTGGTGAGCATCCCAGAAGGGTGTTCATTTTTAGCTGCGGTAAACAAATGTTGCATTCATTTGCCAGGGCCAAGACATCAATATTTGATGGTGCTTTTCTTTGTTGTAAAGCAACAATAACAACAGCAAACACATGCAGTTGGCTTTTTGTTTTGCCGTGGAAAAGCAGCAAAAGCATAAATTCAATTCTGAATGTATTGACACAGCTTTACAATATACTAAAAATCCTGTTACCTAAGACCCGTAAACTAACTGCATTTCTTTTATCTAATTGATGATGTCAGGAACAAAGTCATTTACATAAGGGGTTTGATAGACTATCGGAGACTACTATACTTTTAGAGAGAAAAGCCTATTAGATCTTAATCCATTTGATAAGCATATTACTTCTACTAAAGCCACACGACTTTCGCATTCTTTATAAATAATTCCATTTAGCCTAATTGATTATTTTACAGCAGGCACCGAGATAGATGCTGGTGGAGGATAAGTCAGGCTATTAGTCATGTTTTCGAGACTGTTTGGGAGAAGACGGACTTTTTCGAAGCGCCACCGCCTCTGAATGATGCGCGACAAGTTGCCAGTCTACAGCTTCCCCTAGTATGCATGGACACGGTGCTCTTCAACAGTACAGCAATGTGTTGTGTTGTTTTCCCCTTGGATAGTAACTGGTGTTTAATCAGAATATGGCACCTACCGCTTTACTACTTACAGTAGGCAAGTGAGAAGTGAGTTTGATGTGAACTGATAGATCACTTTTTGGAGTAATCGTTGTTCAAAGCAAGAGGATTGAAGTCAGCCAGATATTACAGCTGTGAGAAGAAGACCATAGGTAGCTATTGATTAATATTTGCTCTGATTTGGTCTGTAAGTTCCTCGTGGTTGAGCGTCCGTGAGTTTTGGAGACTTACTTCTGGGTGGGAAGGAGCTGACCTGTTGCTATCGCTTTCTCGTGGAAGTCAGAGTTAATCTGAAGCTCCTATGAATTCTTGCTCCAAAACCTTCCCTTGGGAAGAGGGATTTGGACCAGCAGCAAAGCTTGAAGCATCCTATTGGTGCTACGCGCCGATGAATGCTGAATAATAATACCTGTATTGTAAAATCTAGGGGAATTTAGTCTCTTACCTACCCGACCTTCTCCTTTCTTTCCTTTTCTTTGTGTCTCCATCCCAGCTTCCCCTCTCTGTTTCTTGCCAGTGCTGCTTATTTCTGCAAGCTTTCTGATTACGCATTCACCTCTTATTTATTTCATTCCTGCAGCAAATGGTTTCACGCACTTCATTGTGAAATGTGTTATTGCCAAAGAGCATGAAACCATGTATTTTTATATGTGAAGACTTCGAAAGGTTGTGTTTAAAAGAGCATGCTGTGTTTAAGCAAAAGTATAATCAATGTGCAGTGACATTTCAAGGTTATGGAAATCCAGTTTCAGTTTCTACACGCAAAATTTAAACATTAGATACAGAAACAACTGTTGTCTTTATTGTGCTACGCCATGGAAGAAGATGAATGCACCTTTTGCTAAAATAATTGGGAAGGGTGCAGCCTGAGGGAATGCTAAACATATTTTTAATTGCAATATAAATATGCCACTTCCTTTCTAATTCAAATTATGCATGGGAGGTTGCATAATGCCAAAGACACTACAGTCATGATATATTGCACCTGGAAGCCCGGCCGAAGTATAGACGTATCGCAGCTGAAGTTAAAATATTCTTTGCGAACTCTGCCTCGGTGGATGACAAATTAGATGTTGATGCATGACATCCCCTTATAAAATCAGAAATATTGTTTGCATAAACTCCAAATGGCTTGCTGAGCAGCACAAAGGGAAATATAACATCACAAGGACCTTAAAAAAAATGCAAAATAGCTCCAGAAAAATGTAGTCAGCGGGTTTTGATTAATTGGGTTTTGCACGGTCCACGATGCGCAGGATGCAAGACTGAAGTTTACTTTTTAATGACGCTCAAGCGCGGGGACGACATTTTGCAAACTTTACTTGCCACCGTGGCATTAACATCAGCTCGGACTGGTCCAGGGACTGGGATAACGCCCTGGGGAAACACGGCGAAGCAATATTCCCACGCGCTCGTTTGAATGCGGACTGGGCGCTCTGCTCACAGACGACCCAGCCGCAGAAGTGTGTTTGCACAAAGCGTTTGTCAAAATACACTAATACAAAGCGAAGTGTGGTGGGTCGTCATCTGCGGACAGGACAAAATGGCTCCATCTGTGAAGTCAGTTGTTTGCCACGAGCAGTTTGACTCGGCGTTCAGCTTGGCTTCCTTGCCTAGTGCCAGAGTTCATTTTTTGCTGCTTAAAATCAGGGCACCCGGGAAGTTGAGGCAAGTTTGAGGCAAGTTGAGGTGGATTATTGCCCCCCAGAAACAGCTGCCGGTCTCCCATAGGCCCTCAGTTCGGACTAACATCTTATTTGTAAAGGAGGAAAGCCAATGAGGAATGAATTATAGCAGCTCAGCTGCTATCACTACAGTGCATTACTATCTGTTCTTGTTTTCTTCCTGCATATAGAAGCTGGCATTAAAAAGCCACATAAACCCGATCCTCAGGTAACGTTAGCCCTGATTGACATCAGCTGAGCATTTGCTCCATAATAAAGGTGTACTTAATTATCACAAGCCGAGGATGGAGCCAGGGCTTTGCTGGAAAGCACTGATTGCAGTTTTAGCAGACGTTGCACGCCCATCACCGTCAACGCCCTATCCATTATGTAAGGGCTTGCACGGTGCATAGGTTTTGGCTCGGTCCTCTGCAGAGCGAGTGACAGTATACAGCTGGGCATGTGCATGTCTTTGGAAAGCAAATACTGCTAAAATCTGCAGTGCGGGGAGGAGGCGGGGGTCTTGGTTCATTTAGGCTTGTGTTGCGTCTAGCTGATCACATCACGTGAGTTAATAAGGAGTTAATAACTTTTCTTTGATGTGTTTTTGTCCTGGATGCGGGAGGGAGAAGGAAAAAGCCATAAAGTGCATCTGATAAGCAATGATTGTTTTATTTGAGAACACCAAAAGGATCTTAATTTGATTCAGTGGTGAAAATGGAATCAGAAATCAATTAATGACTGATGACTGTTTCTTCTGCAAATTGATTTCAGATTTTGGCAGCCCTGAGAAAAAGTTCTGCCAGAATCGATGAGCTTACAACCCTAAAATACAGACGAGAACATGTATCAGTTAATTAGTCCTGATCTTTTAATTCATTCTGAAATGCTCCAGGTCTAAGCAAGAAAAAGATCAAGAAGCCTTGCGAGCTTGCGTGTGCTTTCATTTTTATTTTATTTTTCAAGCCTGAGTTTGTGTGTCTAAAGGTGCCGATATATGCTTGGAGGGATATGCAGAATCACCCAGGCAGGCCCCTACTTCTGTTTAAAAGCAATGGGCATTGAGTGTCTAGGTACTTAATTACCTGTCTCTTCGGCAATCCCTCGCAGTCAAGGATGGTGGTCTTCCACGACGGTCCTATCTGTGGGTCCGAAGATGGTGGATGAGGCCGATGCGGGATCGACAGGCTCTGTTGCAGCTGGGGCACCGGGTGGGTGGCTCCGGGTTCCTGATTTGGTCCAAGACGCACTGTTTCTGCTGCTCCTGCTTTCCATCATCTTGAGGTTTCAAAATACTCAGCTCCTTGCAGCTGACTCTTCCTCCTTTCAGGGTGGTCCTGGGCGTGTAAGCACAATTAAAAATCTGACCCTCGAATCTTACTTACGGATACGTACAGTGATATCACATTATCGTGTTGGTTACTGCAGCGTACGTGCCCCAGGGATGCAAAATCATAGCAATTGTTGCTGTGATGCTTTAGCGTTGTCATCAACCGAACGACCACAATAAAGATGGAAGTGAAGTAGTTTTTGGATAGCCAGGAAAACAGAAGAGGAGACGTGAACTCCAAGGAACGTATTTACAAGCTCGCGGTAACCTGGGCCTGGAGGGCGATGGGGTGTTTGACATCTCCCCAGTGTTTGCAGGTGTTGAAGGGTGGAAAGGTGCTTCCTTAACTTGGACTTTGATGCCGTTTGTGACTTATCGGTAATGTTGGGGTGGGTTGGAGGCGGTAAATGCGGTCGTGAAGGCTTGGCATTTCTCCTCCTCCACTGCACTATGTGGGTAGCCAAAGTGGATTCATTAATGTGGACCCATGGGGTTCGAAGGGACTTCCAGGGTCATCTAGACAGGATGCAAGAAGCCTACTGAACAGGTGATAGCATCGTTCACGCCTTTGGGCGAGGACCAGCGGAAGAGGGGTTTGGCATCCGTATGCATTGTACCACTACAAGCAATAACCATGGTTTATGGCTGTTGTGCGTCCTGGCACATTTACCGGGTCTCTTGGGGGACTTGAGATACACTTTTTTCACCCAGGAAAATACGGTAAGGTGAAAGACGCGGGTCTGTCGTGGAGACACCACTAGTGATGTTGGTGCCCCCACTGGACACACTCATTTTTAGGCCCAAGCGGGCACTTGCCCTACA
>NW_005841980.1:315005-322591 GCF_000455745.1 Alligator sinensis | reverse complement strand
GACAGAATGTACTTTAAAAATAAAATTAAAAAAATCAGAACAGTATTCCCATCTTCACTTCAGGGTTTTTTTATTGTACCTTTAAGGCCCCAGTCCTCTTACCTCATAAATCCTGGATGTAAAACCTCATTTACACCAAATTAAAAAAAGTTTGGAACATTAACTTTAAGGCTATTTTTCTCCAGAAGCTCGTTTTTTTGCTAACTTCTCCTCTTATCTCAACATACGGTATATGAGCATGGAATGAAAGCTTTTGCCCCGCGGCAACGGGATATTACTTTTAATACACTGCCTTCAGAAGTCATATACTGAGGCTACAGTGGAGGGAAACATGAATATCAATGCCCCAGAACAGGCAGAATAATATTTAAGTTCTCTTTTAGCATTGCCTTTCCAAGAGGTGTTTGGATGCAGTGAAACAAGCATCTCAGCAGGTTCAGCCTTGTCTGTCTTAAAGCCCTGCTGTTTGTTGTGTACGACTAGGAAATATTTAAAACCAAGAAGAATATTTGCAGGAACGCGGGGCTAGTGTGAGGACAGTGTTTTTAATCTATTAATCATTGTATCTATTAACATAGCAGTTATATCAGATGTTTAGGCGCGATGGGGTCTCCAGCCAAAGCTGGGACTGCAAGATGCTATGTTAATACAGACAATAATTGATGGGTTAAAAACACCATCCTTGCAGAGCTAGGCAAAGAGACGGGCTCTGCCTCCCAAAGCCCGTGCAGTCCAGAGAAGCAGTTTTAGTCCATCATGGCCTCTCATAGTTTGTCTTATAACCCCTGCTCCAATTTAGGCACAAGCTTCATTTTTGCCCCTTGCAGCGATGATGCAGGCTTAAAGTTAGGGGCATATTTAAGCGGTTTCCTGTGCTGGGGATATAAGGCATATTTCTCCCAGCAGCCAGTGGAGAAAGACTGCTACAGCTTTTACGTTGCCGAAAAGGGGCGAGAGCGAGTGAATGAATGCAACGGCGCGTGGAGCTGTAACGCCGCGTTGCCGTGTTTCAGCCACGTGTGCTTTTCATCTCGTTATGCAGTACCAACTCCTTCATCCCTCCCGTTCCTCATGTGCATTTGAGATGGAAGATAGCACAATCCCTTCCTTTGTCCCCTGCCCTTTGATCCATTAGCTCTGTCCGTCTCTGATGGAGTGACCCCCGAAAGGTGAGCTAAGCAAAGTCCTCCAGGGCTGGGCTATTTAGTCAATCTATCTCTGTAGTATTTAAGAGGCTTTTATTCTTTGGATGCATCTCCTGGTGACAAGTGGCAGTGGCAGGTTTGGCATTTGTAAATCTATGACTGAAGAGACTGTGTCCATGTACCGAATTTAGGAAATCTATCAGCAGCTTGACTTGATTGCAAGCAGCGGCATAACCATGTGAAAACTTAATCTGTCAAATCCCTCGGCATAAATAGCACTCTTCAGTCACCGCTGCTGACAAGGTCAGGCCGAGTGTCCGACAGCAAGTTTGCTTCCTCCAAGTTGAAATGCAAGTCCTCGGGCTCCTTCGCTGTCTTCTGACAGGCACCCTGTCAAGTTACCATAGCTTTTTATGAGTTGTTTTTTTTTAATACCACCAAATAGTGCTTGCTGTAAGCTAATAGTGGCGCTCTGCCTTGTGCCCCCGTAGTGGAGAGCGGTGGTTTTGTGTTGTCTTCCCGCTCCTCCTCCCCGGTGTAACTTTTGCCAATGGCAATAGCTTTGCATTGCAGATAGTCAGTACGTGCCCTTGGGTTTATTATATTTACCTCTTCTTTGGCTTCCTTAGCTTTGATCTCCTCCTGCTTTGCCAATCGTCCCTTTAGCAGCTCATTTGGTGGCCCCCGTATGCACCCACTAGTGTCCCTCCTTCTCCTTTCTCCCGTCCCATTCAACGTCTCCGTCCGTGGTCTCCCCGCCCCGTGGTGGGATGGGCCTGCCTTGGCACAGTGGCTCAATAAGGTTAACTTTCATGCAAAACTGATTGCCTTCCTTCTGTTGACTGATACTAGTGTCTTATCTCTCTTCCTGTTTTAACTTTCCCATAAACACCTATGAGCATTTAAGAACATATTTCCCTGACTTCCACGAACACTTGTGATCCAGACCCGCCGCATCAGCATATTGTCCTAAGAGGCCGGCATAAAATCTCACTGAGGCCACGGATTGCCTTTATCCACTTCTTGGAGAACGCCGCATTATGATGAAATGCAGGTAGTGGTTGGAGAGGCGTTTTAGAGTACTACCTTGTGACATGACCAAAATGCAGCGAGCGCAGGCCATATGAAGGCAGCCCTAGCTCGTCACACCGCGCTTAAAGACCCATGACCTCTTCTGTCGGCTCAGATACGCGTATCAGGCCCAATGCAGTTCTCAGAGAAAGGATTTTGCATTTGCATTCAGCAATATGCTGCTTAGTGCATGCACTGCCGACCGCTTTATACCAGTAGAATAAATAATATAACGAGAAGTAACTGATGTCCCAGAAGGCTGACCATCAAGAGGTTTAGAAAGCTTTGGACACCCCTTTGCGATGCCAAAACATCTCGTTTCAAGTTGGAAAACTTAGACTCCTATAGCTTTGCAACAAGGCTAGCAAGGATTACGAACAGACTTCTGGCCTTCTCTGAAACTGTTAGGGATTCTGCACCTCTGGTCTGTAAGGGCAAAAGTTTTCACAGTCCTGTATGAACATCCCTAGGAATTAGGGTTGCCAACCCTCCTGGAGTCTCTAAAAACTAGATATAAATCTCCAGGAGACTGCTGAGAGTTACCTGGGAGATAAATGATAGGGCGGTCATTAACATTTAATCTTAAATGTTGAATCCAATTTTACAGTAGTCCAGTGGGTTTTTAAAATGTAATAGTAACATGCATTTGCCGTAAAGTCTACGGACCGTAAGCTGTAATGGGTATACACAAGCACGCGGGCACGTTTGCATTGTGTGTCATGGGCATGTTGGCCTTTTGGAAACCTCCCAGAATAGTTTTACAGGGATCAATGTGAGAACATCTGGGCCAAGCATAGAGAGCAGTGCAGGGTGGTCGCTGAGTGCAGGTGTGAGTGTTTTATGTGCCTCAACTTGGGCTTCTGCCCGACTTTGAGCAAGGCACCTCGCTCTCACCTCACCCCATTGCTATCCAGGTATGAGCCAGAGAGCTCTTTAGACTGTACCTAAGTCCCCAGAGGGTTTGGAGCTGGCAGGCAAGCCCCGAGCATGCCTCCTGCATACTGCCAGCCTTGAGCTCAGTGCAAAGCATAGCAGCCACAGTCGTTTCCACTCAGAAATGCAGCCCAGAGGGAGAAGTGGGAGGATGCAGTATAACAGGCTAATGGTTGGAGGACTCACCAGGTCTCCCACTTCTTGGGTGTCAAAGTCCTTCTCAACCTGAGGGAAATCAAACCCCCATCTCCCACGTTCAGGAGAGCAGCCTAAGCACCTGACTGGAGCATAGTAGAGTCTGGACGGGGGCACTCGTCACCTCTTCTGTTGAAGCTGGGCCGCTGTGCAGGGAAGAGGGCAAGAGGCATGGGACTCAAAGATGAGCCAACTTGATTCGGTGGATCAGGCACGCAGCCAGGAGGAGCAATGCATGAGCTCTGATTCCTCCTCCAGGGATTTATTTTTTTTAGTTCAAGGATTGTTTCATTTAAAATAAAAACACAGGCTGGGAGCAGCGAGCGACCAGAACCCAGATTTCCTGCACCTCGGCTGGTTGCACTGGCTCGTAGGTGGAGGAGACACCAAAAAGTCTGCTGAGCTTCGTGGTCCAGGAGCACATCTGTCTGCCTTCAGTTCCAGAGTCTGAATGACCAGGGACCGACTCACAGCTGGGCACAGCTGGCAGGAGTCCAAAGCAGGGCTGAAGCTCACACTGCTGGAGTGGCAATAGAGGGCCTTACTTGCTCTGCCACTGTGATTTTATGGAGAGGAGAGGGCTGGGATTTTCAGTGGAGGCTAAAAGAATCAGTGCTCTAACTTTCACAGGCTCCTTTGCATTGGGCCCATCTGCGCATCTACACATGCATTAACATGCTTTAGTTAATGCACATTAAATCTAGTACCTCCATTCAGGGGGCATGTCTACACATGCACTTTAATGTGCATTAGCATCACTAAAACACCATGCTGTTTAGTTAATGCGCATTGAGACTAATACACATTTTCCTAGTACTTCACAATAGAGAGGTACTAGATTTAATGCACATTAACTAAAGTGCATTAATGCATGTGTAGGCACGTCTCGACTCGTACTAGGAAAATATGCATTAGCCTGTCTTAATGTGCATTAACTAAAGAGCTGAGGGCATTTTTACATGTGGTCCTGATGTGGTGCTGAGCACTTTTAGTTAGCGAGCCGTACTAATTAAAAGTGCCCGATGCTGCATTGGGAGCATGTGTATCAGCGACGCAGCATGCCTCCGTGCTGAGAAAATGGTGGTGGTGCGCTTTGAACTAGCGCACATCACACGCCTGTCTTAATGTGCATTAACTAAAGAGCTGAGGGCATTTTTACATGTGGTCCTGATGTGGTGCTGAGCACTTTTAGTTAGCGAGCCGTACTAATTAAAAGTGCCCGATGCTGCATTGGGAGCATGTGTATCAGCGACGCAGCATGCCTCCGTGCTGAGAAAATGGTGGTGGTGCACTTTGAACTAGCGCACATCACACATGTTTTAGTTGAGAGCACACCACCGCCATTTTCTCAGTGTAGAGGCATGCTGCGCCGCTGATACACGTGACGCATGAGGCTGCTGGAGCGTGTCAATTTATGGTCTCCATCAGGCTCCTCACATGTGTGCAAGTACCCACAGTTTTTAAGTGATGCTTAATGCACATTAGCTTATTTTAATGCACATTAACTAAATAGCACTTTTTTAGTGCCACTTGAATGTGTATTAAAATAGACTTATGCGCATTAAAGCACGATTCCCATCCTCCACTTCCTTCCCTAGTCGACTGCACTGAGTATTGAGTTAGACCATCCTTTCTAGACCGGGGACACCCCTCAATAGTCTCAGGGCACCCTCGGAAAATGCCAGCTCTTATCTTTCATTCATTCTTTGACTCCAGAACCATCCTAGAGCAACGCTTCTGTTGCAAAGAACTCAGAAAGACCACAGCAGATCAAAATGGATTTGACACTATAGATTCCTGTTTGAGATCTCTGGGTCTGTCACGGTTGCACACATGGCGGTACTAACATTGTGTGGCATCCCGTGGCACCCTGGAAAGGATCATGAGGCACCCCAGGGTGCCACGGGACCCTGGTTGAGAATCACTGACATATGTGGTTCACTGTTAGCCTTGTAAAACAGTTGCCCAGGAAGTAACCAGCAAGACAGTTAATCTTATGGTATAAATTAGTAACACGGCAAAGAGAAATACGGTATTACCAGAATCATTAGAGACCTCTGTAGCAGTGAAAGGCAAGGAGCCATTTGAATATTATGATCCAGGAACAATGATGTTATCTATTGGTATATTAGTGTTCATAAGCGGTTATGATTCTTTTCTAGCTGGCTGACATTTATGGCTTTAAGGATTTAGGCTGGGGTTTTCAGTTCAGTTAAATCAGATGTCTGCAAATAAGCATCTGTTATGTTTAAGTTTCCCAATGCCTTTCTTCCAAAACCTGTTATTTTCTCTAAATCAAATGCTTAGTTCAGCAAAGCTTGAAAATGAAAACAAACTCCAAATGGTCTCAGTGGGACATTTTGGAGCAAAGTATATGAAAAGATATGAACAAGCTATGAATGGGATGGAGTGGGGATGCCCATATTTATCTAGCGCTTCGTAAGGGTTTGTTAATAAATGCGAGGGATTAAAGTCTACTAGCTTATGATAAAGCATATGGAGATGCAAACTATTTACCATGAGGTAGAAGGGGGACAGGCCTTTGCAGCACATCGGGTGCCACAGGGGAACGGCCAGGGTGCATGCCTTTAGCCTGCAGTAGATGCAAATTAAGTTACAGCAACTTTCTCCTGCAACTTACTCCTTACTAGTGTGCGCAGAGCTGGTGTCACTTCACTACGATGCTACTGGCATTCCTCCGGAGAAAAGATCTTCTGCTGCTGGGGAAATATTTTTAAAGAGATTTTTGTTTAAAAAAAAAAAAAAAGGCGAGAGTGTGTTCTTCCTTACACATTATTAATGAGATGCTACAGTAATATAAATAATAGAGGTCCCAACAAAGATCAGGCTCCATTAGGTGCTGTAAAAACCGGTAGATAGCAGGTAACCCCTGCCTGTGAGATCTTAGTCAAAGTGAACAACAGACACGGGGCAGAAAGGGAAATGAGGCAGAGTGACATGCCCAGGGTCACATAGTGGGTCAGTGGCAGAGCCAGGAAAGAGCCCAGCTCTGCTAGCTCTCAGGTCATTACCTTCTGCCAAACAGTACCTCTTTCTACAGATGTATTTTTTTTGAGGCAAGGGAGAACTTTAATTAGCCAATGCTAAACTGTCTCCTAAGAATGAAGCCAAGATACTTGACTCGCTATTGGGCAGGGGGAGGGAAAAAACCCCTGTGCTTTTGCAAGATTTTTTCTTTAGGAAGACATCCTGCAAGCTCAGCGCATTGCAAAATAACAGGTAAGGATGCAGGAGGTTAGGAAAATCTGGCTTTAGAAGAGCAAAGCAAACCAGCACGCAGACCCCGAACACCCAGAGCGCTGCTGCGGCTCTCCGGGTCACCCTCACCGAGGCGGAGCGCCCCAGGTCGCCTCTCTCAACGTTTTCCCACGTGCTGCGAAGCTTATCGGCACAGCATAAGCTTGCTTTATCTGCTGCATGCACATGCAGCTTCTCGTAAATCAACAGTATTTTTGCAGGTATAAATCAAGGGGAATTGGGCTACTGACTGTTTTGCGCAGTCCCAGCAGGTGCATAGAGGTTTAACAGGGTGCCCCCACGGTCCACGCTGTTCATGGACGAAGCGAGCTGGTAGCACGAAGCAAATAATCAGCAATAATATTCCCAATAAACAGATGAGTCCGGTCTTAAAGAGTCTCCTCTAATTGTGTTTAACAAACAGAATTAGCAGGGTGGTTTGGCTAACTTATTTTTTAGTGGCAGCTGCCTACCCAGTTGCATAGATTCATTACCTCTGGCATGGTTTCATTAACTGCTGTATATTAATTGCATATTAAGCAACTCGTGCTTATACTCCTGGACATGCCATGATGCAGCTTCTGGTGACCGTACTCATTAACTTATTGGTCCAGATAAACTGTTTTTTATTTATATTTTCAATTTGTCATTACCCATGAACTACACCTGTCGAAGGATCAATGTTAGAAGGTAATTAAGAAGGTTAGATTTAATTAGTTTTTTGTTTCAAATCATACTCAGTACCGCAAACCTGGCCAACCAGGCTGATGAGCTCTAATGAACGAAACCACATGATTGCAACATCTGTCACTGTCCTAAAGGGTCGATTCCCACCTTGGGTTGGTTGCTCAGTCAACGCATGTTGATTGCTATGGAAAGCCAAATTAGCCAAACTTAATGTTCTTCTAATCATTAGCCCATTGAGTTGACAGTGATGGGTAGAAAACATGCACCAATGAGCAGTAATGAAGCCGCTTCTTGATC
>NW_005841980.1:253154-314974 GCF_000455745.1 Alligator sinensis | reverse complement strand
AGCATAGGTTTTTCAGCCTAATTAGGTAGACAAAAATGTTAATTTAATCAAAGGAACATGTATTCATTAAAAGAAGGTGTGTAAGAGAACTGAAGTAGAGAATTAGCTCAGTCAAGGGGTAAAACGGAGCTGCTAACTATTCAAGATTTAAAAAGCAAGCACATCTTTTTGTGCAATGTCCTAAAAAAATACAAATCCTGGTGCAAGGACATTGGGATTGGGATTATCACTGGGGTTATTCCAGAGATAAGTGCGGCCCATCTGATTGCATACATAAAGGTTATGAATTTTCCTAATGGGAATTGTAAGCAAGAAATAAGGCAGAGACTCGGTCTCTATTCCAGATGGGGTAAACCACATTATTGCATTTGTGTTCAAGTCATTTTGGGGAGCTTTCCCTAGCGCCGCTGTAGTGCACATGTGTTCCCGTGCCCGACACGTGAAGCGCAAATGGATCCATTTGGATAGTGCTGTGATAATGGAAATATAAAGAGAGTGGTGCTGGGGGACATTGGGAAAAAGAAAAAACACAGAGAAAAATACAGTGCAGAAGATGATTGTCTCATCTCCGTCTGATGGGAAAATAGAGTGAGGTGTTTCTCCAAAAATCCCGCAGCAATTATGGGCTTGTTGATGCGACTGAAGTGCACTCAATAAATAATACATTAACACTGCTGTCCCTTACCCTGGGGGTCTTCAAGAGGAGACTGGACAAGCACCGGGCTGGGGTCGTCTGACCCCAGCGCTCTTTCCTGCCCGGGGCAGGGGGTCGGACCTAATATCTATGAACCAAGAACCCTTTTCTGTTTCTTTTACCACTTTTTCACACGCGCACGTCCTAGAGATTATGTCTGCATAATAGGGCAAGCAGATGTTTTGCCTGATATTGTAGCTTCCAGCTATTTAAATGGAGCGGCCAAGTGCCGGTTTCTGGATTTGAGCTCTGTGGATATACTCCAAATACAGAATGCAGTCCTGTGGGGTGCTGGGGACCTCGCTGCCTTTTTAAACCGCTGAGCCATGCACGTGCTCAGTGCCTAACAAAAGCAAGCTGGATTATTTGGGCAAATCCAGTTGAGTGAAAAGAGTCGGTATTGTCTCAAACTCCCGACCAGCAGTAGCAGTGCCCGCGTTAGCCATCCCAGGTGAGGCTCTGGGGATGGAGGGGGCATGGAAGCCCCCTGTTTCTTCACCCTCCAGGGAGGGCATGAAGGAAAACTCACTTCCCCACCACCTCTGCTGTCTCTTCCTTGGGAGGACTGGCCCAAAGCCTGGCAGACTGATGTTCACAGCTGCTGCCCCACTTGGAAGAGGAAGCCGTACCCTTCACCTACAAGGCTAGGATTCAGACTGACCTAGGCAAATTGGAGGATTGGGCCAGAAGAAATCTCATGGGGTTCAACAAGGACAAGTGCAAAGTCCTGCACTTAGGACGGAGCAATCCCATGCACCGGTACAGGTTGGGGGTGATGGGCTGGGCAGCAGCTCTGCAGAAAAGGACCTGGGGGTGACAGGGGACAGTGAAATGGATATAAGCCAGCAGTGTGCCCTTGGTGCCAAGAAGACTAAGGGCATCCTGGGCTATGTTGGTACAAGCATTGCCAGCAGATGGAGGGCAGTGATTCTTCCCCTCTATTCAGCACTGGGGAGGCCACATCTGGAGTGCTGTGTCCAGCTGTGCGCCCCCACTGCAGAAAGGATGTGGACACATTGGAGAGAATCCAGTGAAAGGGCAGTGAAAATGATTTTGGGCTGGAGCACACGACTGGTAAGGATAGACCGAGGGAACTGAGCTGATTGAGTCTGCAGAAGAGAAGACGGAGGGGGATTGAATAGCAGCCGTCACCTCCCTGCAGGGGGGCTGCACAGAGGATGGAGCTGGGCTGGTCTCAGTGGGGGCAGATGACAGGACAAGGAGCAATGGGCTCACGTTGCAGCAAGGGAAGTTGAGGTTGGATATTAGGAAAAAAGACATTTCTCTTCCTTGATTCACAGTGCCTGGGGATTTTAATAGCAAGTGGCCTGTTTACAACAGTGATTCCCAAACTAGTCCATGGACCTTGGGTCATCAACCAAGCCATTACGTGGTGCGCAGTGTACACCAGGCCCCACGTGCCTTGAGAGTGTTTTAAATGCTGTGGACTCGGGAGCAGGGAGCTGATGCACAAGTCATAAAGATGGAGCGAATCTCACTGCAGCTGCGGTGCAGACACAGGCAGCTGAGCACTTGAAAGCACAAGAGAAAAGGAGACAGTATGGACAGGGGGTGCTTGAAAGGGCGAGAAACTTGCTCCCAGTTTATCCAGGGGTAAGTTGGCCACGGTTGAGGCAAGTCTATACTGCGTCTAGGGGTTGCCTCAGGTATGGATACCTTGACTTGGCACAGGTTCATCTATGGATGTGTGCATGGGTTAAGCGAGGCATGGGGTAAGTATGTGGGCATGGGGTAAGTATGTGGGCATGGGTTAAGAGAGGCATGGGGTAAGTATGTGGGCATGGGTTAAGCGAGGCATGTGTGTGTGCATGGGTTAAGCGAGCTACCTCTGTGATGGCAGCTTGAACCTGAAGCTACTGAAGAAATCAAATCAAATAAAATAAATGACAACATGCTTAGCCAATTGCACGGTGGCCCACACGAGACTGCTTCTCCGTTGCAGAGCCCTCCCATGGTCTCTTTTTCCTGATAATTATAACTGGACATTGTCATCGGTTAGGGAGAGAGGATGCTCTAGACGGTATCGTCGATTCAGACTAATACAACAGTTCATGTAAGACGTGCAATTATTTATTGCAGAATATGGCTGGAGAGAAGGAATATTGATATGTGCCAGCATATGTGGATTAATTTTCTTTATACCATAATTTCCAGCATAATGGTTAATGAGGTCATTTTAATTCTTTTAATGCGTGTTGTGTTGTGACAATTATCCGGTTTATTGTTTGTTTGTTTCCTACGTCCACGGCTTCCTGGTTGGGTCTTGCAGGGCGGCAGATGGTGGAAGGGAGATTGAGGTAGAAATTAAGGTTTCTTGTTAGAACTAACAGTTTTTATGGTTTGTAATAGAAGCTTCAGTTCTGTGGTTAAACAGTGTAAGCAGTTTTCATTAGCATCTAAATTTAACATAATTTTCAGGAAGACACAAGTTGTGGTAAGCGAAGGAGATGATTGATATTGATCTAACGACGGAGGAAGACACGATTAAAATGCTGAATGTTAAATTTGGGAGAGGGAGATGAAGATGGAGCCTTTTAATTTGGGGCAAACGAATCGACAGCGTACATGACTTTGCTGGGAAATGTACCGTCTTTTTTTTTTTTTTTTCCAAAGGCTTATGAATACATTACCGTGCAGCTGTATCATGAGGTGTCAAGAAATTCAATATAATTGGAGCACATGGACAGAGCAGTCATGGAGAAGTGTCTGCAGGGGATTCAAGCCGAATGTCCTGAAATAACGTGTAGATGTTTCAAAGCGGTCGGTGATTCAGGGTGCCTTAATTTTTTGGGACACGCCGACTGCAACGTCTTTCAGAGGGCCTGGTGTTTAGAGGACAGGGGGTTAGCATCCCTGCAAATCAGACCTCTTTTGTACCCTGAAATCTTAGCACGCTGAGAGGAGCTTTGTTGTTTCGAGGAATACCAGGGAGGGATTGAAACCATAACTACGTGGCCAGACGCTCTCGTGCGGACCTTTGCCCCGACGTGCACCGCAGAGTCATTTGGCACAATTACCGAGGGCGTCTGTGTAGGGGAAAAATGGTAGTCCTTTCCGTCGGGATTTTTCTTTTGGGGGCTAGAGATGTTGATAAAGCTTTTGTAAGGCACAAGTTGGGTATCTAAGTCCCAAGGGGCGGAGGAGTGAGGCGCTTCAAAGTTATCTGAACTTTTCAAACTCTCCCACCCACTGCCAAGTTGGCACAAAAGCTTGGCTTGAACCGATCCACCTCCCTATGATGTAGCCCCAGGGTTTTTAGTTGTACATACGACACGGCTCTGATGAGGACTCTTGGTGTCTGGCGTTTCCCTGTGCTGGGGGCATGGGGTATGGCCAGAGCACTGCTGAATTATGATGATGTTATGCTGCTGGGATTCCTTACCAGCCAGGCACATTTGCACCCTTGCAGAGCTGAGAACCCCGCCCTTCATTTTCCTCGATTGATTCATACATAACGAGCAAGGCAGCTCATTTGGGATGCTCTCCGTGGGGACAGAGACCACCCCTGAATACCAGTCCCTCTTTATTTCTTCCATGCCTGCTTGCCTGTCAGTCAGGCATTATTACCCAGCTGCGCATTCATGGCTGAGATAGCCAAACCCTGCCTATTTTTGACAACATTCAGCAGTCCAAAAATAGGATTTTTTTTTTTTTCCTTTTTGATGGACAAGTCCCCTATCTGGGAGCTTTGAAAACCACTGTCAGAAGCCAGATAGGCCTCCAGACAGATAGGCTCCTAGTTTCCTTTTTTTAGAGAGCATTCATTAACAACAAGTTTGCAAAGGAGCTCAGCCATCGCAGCGTCGATGGGATGAAATAGCCGTATTGCTATGAGAACGTGCCTTTAGTTTGTTCATAGCAGGGTGACAAGGTTATTTGGGTAAATGTGGTCTCTTTTATTAGAGCAAGTAAATAGTTGGGGGAATTGTTCTTTGCAAGTTTTGGGGCACAAACACCCTTTGTCAGGCAGAGGGAGAGTTAATAGTAGGGCAAAAGTCACACCCTGCGGGGGGTAACAGCAAAGCCCTTCCAGAGTTCATTCAATAATTGTTAGCTGAGGAAATGCGGGTGTAGACTATCATACCCCGTCCCCATTCAGGTGAGAAGAAGAACGAAAGCTGTTATTAGGGAAAATAATTATTAGGGAAAACGAGCATTGAATATTCCCAGTTCCCAGTTCTTCCTCCTTTTGCAGTTGACCCATCTCCATGCCCAGGGTGGTTTGTTTTACGGGGATGCGTTCAGTAGAAACAGATCCACAAAGCTACGGAGTAGGCGACTAGTCCTTTTGCCGTCATGAAACAAAAAGCCGTTTTGAATAGATGTATCTGAATGTTTAATGAAGATTAAGTTTTCATCACAGATGTTTTTGCAGGCTGCATAAAGCTTGAAAGCAATTGATTTTTTTTTTTTACCTTTATTTCCTATGGCAGTTTTACCCTAAAGGGTTACTACAATAGCTTGGTATGTCTTTTTTTGATAAAAGTGTTAACTTATTGACCCCTTTTACTTTCAGATCAGAAGGGTTTAAATGAGAACTGAACGCTCCCGGGTGAGACAGTTAAATTACTGGTCCTCCGGTGCGCTTTTCTATTAAAATACTTTTGCTCCGTACTGTGATGACTGCTGCAGATCTCTGTCAATTGTTCCCAGCTATTGTTTATCCAAATTGCTGCATTTTGCAAAAAGATAGTCTTGGACCATGATGCCTCTTTAGTCAAGTGGGGACCATAAAATCAAAGCAGATATGAAATAGGAAAGGTGCCTTTTTGATTCTTAGACAAAGAGGGCTGTGGATAAACACTGGGAAAAGATAAAATATTACCCTTCTCCAAAGGCAAGACACAAAGGTCTTAAATTTTCAGAGGATATAAGCATGGGTTTCACATCCTCTTAATCTTAGGCGCACAAGCCACAACAATGGTGTTTTTTGATGTTTAAACAATATGACACGTGAAGATACAGGTCCTGGAATATATATATTGTTTAAATAAGAATATTACTAGCTAAGGTGTGCTGTCAGGAGCAGGGGACATTCCAATGACTTTTGAAGCAGATTGCAAAAAAAAACCAAAAAAGCCCTGAGAAAGTTAATTTAAACAGAGCCAAAGTTATTATTTTATGGATAAAAATCATCAATTACTTGCAATAAGCTACATAGTTTAATTAATTGGTTGAACTAAATGGAATCTCTAGGGGGTCTGTACATACCAGTGTTTTTGACTACGCTGTAACTCAAGTTAATTGCACACCAATTAGCTCATTTTAATGATCTTGACTAAATTCTTGGGTAGAGACTCTGCAAACACTACTAAGTGGCTCAGCTGAACACGAATCGTCCCCGGGATCGTGCCGTTTGTCTCCCAGAACTAACTTTTGTGGGGTCTCCAAGCTGGACTATGCCATTACGTGCATGCACTTAACTTAATGGCCAAGCAGTTCAAGCTACGTCACAACGAGGGGGTTAGCCACCTTAGTCTGAAGTCAGGGGGAAGGCAGGGGCGGGTAGCACCTTAGTGACTAACTCATTTAGAGAGGCCTGAATGCATGATAGCAAACAAAGTAAGTTGTTGCCCAGGAAAGCGCGCATCTCTCTGAACCAGTTAGTCTTTAAGGTGCTACATTCTGCATCACAAATAAAGAATACAGTGTTGGGAAATCTTACAACAGTTGGATAGCCCTTGGTCCCGACGGCTACCCGATTCCCAAGCACCACCTAAATTAACTAAGACGGAAGTTGGGGGGTTTTTTCAACAAGAGGCCTGGAAGAGTTATCAGGCAATGTAAAACTTTGCAGCGTGTGAACAAGACCTCCTATTCCATAAGTGAACTGATGCATGGAGACCAGTCCGTGGTAATATATCAGAAGATGCAGAGAAGACAATTCAGTTCTTCTTCAAATGCCCACATTTGAGAGTTTATGGGGAAATCTTTGAATACGTGCAGACACTCGTCTGTGACTTGCAAGCCCAGACGTATCGCCTGAAGAAGAGCCGGGCTCCCAGGTTTGGGTTGTTCCAAAACGTCCGTTCAGAACGAGAAACGCCGTTTGCACCCGAACTCCTGGACTGATCCGGGGCCAGATAGAAATGGTTCGTGGTGCTGGAAGTGCAGGGTCGTTTGAAGATATCCCAAACCCAGTGAGGCGCCAGGACATGGAGAAGATAACCTTTAAAACAATGGCATTGGAAAGTCCATAGCAAACTTGCAAGGAGCGAATAATGTAGAAAAATAAGCTGCTGGGAATATTCTCCCAAGCAAGGAGATGCGTGGCAGAGAATGTCACCAGCTTGCTATGCAAGGTTGCCATCCAGATTGATCAGGAAATTAGACAAATAATTAATCAAAAACGTTAGTGGCTTGCAAATTTCTGCTCTGTTCCAGCAAGCACTGGAAATACTTCGGTAAAAATATTTTTGATTCAGCAGAAACAGCAAGCCTTAAAAAAACCGCTGCTCTGCACGCTGAGCAATTACTTTCCGCGGTATAACAAACAGAGGTTCAGTCCTTTTATTCGGAGGGAGGAATTGTTGCAAGATTTCCCATAAACTTCAGAGCCATGCAAGAAGCTGTAAGTGCCTGCTGAAGTTTTGCTGTATTTGTTTTTATTAATGCTAAATTTTCTTAAAATGCACCGTTTTGGGGAATTTTAAAAAAAAATCAAGGAAATTGAATTGGATGATGCCAAGAGAACTGCAGGGAAAGAAACAGATAAAGGCGCACTCAAGCTTCAGAAGCCAAAACCACATTCAGTGAAGCCTGGGACCATTGGGTGACTGTTGTAGGGGGATATTGCTAGGGGTGGACTCTGACATGCCGGTTACAGGATGTAGCAATCAGGGCTCGCAGTAGAGGTGTGATATCTTTTATTAGACCGACAAGATTTCTTGCTTTAATTGCAAGCTTTAATCCCACGCAATTACCCCTAGCCCAATCCGGCTACAACCCGGATACCTGACACCGGTTACGGGATGTGATGCCCAGTGCCCACCCTTTTAATGACAGGGTGCTTACCACAATCTGGTGCACCCTGCCAAAGTAACCACTATGGTTAACTCTGTTTTTATGAAAAAAGAAAAGAAAAGAAAACCCAAAGTGGAACAGAGCAAAACGCAGAACTTTTAGCTCTTGCAACCAAGACGTATCATTTTTCTCTGACTTCCCGGAGGAATAATGGAAATAAATCCGTGGCGCCGGTCCTATATTTCAATGATGGAGACCAAAGATCGGCTATGCAGAGGGTCAGACTTTGCACAGGGAGAATGAGGCTAGCTCCTGCTTCTGATTTACAATGACGTCCCGAGTGAGAGAGGGCTTTAATAGCACCTCGGTCGGGGAGTTGCAAGGAGAGGCGGAGAAGTCTAATTGTAGGCAGTAGAAACTCCAGACAGGTCCTCAATAAGCGCTTTGAATGCAGTGGTAATGCCTATATCAGCATTTCCTTCTATGCCTCATATTCTCTCAAGCAGCAGATAGATCCTCCTTCTCCGGGCTGTGTGGTCTCTACCCAGACACGCTACCTAGCACTTACGCTGTCGTTCTCTTGCTGCGGTTCCCCTTTGGGAAGAAAGATCCCTAGGCACGGACCATCACGATAGCTAAGGGCTCCTTGCAAGCTGTGGTCAGACCTGTGGGAGCGGGCTGCTTGCATTCAAAGACCTGCTTTTGACTGGCCCGTGGGTGGATTCACAGGGGTGGAGGGAGGTCCAACAAGTCTCCCTTCCTCCCTGGGGGAGTTTAGCAATTTTCAGAGCTGGTTTTCCAAGATTTCATGCCGAAGGAGGTCTGAACAGTCCAGCAGCAAAAACCTAAAACCTCTGCTAGTGGACGAGGTCGGACTTTCTCAGATGCACCTGCCGGCCTCTTCTATGCAGTCGTGCATGAGTTGGACCCTGAAAAATCAAGCTACTTTTTTGTTTTCCCCCCCTATCATGCCCTTTGCAGGGTGCCATTCAGCTGTGTCTAAACGATCAGTCTTCCTGAGAAACCGGATGACGCCAGCACGCGCACGTCGCTTGGGTTGACTGGATTTGCCCTCCTCTCGTAGGCATGAGTCCCTGCAAATCCAGCAGCTAAGATTTCTTTCCCTGCCGTGTACCTTGAGCTGAGGAGTTAAACACGATTATCCTGTGCCCTCGGCCCACCGTTTCTACTCCTGATCTCTCGCCTTCGTTGTTCGTGAAAGGCTATTTTCAGTTCCTCGGCCCAGTTTTAACGAGCGCTGCTTAATCCGCTTTTGCTATAGCCAGTTTCAAATCTGCTGCAAAGACTCAAGTTCCCAGAAGCTGAATTTACTAAGGGACATTATTCTCAATTATCTTCTCATCCTTCCTCATCTGCCTGAGGTCTTTGGGAAATGCAGCGACCATTGAACCTCGAGATCGTCTGGAAGGCCCTGGCTCGAATAACTCGTCGCGGTGAGATTTTCAGAGCGTCAGTAATGCAGACACCGCTCAGAGTTTGCAATGATTCACACGGCTTTGGGGAACGCTCTTTCCTGGTGTTCTTCTTCTTCTTGGTTCGGTACTTTCTATCACAGCATCGTATTAAGAAAATCCTCTTTAAATGTCTTTGTCCTGGTGTTCTGCTATTGGAAGTTGTATTACGTGGTGGGCAGGCACTGTGTACAGCAAGGCTTCCTTTGCAAATGGGTTTAAAGGGTTAAGAAATTATTAATCAGCCTCACAAGCCTATTACAGATATAAGTAATAAGCACTATGGATGATAGACTTAGTGATGGAAGGTGTTAGAAAAGGGTATAAAGCATGGCAATAAGCAACCCCTTGGCCTACTTGCTTGTGTAACAATTGATTGTTTAGTAAAGAGGTACTTAATCCTTACGACCCTTTAAAAGTAATTAGGCAGACAAGGTGCTTTGGGTAAATCTGATGGCTTTTATTAGACCAACTAAAATAGTTGGAAAAATTCTTCTTTGCAAGCGTTCAGGCTTGTCACCCCTTGTAGACACCAGCGAGAGAGTGTGACACTTCTTAATTCACAGCATCATGGGTCACACACATCCCTGACTCCGATGCACTTGGTCATCATGAATGACCAAGAGAGGAGATGCACTCTCCGTCCTTGGAGGTTTTGAAGACCCGGGTCGACAAAGCCCTGGCTGGGACGATGGAGTTGGGGCTGGTCCTGCTTGGAGCAGGGGGTTGCACTAGATGTGACCTCCTGAGCTCCCTTCCAACCCTCATTTTCTATGATTCTATCTATGAATCTATGAATGCATCAAGTAATATTTATGTATTGCTGGAAACTCAGCCTGGTATCCTACAAAACAGCATGTAGGGGTAAGGTGCATTCTCAAATGCACATGGGCTTCAATCCTACGGCATCATTCAGGACGGGGAGGTGAAGAACTTTGTATGCACGTAGGCTCCATCATTCATCTCCGTTTAGTGCTGGTAAAAGCCATCGACTCGGACTGCACCCAGCTGATGAGTTTATATATATATATATATACACACACACACACACACACATATATATAGATGTATTTTGCAAGCCATGTAATAAGATCCTAGGGCTGTAGTTCTTTATAGAGGAATTTAGCTGAGGAAAGGGGAAATGCTCAAACCCCCAAGTAAGCTATGTTTTTGTAAGGAAGCGAAGTGTAGAAATGTGCTTTTTAAGTGCCAAACACAGTACAGGGAGAGATCTCTCTACAGCAAGCACTTTCCAAAATCTCCATAAAAAATAAGCAGAGGAGTGACATGCAGCCCTGGCCTGGGTTGCAATCAGGACGGACTCCCACTGCAAATGTTTGCATTTGTTTCCTCTCCGTTTCCTATAACAGCCTGATTTTCACATACATAATATTGTTCCTGACTGTCAAGAAGAGTCTCTTGGCTTCTGGGAACAGCTTTCTGTGACTCAGTAAGTGCCCACTCTATAAATAATCTGACATTAAAAACAGTCTGGAGATGGGTTCCTGATATGAGAAGATATGATTTATTTTATTTTATTTTTTTTGCCCTCGTTTTCCTCAGAAAATAAACAGTTGGAAAATTACCTTCGCTTGTGCCTTATGAGTAGTCACAGCTCTGGGAAGTATCATATACCGTGCCAATAACTCTGGGAACTGTGTCAGGGGGCGAAACTTTGCTTTCTGGTTCTGGACGCAGGCCTCTGGTGAATATGAAGCCACATGTTTTCTTTCTGAGTGATTTATCCCTGTTCTTCTCTTTCGGGAGGATCAGTTGTGTAGAGGTCACTTCAGTGTCACTAAAAAGACATGGAAAGCTAATGCAGATTTTGCACTGCTTCAGCCTGGGAGTAAAGACAACTTTGTGGTGTTTGGAAATCACTGGCTAACTCCATGTTTTTCACAAAGGCAGACCCCAAGGTTTCCTTGTTTAATGCCATAAGCAAGGAGGGGTGTTCGGATGGATACGGCACTAGCTGGGCGCTTGGGAGACTGTAGTCCAGCTGCCTCTCTGCCACAGACATCCTGTATGACCATGGGTAAGTCATTTAGCCGCTCTGCCCTTTGCTAGCATGGGGGAACAGCCTTGCTGAACCTCCCGGAGGGGTTGTGAGGACAGATGCATTAAGGATCATGAGGTGCTCGGCTATTACAGTAACGGGGCGTTTTAAGTACCTGAGATGGGAATAGCGCTAAGGAGTGTTGCGAGACTGAGGATTCAACACCTAATGCGTCAGTACTCCAGGGTCTCGTCTCATCTCATTTGACTCCCATTAACTAGATGATTTAGTTGCGCTCTCGTGTGAACTAGGGGCAGGTACTCGGGTGGCGTAAATGAGTCCCCCTCCATTGAAATCCAGGGACCTACGCTGATTTGTGCCAGTCATGGATCTGGTCTTTGGCTCTGCCTACTGCACAGTGGCAGGGGACCCTAAACATATATATTCTTGTTTCAGTAATTCTTTGTTGGCATTTGTTCATAAAGAAATAGAAAGCAATATACTTATTTCTGCCTCTTTGGGGGCAATCTCTTTCAGCTCTCTCATTTCTATGCCGTCCCTAGAGCCTCCCCGCTAACAACAATGTCATATACACACTGTAGATAAGTCTGGGAGACAGTTTAAATTATTTTCCAGTATATTCTGATAGAGAAAGAGCTAAATCTTATATTTTTGTGACAAATGGGGCTATAAAAATTCAGAGGTGGTTCCTTAGCCACGAAGGCAGCTTCTTAACAAAAGGACCATGACGGCTTCTTAACTTGGGGAATCTGATTTTAAAGCAAGCTTCTTCCTACCCACGATGCCCAAACCGGACCACATTTACCCAGCGTGCATTGCCTTACTGAACAGGATGAGTCGTAGTAGACGAATGAATCCTTAAAATTATCCCTGAAATGATTTCACGCCAGTACGTTTGGCATCGCGACTGTGAAAGTCTTCTTTGCTCCATGAAACCTGTGGCAGGTAGCAAATAGGTCCACGTGCCCTTTCTTTGGATTCTGCTGCCTGGTGGCGAATCGCTGGAAAAGGTGAATCGAATAGTGCAGAAAATATTCCTTTCCTTCACTTTTGTACCCCCCGCTATCAAAAACAATAGCAAGGTCCATTAACGGTAGCGAAGGAGGAACAAAGGGTGTTGATTCTGCCATGGGTTTAACACCTGGAGTCCAGCTGAAGAGCCGTGGATCTGGGCTTCATGTTTATGAAGCCAAAAGTGGGTGCCTACATTTCGGGTTGGAAGCTCAGATGTGACAGCATGCGATGGCATTGCTCTTCTTAGGAGGCACCAATTCATGCATGGTAGTTGTCCTGGCATCTGTGCATCTCCCTAAATGTGCCCAGTGGCTTAGATATCTTTCCAAAAGAACTTGCCCTGTAGAGACTATGTGAGCCTCTGTCCCCTGCATCCACCCTATTACCCTCCCAGGGGAAGTCAATGGGGGCTGAGCTTTTCGAAAACTTATGCCAGAACGGAGGTGCAAAAATGCAGCCACCAGCATCCTGGGCTGAATCCAGTTTCCACGATTTAGTTTGCTGCCTTTCAGTGGGACTCCGATAAGGCACGGTTCCCCCAAGCTGGGGGCTAGACTCCAGCTGAAGGAGCCAGATTTAGTCCTGGGGCTGCAGGGGCATAAAGGTAGCATGGAAAAGCACATGGCTTCCTTTCCGCCCCTCTGAGCAGAGCCCGGCTGAGAGCAGGGAAGACGAGGTACCGAATGCACTCGGGCTGCAGCTCTGCTGGTGTTTGAAACTCATGCAGCAACTTCTGGACCAAACCTTTAGCTCGTGACTTGCTGGAGGAGGGCAAAGACCAGCCCCTGTGCAGGCCTTGGAGTTTGGGCTGCTGAGTTTTGTCCCTGCTGTTAGGTATGCTCTTCATGTTACCCTGAGCCTTTGTCCGGAAGGGTGATGTATAAGTGAGTGTAAGGGTGATGTATAAGTGGAATAAATAAGTAAATCAGTGTAAAAGGACCATGGATCTCCCTCACTCGCTCGGGACACGCACCTGTGCATGGAAAGCAGCTGCAGTGCAACTCCCTGTATGGTAAAGTGCTGTTAGACCTGAAATCCTGAATGGTTTTGGTGGCTCACGGTGGGCAAACCTCTGTTTTGACCCTCAGCGCCAAGTGAAGTCGTTCTGTTAGGAGCCACGGAGAGAGACAGAGAGTTTTCCCTATGCAGGGAGTCGACGGCGCTCTTTTCCTTTCTTATTCCCCTTCCTGGGGAGAGGTCTCCTGCTCATGCATGGCTGAAAAGCAGGGGGAAATTCCCTCTCACACAGAGGAGAAGCGCCAGGGCTCATGCATCTCCGTTGTTTCCTCTTCGTTTGCAAGAGGATGAGGGGCTAAGAAGCAGGGAAGCAACACGTGATGGTTGCAAAGCTCTGGAGACGCTCCTGCTAGTGCCAGGGCCTGGGCACGCGGGAGCTTTCCACGACACCTGCCTCTGGCGCGGGATGTGACAAATTCTCCAAGCCTCATCTCGGGGGCAGTAAAAATTCCCATTGCTTTCAGATGTGCAAAAAGCAAACCACAAAAGGAGCCACGCCAGCAAAGAAAGAGCAAAATAAATGGGACCTGGCAACTCCTGAAGAGTCGCGCTAGGAATGAGATGAGCTCAATATATTCATAGTTTTAAAAATGCTATTTATTCTTTTCCTGTACCCCATGATTGACAGGCAGTTGTAATTCAAGATTATAAGAACATAATGTATAAAACCTGTCTCAGCCACGCTTTGTACAGTAGGGGGGGATTTATGTGCTGGTTTTATTATTAAAATGCTGCACAGTAAGCAGAGTGCAAGTTCCTGCTAGGATTAGACTCTCTTTTTTTCGTCGCCCTCCTCAGAGAGAACACAAATTTCTGCAGGGTGGAAGTTTTTTCCTTCCAGTTAGCATAACCATGGTAATAGGCCATCCTAAAAAGTTGGAGAATTTATAGGACGTGTTTGGAATGAAAGTTGAATTTAGGGTATGAAACCTCAATATCTGCTGTGGGAGCAAAAAAAAAAAAAAAAGAAAATCAGAAAAACGCTCAAGAGAAAATGGGTCATTTTATAATGCTTCAGTGGCAAAATGTTCCATAACAGGGAATTGGGATGCATGAATGGCAAATTTTGAACTATTTGCTACAATATCAGTGCAAGGGAAATTATTACCCTGGAGAGGAATTCTGCATATGCTTTTTCTCTTGTAGTAACAACATTGGGATTCATAATCAGTTTCCCAACATGTCAGCTAATCCTTTTTACTATAAAAATGTACACTCAAATGAGGTGGCATGTTTGATAGAAGTCCTAGTTGTGCTCCACAATACATCACTGCACCGGGATCTCGCTAGGGACTCATTTTGAAGAGAAGCGCCTTATGTCTAAAATAGGTCTAGTACGACACGGTGCATTTCTAAACTGATCGTTCTCCAAGTACAGGCGAAATGATTTATTTAGAAATTATTCTGCTGTTAATATGACCCGTTCAAAATTGCCTTCGTCAGGTGTAAGTTCATTAGAAAAGTAACCTGCAAAACCCTTTTTGCTTGTTTTCTTTGCTTCGCATAAAGGGATCCATTTTTGAACTTCTGCTAAGGGCCCAGCATGAGATAGGGAGGCTCTGGTGCAGCCAGAATTAGCACTCAGTGGGCGCGTCTACACACGCGCATTTACTGCGTAGTAACCAAAATTACTGCACAGTACAAGCATGCATCTACACGTGCATGCCTGTACTGCACAGTAAATATGGTGACTTACGCCGACTTGAGCATAAGTTTGATACATGCATTATGCAGGCATCAAATGTACGCCCGATTAGTTACTGTGCAATAACGCATGCGTAGATGCCTTACTGTGCAGTAACCCTGTGTGTGTGGACTGACTCGGGACTAACTTTACTCCCAAGTCAGTCCACTTGCAGCTTTAATGGCTGCATGTGCAGATGCTGGCCTATTCCTACTTGCTGAGCAGTAACTTACTCCGCAGTAAATTTAAGCTGGAGTAAATGGACGTGTAGACACACCCAGTGCTTCTGAATTGCAGTTTGGTGCCTTATTGCAACTATCCTTAGTCTGCCTTCTTGTTGACGTCTCTTCTTATCCTCTGGCTTATTTTATGCACACCCTTGAGCCATTACTGCAAACAGGGCAGGAGGTGTAACAAGCAGCAGGTGATCCCCACCGAAAAATGGGATGTTTTGGATCTCTTGTATGCCATTCTTATGGGAATGCACGTTAAATGGTGCAGGCAGTATTTATAAACTGTTTTCTCCTTTTGTCCATTGCTGTTGGAGTAGTCAGCGGCCTCCTGGATTCCATGTAGCCATCACGATAACTTCAATCTCACTATGAAAAGAAAAGAGAGAAATAAAAGTGAGCCCCAGGTGTTTTACAACCCATGCAGCTTCCACAGTAACTGGTGCAGGTCATTTTTAGGTGGCTAAATGGGGAGCTAGCACAGCTGGTCCTTGCTCACTCGGTTCTGGATCTTCCCATGACTGATGGCTGCAGCTGCGGAGGTTATTTGAGGTGTCTTCTCACAGGCTGTCAAGAGCTTATGGAAAAGAAGCTTCTGTGAGTCAGTGTCTTCTGTTTGCTTGTTAGTCTTGCATTTATAATGTTGTTTTACTCCGTCAGTTCAGTGCTAGGATTCTGGATGTATCGGGTCTGCATCTCCTCCTTCCCCTGCAACCATGGGCATACGTACCTTGTTCCAGTTCAGTTAGGCATTTTGGTAACCCTCCACCTAACTGGGCTTCTACACCAGGAGGCACATTAAACACCACAAATTGGGAGCATTTTTAAAATCTATGATACATCTGGAAAGGACACCTGAGGGCCATCGAGAGAATGAAAGGGAAGGGCATTTGTTTGTACTTAGTGGGCACATCTACACATGCACGTTTACTGTGCAGTAACTGAACTTACTGTGCAGTACAGGCACACTTCTACACATGCGTGCCCGCACGATGCAGTAAATATGGCGACTTACACCGACTTGAGTGTAAACTTGATACTTGCATCATGCTGGTATCAAATTTACACCCGATTAATTACTGCACAGTAATGCACATGTAGACGCCTTACTGTGCGGTAACATTGTGTGTGTGGACTGACTTGGCACTGACTTTAGTCCCAAGTCAGTACACAAACAGTATTAATGCGCTTTAATGCCTGCACATGTGAATGCTGGCCTCTTCCCGCTAACTGCGCAGTGAATTTAAGCCGACGTAAATGCATGTGTAGACATGCCCACCGTGTTCAGTCTCTCTAGCCTTTCAGAACCACGATTAAATGCCTTGACTCTTCATTGCTCTGACTACTGCAGTTTTACACCTTGTCAAAGTGCTGCAGTGTTTTGACAGGTACTCAGCACCACCCTTGCTTTCAGATTGCCACCCTATAATGCTTTGGGGCTTTATGTGACACTCCCTTTAGATGACCCCCGACAAGGTTTTTAGCCAAGTTTCTTACTGTGCGCTGACTTGTACTGTTTTGGTGCCCAGCACACACAGGCACAGGCTGAGGATTCACATATAATCGTGATAGGAATGTGTATGCAGTCAGTAAGATGCATACTTTTGAAGAAGTGGATCTGCTGTTCTTCTTGCGTATGACTTCAGAAAGTCATCTCCTCCAACCATTTAAGAGCAGAGCCATCAATATTACTGCACTCTTTCAGGAATATTCAGATCTGCTGTTGTTTCCACTGGAAGCATCCAACTGCAGATATTTAGCTAGATACTTGTGCTGCTTTTGATTGCCGATGAGTTGAGGAAAGCATCAGGTCATCAGAACAAGGGAGAGTGAGATCCCAAGGGAAGTAACTGAGCTGGGGTTTGGAAGCCCTGACGTGTCAAACCTTAAGGTAGGACAAGGCAGAGCAGTCCTCCAGTGCAAACACTGGATGTGAACTTTTTGTGAGCTTTGGCTCTACTGAGCTGTATATAATAACCATGCAAATGTAGTGACCAACAACACAAGCCATGATGATCCAGCAGCGCAGGAGCATGACATGAGCATCTCTCCAAAGATCATTCTCTGCCAGGACTTGGCCTGACTCAGCTTCAGTTCATTCCCAGTAAGAACAGAAACTTCCCCGCAACTCGGAGGAGAGCCTTATAGATAATTTAGCTCTTCAAAGAGGAATCTGGGGAGGAGATAGGACTGCAAGCCAGTGCACCTGCTGTTTGGGAGAGAGGCCAACGTGTCTGAAGCTGGCTAGAGATGGGCCTGGACCACAAAGCTGTGATTCAGACGTTCATTTGACAGTATCCACTCTTAGCGTCCCCATACAATCCCCAGCAAAAAAGCAAAGGAGCAGTAGAAACACCAACGGGTTACAAGGCTTAATTAATTAATTGCTTACAAAGTGCTTTGCATCCTTGCATGACAAGTTGTGCATAATAACTGCAAGCTATTGTTGCCCATGTTCTGTTCTCATATTGGAGTGAATCGGCAAGGGCTGGGCAATCAATACCCGCCTCGGACTGAAAATCGATGAAAGCCCATGGGAGGGAGGATGGTTTTGCAGCAGTCGGAAGACCTGGATTCTGTTCCTGGCACTAGGAGGAGGGGAGAAGCCAGCGAAGCTTGCTGCGCTTTGATTTCCCCATTTGTGTAATAGGAATAATAACAACACAGCCTGACCTCGCCAGGGTGCGGGGAGGAATTTGTTCAGAAACGCTGCCAGAAGCACGGGGAGGGGAGGATGCATATGGAAAGGGGCGTCTGGGTGTCTTGTGCATCATTCCTGCCAGAGGAAATGTTACGAGGGTGCCCGTCTCCCATTGAAAGTCTGTTTTAATTGGGCAAAAGGTAAAATCAAAGCATGCAAAGACCTGCGGCCTTACAAAAATGCCAACCCACCAACCCAGGACATGACGCCAGAACGCAGCCCCGGCGGCTCCCGCGCGTCCCAGGCCGAGCATGCAAAGTGGGCAGGAGCGGTGTGGAGCTGGTGCCCTACACTAACACCATCATTTTGTAATTGGCTGTTAAACTGAGCTCCTCTCTCGGGCCAATAAAAACCTCTCCTCATTCAGCTACCCTGAAATGACATTTTTGTAAGTCAGGGTTTTACCGTCGCAGGCTCATTTTAACACATAACAGTCAGCAGCAGCACATCAATTTTTTATGCCTGCCCATTACAAAGCCTTGTATAAAAAGAAAGGTGGTTTAGATGATAAAATGGATGTGAAAGTTTTTACCGCGTCCTACCGAAGAGCTGAATAATTCAAGATGGTTAATGTTGACAAGCCCTTTTCATTCCACCTTGCACGTCCCAAGGGTTGGCACGCTTAAATAAGATTTTCTAGGAGAACCATTGCTTTGGGCCACCCTGGCCATAGTAAGTGGTGCGTTTCGTGTCATTAATATTCAAATTTGGACATATTACGACATTTTCTTGCATACCCCCAAGTAAGACGCGCACCTTGTTTTGGAAAGGCAGGATGAAGGGGAAGAGATTTTTTCCAGCTTCATGGCTGACTTCTGGTCCAGGGGAAGTGTCTATCCATCCACCTTACTTGCCCTCCCTTTCTGGCTCAGGGAAAAGTTAGAGGTTTCACCCTGTTGAAGCCACTGCTGAATTGGCAGCAGCTTTTGGATGCAGTCTGGGAGTGAATATGGTATTAAAAACAGAAGGCAAAAGGGTAACTAAAATGCTTGAAGCAATTCCTTTTTCCTCCTATTTTTCCAGAGAGAGGTGTGTTCATGAAGTAGGTATAACTTCCAAAAATGTTCATTCATCTGCGTTAGACTTCAGGAAAGAAACTATGAATAGGGTGAACTTGAAGCTCTATTTAATGTTGAGCGGGTGCTCAAGTCCCATTGACTGCATGGGAACCGAAGCCCCTCCTGTCTTACGTGCAGACACTCGAGTCGAGGACAGCCTTGATCTCCTGAAACGGGACAAAATTTGACCTAGGACACGTATTGCGAAGTTGATCAAACAGGTACCTCTAGCAACTATATCTGGAAATCTTCAAGACTAACATCATGGACAGTTATCACGGCCGGCTGATCCGGCACGCGTCACGTTGCCATGCTCTCTGACCAAACGTTGCGTTGCTTTTTCTCCCCCAGCGGCAGCATAGCAGGATTTCTCCTGAGGACGGTGAACAAGGACGCATGTTTGTCACAGACGTGAACTGGGATAAAAACATCGTGGCTTTTGTCACTTCAAGCATCCTGCTTCTGCATTTTATTGGGTGGAAGGGGTGGTCTGTGAGTTTGTGTGGGTTTCAGTCTCCGTATATTCGGTGCAGAATAAAATGATGTTTGTAGAGGGTTTTTTCAGCCATGCAGTTTAGGCTTGAATATATCACATGCTACCGAAAACAAGACACTAGTCACGTTTTACGGAAACACGTAGCGTGTCGTGCATGTGTTGTGGTATCCTTTGTGACAGCAGCTTAATTCCCTCCTAATAGAAAATAAACTCGACTTCATACTGATTCTACTATTGCATGCCAGGGCTTGCCTTTTTCTTTTAAGTGAAAATGATGGCTTTTGCATATTTTTGCCACGATCCCTCCCAGTTTCACCATAAGGACGAACCGCCGTTAGCATCAGATCAGTTGATGAAACACCTTTTGGGTGAAGCATTAGGTGCCAGATGCAAAGGCGACTCGATGGTCCTTCCTCCAAGTGCAGCGGGCTTTGGATCAGATCCTAGACTGGGAGATGCCTGATGTTCGGGGTTTTGAACTGGGACAGTGCTGGGAGCGAGGAGTTGAGTGACTGGTGTCAAAGGAACGTGTATTATTGCGTTGAGGTTGGGAAGAGGGTGTGAAAGCATGGGGACGAGAGGGGAGCGGCGTGGTGGGAGTTGAGAGGGCAGGACAGGGGGAGAGCCTGAGATGGAGACGGGTGTAGAGGAAGGAGAGACGAGCAAACTAAGAAAAGACACGTGCGATTCCACATCGCAGGAGAGGAACGAATGCCTCCAGAAGAGCTGCAGCTTCTCCAGATGAAAGCAGGGAGCAGGCTGCCGTGTGAAACCCCACCCCGAGGACATGTAACCTGACTGAAATATCTATTTCAGGAAAGCATTTGCAGAGCTTTTCTAGCCTGGCAAAGGTCACCTCTTCAACGCACCGGGGTCTTCAGACGCCTGTAATAATTCCTCTTCCCTCAAAAATAGCAAAGCATGCCACCGTTGAAATGCAATCGGAGCTCTTCGGGGCAGCCCGAATCGTACCACGCTCATTTTCCTTTATACTTCTGCTTAAGGTAAATGAGGCGCCTTCTGCATCGACAGCTACTCAGAATTCATAAGCCAGCATTTTTCACCAGGGACCAGGAATGATGCACGTTGCACCTTATTACCTCTCTCTCATTCCTCCTCCCTTCGAGCAATCAATACCGTTCTCAGCGTACGCTTCTCTTTAAAGTTGTTTTGCAGCTTCCGTGTCAAAATGATGCGAAAACATTCATTTTTCGCACCTAACATGCCTAAGCCTGGCTTTGTTCTAAGGGACGTGCTGCTCAGTAAAGAAACTTTCCTTTTCCGCCGTGGAGTTAAGTCACGCGGTGAAACGGAATAATTGACCCCACTGTGAAATTCGGGAACACCTGGCAAATGCCTGGCTGGGCTTATGCTATTCCCAACACCATTTCTGGGCTGTTTGCATTAATGTACCATATCTTTGATTATTTCTCCCGCTAAAATCCTGTCTCCTTCTGCATCTTTTGCCAATAATGCCTTCAAATCCATTACCTCTTCTTCCGTAGTTGCAGTCCCCACTCCTGGGCTGTCAGATGAGGACACGGTGCATAGCTGAACACGAATCTCTTGAGAGTATTTTAACCACCTTTATAGGGGCAGGACATTGGCTGCCGTAGTCCTCCCACTTCACCCGTGGCAGGTTTGGGTGGTATATGTCGCGGGTGTGTCAGGGTTGACTGCATAGTTTGCCAATTTGGGTTTGGATAGGGATGATCCTGCGCCAGGTCACTGGACTAGATGACCTCCGGAGGTCCTTTTCTATGACGCTAGCTGGGAGAGAAGGGCGAAGGGGGAAATGGAGAGCTGCGTCTTCATTTGCACGCATGGATTAATCAGACAGCATTAGATAGACCCGAATGGCGGAGCCGGGGAGTTGTTTCACAGTTGACGGTGCTGGACGCTCCCCAGAGCTAAGCTTTGCCTCTGCAAATACGTGTCCTGCCTACCTCGAGCATCGTTGCAGAGGTTAGGATCGACGCCGCGGTCAAGCCTTGGGATGGGCTACCTAGGCAAGTGGGGGAATCTCCATCCCTGGAAATTTTAGGAGCAGGTTGGATAGACATTGGCTGGGATGGTTTAATCAGGGATGCCCCTGTCCTGAGCAGGGGGCTGGGCTAGATGACCTAGCGAGGTCCCTTCCAGCCTGACTTTCCTTGAATGTGGTCTTGAATGCGGATGTATCTGGTTGGATGCTTTGTTTATCCACTCAAACACGCCCGTGCATATTTTTTCTCCTTAATTAAAGTGGAAATGAACCTAAAACACCTGTCTTAATAAACTATATGACTTTCTCTCATGATCTAAAATCGAGATTTTTTAGCGCGGGCCTGTGCTGCTTCGTTCTGCTGTATCTGTATACCTGTCTCGTTGTATCAAACCCGTAAGAAAAACTCATGCAGAATTTTGACATGTATTTTGTTTGCCATTATCCTGTGTCAGACATTTCATTACAGCTTGGAAACACATAACTAAACAATTTCGAAAGGAAATAGTCTATTTGCAGTCGTCTGCTGGCGGCCTGCAGCCAATACTTCACACCATTTGTCAAGGAGATTTTATACATCTAAGCACCAGGTGCTTTGGGGACAACGAGCACGCATCTTTTGAGAAGGCCTACAGGCTGGGAGCACGGTCTGGTGCTAGACGGAGGAGAAGAGGACTGATAGTGGCAAAGATCGAGTCCGAATGTCTAGGGAGAGGGAGGCGTGCATATGGCATCACTCGTTTCATGCCGGATCTGCGGGACTTCGTCAGGTTTAGGTGAAAAGGCAGGTGCCTACATCAAAGAGCAGATGTAGAGATTTTGAAAGAGATTCTTCCTTCCCCTCCCTATCGCACGCCAGAATTACCACGTTATTCTTTGCAATGCCCAGGCTTGAGCTGATCAAAAGAGAGGTGCAAAAAAAGGTACCCAGCCCAATTTGGCACTTCTTGGTGCTCAAGCTGCCCTGCTGCTCCCAGGCAGCGAGAGGGAGATGAAGGCACGGGACCAAGTCGTTGCTGTTCCTGCTCTGGCGGAGGGATCAGAAACGAGTCGCAGATAGGGATGGAGTCGGGTGAGAATGCATCCTAGGCAAGAGGTTTCATCTGGTCACCCAGCCCAGAGCAAATACCAAGTTGCTTATATATGATAATATCACTTTCTTGATATGTACTGGTCTGTATTCCCATCTCACTGCTTTTGGGAAAGCTCCTACAAAATTACTTTCCGTGTCTCTTTAAATAACTTTTTCTCCATTATTGTCAGTCCCGAGGCTGCACCAACCCTTGGGCCACCTTTGATGCAGCAATAACTTTCCTTCATTCTTCCCTGTCTTTTGCAATCCTTGTACAATCAGTCAGTTTTAATCCCATCCAGTCTTTGATGTTGGTGTCCAACTTGTCCTAGGTTGTTGCCGTCTTTGTCCACACACTGCACACTGCAGGATGGTGTTGGCACGGGTGCATGTCCAAACCACTGTTTGGAGTTTTGTTCTGGATTTTGTGTGTTTATGCTTGTTCATCTCCCCTTCGCTCTTCATCACACACAGTTTTGGGGAGGGTAGATCACCTGCATTGCATCTCTTAATCACGATAAATATCCAAAACAAAGAAAAGTGTGTGGGTTGCCTGCACAAAGAGATGTTAAAATAAAAGTGAGACCAAATTCCACTGCACACGTAATTGCAGTGCTGGCATAGACCGAACCCGTGCATCCTTCCAGCATTTGCAATGCGAAGATTTGTTTCTATAAAGCTAAACCTTATTGCTATCAGTCTGAGAACTGACGGATTAATTTCTTTGTGTCCTATGCATGGGTTCATTATGAATGAAATGGTAGTATCATTATAGAGACACGTTACAGTGAATGATTTCACGCTAACACAGAATGTCACCGTATCGCTCTCTCTGAGCAGAGATGACTAGTTTAAAAGGGCATCTTTCATATGAGTAAATGGTTTATTAGGAGGCATGGAATAGACTTTTTTGCTCAGAAATGGAGCTGAAAGGATAATACCGAGTAATTGCATTGTACAGTGCTTCCCAGTGTTTTTACATGTTCTTCTGTATGGGGGGGAAAAGCGGGGAAGCCGTTTTCATGCATCGGGTTTGGGGGTTTTTAGCAATCGTTGCTAATAGGATGATTTTTGTGCGTGTGTTTCAGGATGGAATGGGAAACCTGAGAATCACAGAAAAAGGTCTGAAGCTAGAAGGAGACTCCGAATTCTTGAAGCCCCTCTACGCCAAAGAAATCCGCTCCAGACCTGTAAGTTATCCGGAAAGGAGAAAAAATAATGCCGTTTCCGTAGGCGGAGTACTAGCAAATCCATTGACTGTGCTAGATGCAGGTGATTTGGGGACTGAGCCAGGGGGTTTTCTCTTGCCTGGCTCCCACGTGTATTTATGTCAAGTTATATCCCAAGTTTCGCTTTTTTTGTTTTTAAAAGTAGGTCCCATGGTTGTAAGAAGCCATCATTTCACTTCACTATGGGAGTCGAGAAGTGGCAGAAGGTGGTGAGATCTAGCTCACCATTTACTAACTGAGAAAGGATTATCCACCTGGTTTGTGCACCCTAACTCGCAATAAACCCTCACTAAGGGCTCAACCCAGTATGATGCTAGGACAGTGTTTCTCGGCCAGGGTGCTACCGTACTGGGGAGTGCCTTGAGATCCTTTTAAGGGTGCCGCGGGGTGCTACGCCATGTTAGCACCGTTAGGTGTGCAAACACGATTCACCAGATCAAGCCAGAGCTTTCAAATGGGAAGCTACAGCGTTAAAAACTTTGTGTCCCGTTGTGGCCTTTCTTAGTTCTTTGCAAGAGAAGACTTGCTCTGTTATTAGTCAAGAAATGAGTGAACGGTAAGAGCTAGCATCTCCAAGGGGCGTCTCAGGTCTAACGAGTGCTGCCTCGAGTGTGAAAAAGTTGAGAACCGCTGTAGTCGGGACTCTGTGATTATTCTTGATTGCGCACACCTACAACGCGGCAGGTTTTGAAATTGCTTAGTGCTAAAACTAAAAGAGGTCTGCCCAGCAAGAGAGGCAACGTTTAAAGATGTGAAGATGAGCAGGAACCCAAGTGTGATTGAAGCAGCATTTTAAAGAAAAGATTTAGTGTATTATCGGCTCTTTCTGATCATCCCGATGCAATCTGGTGTGGCCTGAGCAGCTCTACAAAAGCCGAATAGGTTACACAGCCCTTCTGTTTTGTATTGCTACTTCAAAGGAGAGATCATCTCTTCCGCTTCCTGTTCAGAAGTGTTAATTTGATTCAAATATCAATCTCCCACTTGGATGACGATGGCAGATAGCTAATTAAATAACGTTAACATCCCCTTAGCTAGACATTTCAGTAGCCTTGCAGAAATTGGAATTTGTGGAGTAATCAACGCAGCATCCAATACAATATCCGATTTAATTATCGAAGGTTGTAACCTCTGCAAAATGGCTGCAGATTGATTTGTCAAAGCGGAATCATTTAGCAAGAGAAGTTAATGAGAAAATTTTCATATTTATAAATGTTTTCATCCTGGAATTAATGGAGAGCCTTCGAACCTTGTAACATAATTCACTTTGGTGGATAGAGCACATGAGGGAATGCCTCGCGGAGTTTGAGAAGCTGATGGGAAAAATTGCTCTATTTGTTGTCCCACCATTAGGTTTTGGAAGCGACTTTTTATCTGAAGGGAATAAAGAACAACTTGCATGAGTTGCCGCTGGGAGATTTAATCTTTAGACTGTGATGTAGCCTTCATTTCAGTGTGGTGGAGGGACAAAAGGTTTCTTCCCGTGCTACTAACGGCTGTGAGATTAGATTGAACAGTGTGGTTGGTGATTCAACGAATGCAAAGAAGGCGAAACTGGAGGTAAAGCATATCCTGTGCAAGTGTTGCTCGCTCCACTTGTCCTCCCATATCGTAATTAATATCATTGCCATTAGCCGGGGAAAGGACTAGCCGTGAATCCAAGTTGCCTGATATACAGCTCAGCTGGAGTGTTCCCAGTGTGCTCTGTGTGTGTACATGCGTGTGTGTCATATATAACACACCAACGTGTACATCTCCACTGACTTCTCACCGAGCCTGCACTGGGCGTGGTAATATTGGAATTAAAGTATCTTGATCAAAGCAGGCCACCCTCGTAACGTGAGATTTAATAGCAGTTATTAACAATTAACAATGTAATAAAAAAAAGCTAATTGCCAAATTCAGCTCTCAGTTATACCCCTAACAAATCCTGAGTAATTCTATTCCTATGGAGCTAATTAAGATTTTCACTCGTGCAGAATGTAGTTTTAAATGCAAGTGTAAGAGAAAAGACATTAAAAAAAAAAGACAAATAATAAAGTGCCAGGAATATGTTAATGTATAATAATTTTCTTTGTGTTTAATTAAACAACCTAAGAGTTGTGTACAGTCTGCTAGCTTAGATAATGGCTTTATTTATGGCTCAAAAGGTTTCCAGATGCTGGTTATGTATAATAGATGAAGTTCAGCAAAAGACAGGGGGGTTAATTTGAGATGCATGTAATTTATTAGAACAAAGTTACACAATAAGTACCGCATTGTTTGTTTGTAAAAGCAATTGCAGGGCTGTATTCATCCCTGGCAAAAGTAGCTGCAGTGTCACATGATCTCAGCAGACTTGGGCCGATGCTATGTGAGGATATCTTGATGGAGCGCTCCCAATCCTGGCGACTCTGTGGCTGGAGCTAGATGATTCCTATGGGACTCTCTTAGGAACGTGTCTTTGTAGCTGAGGATAGTCAGCAGCTCCTTTTCTTCTTGGATGCATCTCTCGTTCCAGCATAGATCGAGAGGAAAAACATGCCCAGACCATTTCTGTAGGGGTCTTAGCCCCAATTAGAAAATTGAGGATCTCTGTTTAAAAGGGGTGTAGGGGGGGATGGAGAAAACCCTTGGCATGGGAAGGTGGAAAACCCCTCAAGGTTCGGCTTCTGCAAAGGGGCCTTTGGGTGGGTGCTCTGGGAGGCTGGGGCAGCTGCGGCAGTTGCAGAAAAAGGGAATTGGGCTTTGGCAACCTGAGGCCCCACCGCCAACATGGGTGCTAAATGGCTGAGTTGAATCTCATCTCCCACAATTGAAGTCCTGCCCATGAAATTGCAAACAGTGATCAACTAGAGCAGGGGTCCCCAAACTGTGGTATGTGTACCCCCGGGCAGTACGCAAGGTATCCAGGTTGTAGCCACAGTGGTCTAGAGGAAAAAGCAATCGGGGCTCATGGTAGAGGTGGTCTTTTATTAGACCAGTAAGACTTTTGCAAAAAAAAAAAATCTTTAATTGCAAGCTTTTGGGCACAAATACCCTTCATCAGGCATCGGAGAAAAGATCGTAAAAATCCTCATGCAGGAGAAATCGTATACTGGCAGATTTAATTTTCATAATAATACTCATTGGCATTTAAGGGATGAAAATATAAAACATACGCTGGTAGGGGTATGTGGGAAGCTGGTAAACCCAGAAGTGGGTACTCAAGAAGAAACAAATTGGGACTGTCCAGTCGAGAGGTACCATGGATTCAAGTGGTTCCTCGTGACCTAATAGAGACCTGTTTGTTGGTAAAATATTAGCAGCCGGGACCAGGCATCACGGCACTGTGAGGAGGTTCAGGCACCTAGAAGCGGGCTGTGGAGACTCGATCCTGGCTGCAGCGAGGATGAATGCTTTAGCCTTGCTTGAAAGAAAAATGATAGATGCACCAGGTTCTCCAGAAGTGAGCAGAGCAGCTTAAACTCCCAGCTGAACATATTGCACGCTAAACGTTATTTTCCATGCCACTTGCATGGAACATGAGCATCTTGCTGCCTTTAATTAAGAAGTTAACTGGACCATGAAGTATTGCCTGAGTAAATAAAAGTGATTTGCACTTAGTCAAGAAGGTGCATTAGGCATCTTTGCATCGCTTTTGTCGCACATAAATTATGGAGATTATTAAAAATTGGAAGGGTCATCTCTAAGCCCATCTGCGTGTTGGATTTTTTTTTGCCGCTTTCGGGACGCGACTGTCTTTCTAACCGGCGTAATTTATGGTGGACAATCGTGCGAACCATCTGCTTCCTTATAAATCAGACAGAGAAACTTTGACTGAAAGTTGCACGTAACAGCACAATTGTTAATTTTATGTGCTGGAAAGCCGTGATAACAGTTTTGTGGTCTTCAGTCTGCCTCGTTGTAATTTAACTAGAATCTTTAAAAGTGAAAATTTCATGCCTCTTTTGAGAAGAGCTATTAACAAGCAGGTTCCTGGAAACTCCCTTAAAGCAAGGTTTTAGTCTTCTTTAATGCAAATGATTTTCCTTGTTTTGATGCTTGCTGCTTACCAGGTCTGGAGGCAACATGAAAGGGAAGACGCTTGGGATGGAGCATGGAAGCCTGTGCGTTTTCTGTCCCGATAAGAGCAGAAATAAAGTAGTGTGCTGAGGTGACACCATCAAAATGCAGGCTGTATTACTTGAATAACTGCCTGACAGCTAGAGAGATGGTAATCTCGGCGCTAGGTAAGAGGAAGAGATATTGGCATGTCGCAAGTTTAGGATTCAAAATCCTTCATTCAAGAGGCAAAGGCAAGTTAGCTTATGTTTTGTTTTTAAACTTGATGGTTGTTTGTTCTCTACTTTATAACTTATAGATTTCATAGACACGAGGGCTGGAAGGGACCTCGCATCAGATCTAGTCCCCTGCCCGAAGGGCAGGAAGTCAGCTGGGGGCAGTTTCATGTATAGAAAATAATTTCCTGTATAGAAAATGAGGCCCCGATTCTGTGAGTATTTGTGCATGTGCAATCCCGTTGAAGGCAATAGTTACTCATGTGAATAAGGTGAGGGATTGCAAGATTGAGCCCCTCGTGTTTAATGAAACTATTCGCCATGGGCCTATCGTTGTGTCCCTATAGGCAAACGGTGGTGCCAGTGGCCAGGTCCAGGGGCGCAGACCCCGTTGCAGGACAAAGCCGTCCTCCAGGTAAAGATGTGCTCACCTGTCTCCCTTCGATTGCACCGTTGCAGTCCTACCGGAGAATTTGATCTGCCTTTCCAGGCCCCGGGCTGGCCCAGACTCTCGGGTCCATCGTGCCGTTCTGTTTCTTCTTTTCCTTTCTGAGATCATGCTTTTAAAATGACTGCGGAGTACTTTGGCAAAAAATAGTCCAAATGCTTGAAAGGGAAAGTTTGGTGCCAGATACAGCACGGCAGCTTTTAGTTTTATTTTGATGGGGCGCTCCAGGCCCCGATCCTGGAAGCTGTACACCTGTCGAGGATCCTGTGCAGAGTGGGGGTGACTTCAGCACAAGCAGTTTGCAAGGTAAGGGCCACGGGACATGGATGCCGCTCTCTTTGGACCCAGTGTCAAAACTTGCAGCGACTTCAGTAGGAGCAGCCTTAAGCCATCGTTCTCCCAGGACTGGGGCCGATAACTATTATCTTTTTAACTAGTGAATAGGATGTTGGCATCAATGCAAGAACTTAATTTCAGCTGCATGAAATATAATTCCAGATATTTTCCATTTCTCTGAATGATTCTGTTATTAGCAACAACAACAACAGAAAAGAAAGCCTTCCCCCAAATCAATATTTAAATGACGCCGGCTTTAAAGGAAGCTTCTAAGGCTGAGAAATAATTATCTTGCAAATGCAGTTGTCTCGCAATGTACAGCTTTGGAAAGCGGGGCGGGGGCTTCATTGCAGAACGCAGGAGCAGCTTCATAATCCAGGTATTTTCTTGCATGATTTGCTCTGCGGGTGTACGTGCCCCAAAGCTAAAAATATGCGTTGATCAACAATAAAAAAACAAAAAACTCATTTGGATTAAACAGTGACATGGACCCACAGTGGGGCCTACCTGCCTCGTAGCCAAAAATACATGCTTATAAACAATAAAATGCTCATTTGGATTAAAAAGCAACATCCACCCACAAGGAGAGGCAAGTGCAGATGGCAAGATAATTGTAAGGTTGTGCAGTCAAGCTGCGTAGATAGACTTTAGCCTTCAGTTAAGGCCCCAATCACTCATACGAAACGAAGCATGGGGTCTTTTTTCCATGGGCAGGGGGCAGATATTTTTTTTCTTCCTTTTCTACAGGACAAGAAAATGGTACCAAGATTGTCTCCTAATGATTAAGGCCCTGGTCCAAGCAAGCACTTAAAAGCATTAATCGCTTCACTGGAGTCAGTGCACAACCACCCTCCTAAGCCATTTGTTCACCATCACTCACCGGTCCCTAAATTCCCTGATTTTTCTCTGCCATTTGAATGATTCCCGAAGAAAACGAGCTGATAAGAGAAGAGATGAACCATGCATGATGCAGTGGGCCTATATAGGACAAGGCCACCTTTCTCATCAGTCCCTTGAGACTTTTTCAGGTCGCGGGACCTGGCCCTGCAAAGCGCACCGCCGAAGACCGGTGTCTTCTGTTGTGCCACGTGTTGCAAAGCCCTCTCCTCTCCGTTGAATCCAGATAGCAGGTACTGCCAAAATATTATTTTAAAACCCCTATTAACTTGACAAACAAATGGAATTGCTAATTACCAGATGCCTCGCAGAGAGAGCTGTTCTCGCAGCTGTGTCCAGCCAGCCCCCTCGGAGAAGCGATTAAGCATATGTAGCATCGCTCGTCCGGCCCGTTCGTCATTAGGGCTCACGCGCGTGTGATCCAAATGTCTCGTTCGGTTCGGTCGTCGCGGAGTCCTTACTCACTAACAGCAAGGTGAGAGCAGGCAATCAGGTGAACAGATGAGACGGACCGAGGCCATTAATGAAGTTGCAATGCGCGTTGCAAGAATCGTCAGCTTGGCGCACGCCCCAACAGTTGAAGCTGGCTCCTTTTTGCCGTTAATGTCTGGTGAAAATACATTTTAAAAAGCCCTGAAGTTTGAACTTTCAAGGGAATTTTGGAAAATTGAACTTTACATGATTTTGCATACCTCCCCCTCGCTTGCTGCAGTATCTGGGACCTGTCGGGGAGTGGCGTGCTTCGTTGCGCAGGAAAGAAATAGGCAAGTAGAGTGGGTTCAACCCATCTTCCCGCTGCCATGCAGGTCCCGGAAGAAGGAGACATTGGAAGCGCCGCAGTAAGCAAAACTTATGAAATAATTTCCCGAGTCGCCTTTCGAGGTGGAAGCTCGTTGAGGCTGCCGATGGCATTTTGAAAAGAATTTCATTAAATGTTGCTAACATGTCATAAGCTCCCTTAAATGGAAGGGTAATGGCTCATAACATTTGTAAGCTTTTTAATTTCATGCAATATGAGCAGCATAATCAGCACCTATTAAAGTCAATCAGCTGTGCCAAGTGGGGCTACCTACCTTGGCTTTTGTCTATAATTTCATAGTGGGCCTACCTCTGAACGAACTCTGGGAGCAATATGTTTGCTCCTCTGTTGCACTAATGTTAGTGTGTAGAGCGAAGCCAGGAAACCCCTGACACGACCGCTGCAGAAGCATCTGAATTTGGAAGGGGAGTGAGCTCTTGGAGTCGGGGGCTCTTGTTTTCCAGTCGGGGGACTTTACTGAGGTCGAGTGGATGGACGCAGGATTTGTTCACACCTCCAGAAACCAAACACTAGAAGGGAAATTTCTCAACAAGCCCCCCCTGCACGATTTAACTTTTCTTTCCAAGGTGGTGAAATGCAACAGCCGGAGCTGCTGAAGGCAGAGGAAGGCATGCATGTGTTTCTTACCATGCTGCACCGCTTGCCCCTGGACTTTCCTTTCAGAAATTTGGGGCTGAAGTGTGTGGCCATCCAAGCAAGGCAGGGCTGTCCAGCTGACAGCCTGCCTCTTCGATCTTGTCTCCTGGCTGCCTGCTGCTCCCTCCCATCGTTTCGACTGCAATAGCCCCCTCCTTCCCTTCGGGGAGGTGGACGGCGCCGAAGTAAGGACCGCACAGCTCCGCTTCGAGTCTGTTTTCTCTCTTTAATCTCATCTCAGGAGCCATGCTTTTTTCTTAGATGATACTCCCTGGTTGCTCTGAAAATGAGAGACGTAAGGTGCCAGAAATCAGTCCCTCTTGCTGCATTTGAGCTACCTGTTGCTTATTTGCTCTTTAAAGGCAGGGGGCAAAGGTAGCAACTGGTCTGGCTGCTGTGTAGAGGCAGGCAACACCTTGGATGTGATACTTTTGGGTTGAAGTCTTGAATTTTTCATCCAAATCAAAATGTGTAGCTTGGGGCCATCAACACATGGTAGGCTACCAGAGCAACAAGCTTTGCACAGAGTCAGAAACTGCTCCGGGAACAGCATGTGCAGTTGCAATCTGCACACTACTTTCTCTCAAGGGCAAAGGCTTTGAGTTTAAGGATTTATTAAGTCTAGACATCAGCACTGACAAACAGGTCTCTGGTAACTTTGGATATGCTTAAATATAAAAATAGCCACTGTAAAACTACGGCTTAAACAGGGATGGAGCTTAGCAGAATGTGACTAGGGAGAAGGTAAGGACACCAATAGACGAACGGAGAGAGAAGAGGATAGTTCATGATGTATAATGCATACATAGAGAGACATAGACACACGTTATCCAATTTCTCTCTGGGGGGGGTGGTTAGGTTGTGATGTTTTAGAAAAGTCTTCAGACCCTTCAGCACTGATGATAAGCACATGCAAGGTGGTGGGATTTCTGATCCTGCGGTGCTGGGCATTGCATAGGTGCCATGGAGAGAAGGGCATGCAAGTGCAAAAAGGCTGGACTAAGCTGAATTGCTTTTGCTGCTGGGGCTGGGATGAAGCATCCAAAGGAGCTGCCCAAGGAACGGGGTTTGATGACACCAAAGGAGGAGTCTCAGAGGCAAATCCCTTCCCTCCAGACATGAACTTCCCATAGCAGTTTCCAACCCAAGCAATGGTTTCTCCATCAGCTTGCCTAGAACATGTCTGTACTGAAAAAACACAACCCCAAACAAAGCCATGCACCAGGAATGAATTCAAACCAGATCAGAGGAGACCATAACGAGAGAGAGAAAGGGTCTGAAGCGGAAGAGGGTGGAGGGATGGCAGGCCAAACCTATGGGCACGTATGCAGGGGCTCCAAATGGGAGGAGAGGACGGACCCGGTGCTGGCGTCATTTGAGCAGCTGGGGAGAGGAGCCCGTGGGGAGACATTTGCCACGCTCGTTCAGGATGCAAAGCCCTGTGCAGCAGAGGGAAGAGGATGTAATCGAAGTGGAAAGAGGAGCAGAAAACGCCGAGAGAGACTCTCCCCATCGCTCGCAAACCAGACCTGCCCTGGAGACGCTGCCGCCACCTGCCCGACACAGTCGCTTCTTCACGCCTCGCTGGTGGTTGCCTTAAACGCTGCTGCAGCCCGTCAGGTCACTTCGGGACACCTGCCTTCAGAGGGCTCTTTGCTGCGTTGTGCTCTTGAGGGTCGTGCTCGCTTCAAACCCCGTCTTTTTAGCGTTCCCTTTCAAAACAACATCTTGCAAGAAAGCTTTGAGGACTATCTGTCATAGCCTGCTGCTTTGGGCTCGGACCCATGGCTCTTTTTCTCTGTGGCTGAGAGAATAGGGCGTCCGTCTGCCTCTCCCTGCATTTAAATGACGGGCGGCTTTGGCTTTGTCACAGGTCAGTTCAGGTGTGTCTGCAGCATGTCTTTGGTGAGGAATACTCCCTCTCATGCATGCCAAAGTCATCAGTGCAGCGATGAAGCCACGATGGGGGCATTGCTTAGCCCCCCGAGCCTTTCTCAAGGCCTTTCCAGCATGCAAAAGTACTTAGGATCTCAGTTCTGCACCTCAGCAGCTGCTGAGCAATGTGCTCTTGCACTGGGAGGCAGCAATGGCTCGCCACTGCAGAGAGGGAAGAGCACAGCTCTCCGACTCGCCCGCATCGGTCTTTGCAGCCTGAGAGTCTCCTCTCTGAAACCGGCTAAGCCTCGCCAGGCTGATGAGATCTGACAAGCTCCCAGCCTGCACCGGTGCACCGAAGAAGATGTGCTCTCTGCAAAGAGGAGCCTGGTAAAACAGCCATACCTGCAAGAAGAGAAACAAATATAATTACTGACAAACCAATGCAATTGGGAACAATCGGGGTGATTGGGGAAGTGGCTGGGGTTCGCGGCTCCCAGCTGAGTGCCCGGTCCCTTTTCCTGTCTCGCTGCCCCTTGATTGCGTGGATCCAGGAGACTGCTGATTGTTTGTTATTGTTCCTGCTAATATTATTTCGGGTTGGGTTGCTTTGCATTTTGTTAGAGGCACAAACGGGGCATGATTGGCTGGCACCTAGAAATGAGAAGACGTGCGGTTTCTCTTGAAAGCAAAAGCACGGCTCCCTTGTAACCTTGGAGGAGTCAGCAAGCAAATAATCCACCTGCCTTCCAAGACGAGGATAGCCAACCTCATTCACAAAGGCCTGGAGGCAAACCGTTTTACATGCTAGGAACATGGCAGGCCTGAATACCCTGCCATGGTAGTTGGGATTCAGTTTGAAGCTTGAGAGGTGTCCTGTGACCATCCTGCAAATAAAGGTAAGAAAAATGAAGCCCCTAGTACTTTTACTTAATATAGGGGCTCAGCTGAGCCGTTCTGCTGCTGCTGTGCCCTGAATTGAAGCGTGTTGATTGCAGCCTTGGGAGTTTGTAAGATGAGGAGAGCTTGGTCTTCATAAATCCTTGCAAGTATCCAACATGGCATTTCATCAGCCTTTTGATTTGTCTACAGTGCTGCAATGTAATAAGGGAGTTATGGCACAGAAATGCAATAGATTTTGATCCTGGAGGCTATTGAGATTGTCTGCTCGGTATTTTGAAGGCCACTGGGTGCAGAGTTTGCGCCTTGTGCATTTATCTTGAGATCCTGCTGTCCTGAGATTGAATATCATGCCCCTCGAATTGCAGTATTCAGCATACGGCTCCTTTAATCCTACAGCCCATCAGTCTCAGGCTTGGTAGGAACCAGTGGGAAAATAACCTCAAGGTATTTGGGGATGTTTGTTTTCTAGTTTGATTTTTTTTTTTAGGTCAAAATTCAATCCTCAGGCTGATCAGAAGATCTTATAATAGTTTCTTCCTGACTTTGGTCATGACCTCAGAATGACTGTCGTTAAACAGGCCACCATTAGCTCCGTCCATTTTGCTTCTGCTCTTGCCAAAGACCTTTGAACCCTTCAACTCTATTTTTCAGCTGAAAAACTTATTCTTCTTTTTGCCCACTGACCATGAAAAAGAGAGTAAAGTGAAGGAGTCGTGTCATTTTGATGAGATGGTACCGTCGATAGAAACCCACAAGCAGCAGCACTTTATTGCAAGGAGATATCATATCACAACCAAACCTTAACATTTTGCTAGCAATAAGCATTGGAGAGAGCTCCAGTAGGTAATCTTGAAAGCGAAGATGACCTTACTGCTATGTTTCCCTGCCTTCCAGTCTGAACAGCACTATAATATAGTTGCTTTTGCAATGTAATTGCTTTCTCCGCAGGGCTTCTTCCTATTGATTCTGCTTGTGGGTATAAACCATTTGGAGGCTGGGGCCAGATTATACGTGCTTGGGCTGCATCTTACCTTTCTCTGATTTAGGAAATGCAAACAATAGTTCCATCTTGGAGACCTTCGAGAAAGTCTAGATGTCATCCCTCGCCAGCTAACAGGCACGTTTCGTTGAAGAACGGAGGCTCGGTCATAGAAGAAGCACCGAACGTGGCTAGCATTTCTCCAGGAACGCTTGCTCAATTTGAATCGTCCTCCCAGGAAGCAGGGAGGACCATTTCCAGCAAGCTGCATAAATACTCTTACATCTGCAATTGTTGAGCACGATACGATCCCATAGCAACACCGACCGCTTGCTCACAAAGTGCTTTCTCGACGATGAAACATATGAGGCGTTACCCATAATTAGGCAAGTTGCATGTTGTGATCTGTGATTGATTTGATTTTTCTCTTGCCGGCTACATCACCTATGTCTGTGTGTCCGTAAGCATCATCTATATTTTAGCATCAGTAAGGGTAGAGCTGGCATCAGAGTCGGAGGAGAATGCAAAGACCTGAATCAGGAGGTGAGACGGGGGCCAGGAAGGTCTGAGGTCGAAACCGAGATCCAAAAATTGTAGTCAGGATGGTGTCAGAGACTAGGACTCGGGGAAGCCAAAACAGCTCCTGAGGGCCTCTAAACTGGATTGGAAACCAGGCTGGGGAAGATACTGGAGACAGGATCCAGGATAGGAGGTGGGACAGGAGCTTGGGAGCACAGCTAAGGCAGGATCTGGAGACCACAAGAGGAGACGATGCTATTTGTGTGTATAAGGAGGCCCTGATCCCTCTTTGGGGCCCATCGGTGTTATCGCAATACACGGGGCAATGCAACTCATAACAGCCAAGTGTCACTCGCTCCATGTGGTCTTCATATCACCTCAAATAGCCCCTACAGATATCAGGATGCGTTTGGCTAGTAGCTTCAGACACATTTGAGCAGGGCAACAAGTCGATCTTAGACCAACGGGCCATTTACTGGCCCCGGTCTGTAGCCGGGGGCACACAAGGAAGCAACGTGTCCAGTCGCGTGTCTTCCCACCTGTACCTCCACGTGGCAGTGGACGCTCCCACATTACTCAGATCTTCCCGTAACCCCTTCCAGCCAATTTCAAAGGTCGTGAAGTGTTTGAAACCATGTGCAGACTGGTGCCGGCCTTTTTACAAACCAAACAGGGACTCGCCTTCATTGCAGAGGTCCAGTCTCTCCAGACCGTACGTTGTTGCAGCCGTTGCAGGAGATCCCTGGATTCAGATGTGCTTCGCGTGTTTTGCTATTGCATCCCCAGCTTCAGTCTTGCTTTAAAGTCTCCACCGCTTTGGGGTTCCAGTTCAAGCCAGTCAGAGATGCCTCCAATCAATTTTTACCGGTAAAGGAAATTGTTTGAACGTGTAGCAATCTTGGGGGAAATGCAGATTTCCCAGCACCATGGTTACCAAAGGAGAACTCTCCCGTGACGAGTTACCTTGCATTTTTATTTATAATTTGACCGATGTCATCTTGTCCTCTGGAGTTTTCTTCAAACTACAGGCCAGTTAAGTAAAAATATTGGCAAAGAAATTGAGCCAGATGTAGTAGGGTTGTTATTATTATTGTTGCTCCTCTTCTTCCTCCTCCTCCTCTTCTTTTTCTTCATTTTATTTTTTGTTTTTAGCATCATCAGGCACAAGATAATTTAATTTTCAGGAAAAAAAGCTGCAAAGCAGCTGCCCAGGCATCTTGAAGAAGCAGCCCCTTTCTTCAAGCAGTGTGTTCAAGCCCTAACAATATTGTAGCTATCACTCTAAACAGGGAAGCCCCTAGACTGCAGAAATAAATCTCTTTGAAGGGTACAGTGTCCCTCTGGTAGCCATCTGTTGGCACAGCCCAGTGTTTTAGATCTCACATCACAGACCCGTCTTCTTTTGAGTTTTAAAAAAGAAAAGCCATAGATTATAATTGCTTTAATGCCGCGGTGGGACAGTCTGCTTTTATTTCTGTCATTATTAAAAGAAACCTCAAAAAGTGCAAGAAAGAAGAGAGGATTATTTTAGCAGACATAAAACTCCAGTAGATGTAGTATAGTACCCAGGCAGCTCTGGTACATGCCCAGTGCTGTGACTTGTAGAAGTTTTAACTAACTGCTCAGATCTTTTGATCGGTTCGGGTCTGTTAATGCTTCCCGGCGAAGGGCTGAGTGCCAATATTTCTTGAGGAGCTGTTACCGAGAGCAGCAATACCACATTGTTGTACTTTATTATTGTTGTACCATACTTGTCATTCTAGCTGAACAGAACAAGACACTTTCGGATGATAAGTGTTGTGCTGCACGCCGCATGGGTCTGTTGGAAATCGCCGTTTCCCCAGCCAACAATTGCCTGATCAGAAGCTGGACACAACTGCAGTCGTGCCCCGGGCCCTTGCACACTGACAGCTCCAGCCTCCACCCACCATCGATACGCAGAAACGCCCGAGTCTGACTCTTCCCATCCCTAATTCAGATAATCCAATACTGTCTCTCTCCCTGGCCAGGGGGAGGACATTATCACAGCTCCTTAGTACCCTACAGCTCCTGCCAGATCTGACTGATGCTCTGGATTTCCACTTCTAGCCCTCTTCTGCGCTAGGCATGAGGGGTCCCTGTGCACTGCATGAGCGCGTGTGATGTATATCTTCTGTGCTTTAGGGATGTTGGTTGTAGCCGTGTTGGTCTAATGACCTAAGGAGACAAGGGTCTTTGGGTAGATGTGATTTCTTTTATGAGCCCAACTAAATCGTTGAATCTTCCATGCTTTAGGGTTGTTGGTTGTAGCCGTGTTGGTCTAAGGACCTAAGGAGACAAGAGTCTTTGGGCAGATGTGATTTCTTTTATGAGCCCAACTAAATCATTGGATCTTCCATGCTTTAGGATTGTTGGTTGTAGCCGTGTTGGTCTAAGGACATCGGCAGACAAGGGTCTTTGGGTAGTTGTGATCTCTTTTATTAGACCAACTAAATCGTTGGGAAAGTTGTTCTTTGCAAGCTTTCGGGCGTTTGTGCCGAAAGCTTGCAAAAAGCTTGTCCAATGATTTAGTTGGTCTAATAAAAGATACCACGTCTACCCAAAGACCCTTGTCTGTGCTGTCTGTAGCATGCACGCCCCTGCAATGAGCCCTACTGTTGCTGGGTTTGGAGGGGAGCTGAGCCCAGGACCCGCTCCAGGGGGGCAAGCACTCACCCAAGAGCTGTTCTTGCACGGGGAAAGCAGCTGGGTCTGTCCGTGTGTGGAGGATGTGGGGTTCAAGAAGCATTTTCCACCTTCACCCCTCCTGGCCTGGGTGCACAAGGGTGGTGTAGAATAACCAAGGGCTGTTCATTTAAGAATTGGGGACAAAAAAAACCTCACAACATGAAAGAAAAGCATTTGAATAGGCTCTCTCTCTGCCTTGGGCTTTTAAACCCGCATTAGTGCAGACTCTGGGGTGCGCGTGCGGGTTAGGAGCTGGGGTGCCGCGCTCTCTTAGCCCGTATTGCTCAGTGATTTCATTCCTTCTCCTCTCTCGAGCCGGCAGTCTGTCACATCCACTTAGCTCAAGACAGAGTGCCAGTGCCTCCCCCTCTTCCTTTCGATATCGCTCTTGCTGTGGGTGATCTTGGAAATTAAATGTCCTTATTAGCATGTTGAGTCATTACCATATTCTTCAGTTCAAACGTAATATGCAATTACAATATGGTTTTTTTCCTTCTGCTTTCCTAAGTATTTGGCTAAGTCTCTGGATAGGCCAGCTTTTCCCCTTTCCTTCCCAGATGTAGCATGTACCTAATCTCTCCGCGGCTCGTGTGTGGTTATCTCTGTTGCTGTCTCAAAGGTGATCCCCTATCTGCTAAATGGAAAACACCTTAAAAGACCCAGGATTTTGTTTTTTTGTTGGTGAAACGGTTTGCAGCGTCTCTGCAGAGCTCTATCTTAAGACGGGCCAGGCGACACCCATTCATTAAAAGACAGGAGTTGAGAAATCCAGAGGCGTCTGTGGAAGTTAATAGGGCACACCTTTGAAATCCGGGTGTTACAAGATAGTCATTGTTTCTAAGCGAATTGTCGGTCTGTGATCACAGACGTGTGTAGAGGTGCGAGCACAACAACAGAGAGGCGCAAGAAAGACAAAAATCCAGACAAAAATCAGTCTGGTCATTTCTGCTCCCATCGAGATGATTGTTAGAAAGCTGTAGGGACGCCGGTTATTCGCCGCCCCACTCTTTTTAACATAATCAGTCCTGTTGTGAGGCGAGGTTTTCAGGATCCTGGTTCCCCGTTGTGCAGACAATGACGGACTTCCTTGAATTTGGGTAAGTATAGGTGCCATTTGAATACAAATAAAACATTGTCCTCAACATCATCATCTCGCAGTGCAGAAAAACGTATGCATGATAGTCACCCAGTCTCCCTTTGCATTAACACATTGCATTAGCAGCTAAAGGACTGAACTATAATTTCATCCTGCAACAGTTGGAAACGTCGCGGTTTGTTAGGCAGAGCAATAAGAAGCGGTGGAGGGTTTGTCCTAACTCTTAAGACTGCAGAGGAATGCTTTGGAGATTAACAATCCTGTACTCCAGGAAAATTACAGGAGGCAGAAACGCTCTTCTCTGCATGGAAAAAAAAATAGCATCCTGGGGTGACACATTTATGAGTCTTTCAATGACTTCTGAATCAAACGGATCTGCTTTATAAGTAAAACAGGATTTTATTTTCTACCTGCCAAGCCTTCAAACCCTCCGTGGGATAGGAAAGTCAAGCTGTGCTCTGTCTTAAGCACCATCATCGGTAATAAAGACTTGCAAACCAAATTGTACCACTTTGGGATTTCACAGATGTAGCTGAAGGCAGAATTTGAAGTGTAGGGCCAACTCCTACATGGGTATGATGCAGTGGTTGGTATAAATTGCAGTCATGCCCAGCAGGTCTAATCAAGATTGAGTCCAACCACACTTCAGTGCTGCTCGGATATGTAAGAAGAAACATTTCTTTCCCTGATGAGTGATGAGGATAAACCAGCTTTTGCAAACTTGTGCCTTGATTTTTTTAAGCAACTTGGCTGGTTGTTAGAATCTGGCTGGGCTTTCTCAAAGTGCTTGATCAAAGACCAACACGGCTACAACCAGCACCCCCGAAACATAGAAGATATTCACAGTTTCACAGAAGTTTAGGGCTGGAAGGGACCTCGCAATCTTGAATTTTGCTGTTTGACATGGAAACATCACAGCATGTTGCCTGAAGAAGGGTGTGTGCACCCAAAAACTTGCAAAGAACAATTTTTCCCCCCAACTATGTAGTTGGTCTAATAAAAAATATCACATTTACCCATCCAGGAAGAGCACACACCAACTGCTGAAACTTCCCTAGCCTGATGAAGGGTTTTTGAACCCGAAAGCTTGCTTAATAACTATTCTCCAACTATTTGGGTTGGTCTAATAAAAGATATCAAATTCACCCAAGGAACCTTGTCTGTCTACGTCCTTAGACCAACACGGCTACAACCTACACCCCTGTCACATTTACCCAAACATTTACACACACAACAGCCTATGTCTTTAGGCCAACACAGCTACAACCAGCACTCCCATTGGTCAAAGATACACTTGTAAGGAAACTAAGTGTGATGGAGTGAAAATTAAAGTACCGCTTGGGATCAGAAACTGGCTAAGAGAAAGAAAAGAAAGGCCAGGCTGGGGTGGGGTTGTAGGAGTAGCAGGTGGTCAGCGGAGTTAAATGAAGAGCAATGAACTCAAGCAGATCTGTTTGGTTCAAAGGGCAGGTTTGCCTGGAATCATTTTTCAGACCATCGCTGTACTTCAAAATGCAGCTTTTAATGTACACGGTTTTCCTGTCTGAGAGAGGGGGATTGTTTAACATGTGAATACTTGCGGTTAAAAAAAAGAAAAGAACTCAATAAGAGGAGGAAGCTACAGCCCTGCGCGTTGAGTCATCTCATAACGGGTACGAGGGTTTGAAATAACAGAGTCAATTGCAGGTCAAGAATTATATCAACTCCATGCTGATGGCTGGGACGTGACGTGGGTACGCGGCTCCTCCGTAAAGGGCTTGTTTACGAAAGGGAAAAGATACCGAATCTATTTTGCTACCTCGGTACTAAACCTATTGTCTTGCTCCTAAAAGCAATCATCTTTCGACATAAATATGGCATGTACTGGGGCATTGTATAGCATTTGTTTTAATCTGCCTGCATTATCAATTCAGCCTGCAGATTGCATTCATTCTTCTTTGAAAAGCTCACATTGTCAAGTCAGAAATTCTGCTAAGGAAAGGGATTTAGTTACATGAACGTCGTGTTCGACCGCTTGAAGGACAAAGTCAAGAACAGAAGGGGCTTTCTGATTAAGCAACAAAAAATTTGTTCAAATAACATTAAGGAATGTATTTGCAGTGCAACGGGTGGGGATTTGGCTAGGTGACTTTAATTTGTGCACCGTGGGTATTATGGGCAAACTCGTGACCTAGTTTGGAGCCACGTCAGGGGGAAGGCAGGCGACTGTTCGGTCTTACTTTGTATAGCAGCTTGCAAAGCAACCTTAAAGGTTCACCTCCAAGGTTGTCTTCCACGTCGTGGCTTCTGCTGACACGAATCTGGGTTGCTTCTCTAGAGATTCACCTACAGAAGTTCAAGGGATCTTCCGTGCCTTGGATGCCTTTTCCCGAGTCAGGTGTTGGACTGTCCTTCATTTCCAATTTATGTCGGAAATAATTGCAGCCCCCATGATAGCTGTGCTTCCTCCAGGCTTGTAGAAGTAATGAAAACAATCAAGTGCTAAGACATAAACCATTCTGGCAACCAGCAACTGGTTCATTATTGCACTGCCAGCCCTGCCACTGAAGTGCAGGAAGGCAGCTTTGTGCCATATCGAATCATCTCAGGTTTGCTGGATGGGAAAAGTTCACTTCAGCAGCCAGTCACCTCTCCTCGCCAACCTAAAGTGACCCATTACCCCACCAGCCAGGGGAGAAAAAGCAACAACAGGCTTAAATTGCAGCAAGGGATATTTAGGGTGGGTGTTAGGAAGCACTGTCTCACTCTGAAGGTGGCCAAGTACTGGAACAAGCTACCTATGGAGCTCGGGACTGTCCGTCCATAGAAGTGTTTAAGACCAGATCAAGCAGACAGTTGTCTGGCATGGTATAGAGGGGGATGATCCTGCCTTGAGCAAGGGTTTGGACTAGATGTGACCTGAGGTCCCTTCCAGGCCTGACTTTTCTGTTTCTAATATTCCCAGAATCTACCGGACCCAATTGAAACTGCCCCTTTTGACCTCCTGGTACATTTGTACATGCAAAGTTTTTTGCCCTTTCTTACGCTGCAACGGCATGACTGTTTGCAGGAGCGGGTTTTCCGGATGCTTTAAAAGTCTTTCTGGAGCATTAAAGTAAAACTCCTTGGACGTAGGTTAGTTTAGCTTGGCGCGAATGAAAGCATTGTGTCCGTGGATTTGTTGCGTGCAAACACAAAGGCACTCAAAGACGTGTAATTAGCCTCTTTGTTCACCACATGGTGCTGCGACTTTTTTGTAGTTCATCCCTTCACATTGCTTTTGCTTTTGAATTGCTTCTGCTTTTTTCTTGTGCATTTGCTGGCTCTTTGCTAACATGGCTGCATGGCAGGGCATGGAGTTGGGGGGCCCCAGGGCTGGGGGGCAGCGCTGGACCATCCCGCTCTCCTGTGGCACCGGCCGGACACTGGGCTTAATTTGTTCAAAAACCTAGTGCGTGCAAACACTGACGTGGAACTCCAAAGTAAACGATTTTAAATGTTATAAACCTATTTAATTTAATGAGGATTAAACCCTGTGGTATGTGCAGGCACCCCTGGGCTGTAAAAATATTGACTTTGGTGTACTATTTTTAAATTGCTTCTTGAAATTTAGCAAGATTTCGTACTTTTTTTTTTTTTTTTTTTGGTAATCCCTGAAGATCAATCCAAGGAAGCCTACATGAAATATCTAATTCTCTTAAAGACAGCACGGGTTTGAATTACTTGGGCTGTACCTCAAGGCTACCAGTCAGTGTCCTCCCTGGTGCAATCTCTGATCTCAGAGCTTTTGGCATCTGTTCTGAAATGAGCCGGTGAATGGCACAAGGCAAGGTATTATAATTCATGTTGCCTCAGGTAGCAATCAGTCAATACCCCTTGTGAAGTCTCATATATGCTACTGAATAGCTAGCTGATTAGTTAGAGAACAGACTATATTGTATTGACATATGCGTGGTGCCTTTCTAATACTGTATCTTGGAGCATATGTCCCACATTTTAATGAATTGAGCATCTGTGGTTTCCTGTACTAGCTCATATCCATGAACAGTTGCATGAGAGAGAGGCCATCGGGGGTGTATTAATGCCGAAAACGAGTAAGGCACGGTATTTCTGTGTCTGCTACAGCAAAGGATCTGGGCTAGGGGATGAGTATCTAGCTTCCATAGACTCCTTTAAAAATCCCACCCTGAAACGGGCATTATCGTGGGCCCTTCATCAGGGGCATGATTGCATCCTATCGTCACCGATATTCATGCAAGTATCTGTCTCAGCTTCTCTGAGATGATCAAATTACTTAAAAAAAAAAAAAAAGTCATATAAAATAGCACCGTGGGGGAGGTGAACCATGATTTAATATGCAGAAGAAGTTCTGTAGGAAGTTAAATCAAAGGCTATTGTTCAATGAAGTGCTATGGTATAATTACAGTAGACATGATTTGTAACTTATGGCAACATCCCCCATCACCAACATTAGCTGGAAGTATGTAGAAAGAGACCGGAGTTATAGTATCCACGTCTTGGCATAAGGACTGAACCCGCGTTGGCAAGCGGGCTGAAAGCAGAGGGTAGTGTTACTTGGGGTCAGTAACCACACCTTTTCGTGTGTGTGTGTGTGTGTGTGTGTGTGACTGTTAACATGAAAGAGTCAGAAAACTGCACAAAAATGCTCTCTCCCCTTCCTCCTCCTGCTTCACCACTTGTTTGAAGAATGAAACACAAATCGATGCACCTGCATTTGGTTTGAGTTTGGCCAGAGGAGCAGCTGGGAGCATACCTGGATTTTTAGCAGAGATTGAGAAGTGTTTGCAAAGGCTGCGTGGGTGATGCTTGTGTTGCTGTATGTGCAAGCCGAAAGACAGCGGAGGTAAAACATGCAGCATTTCCAGCAACAGGGAATATTTTTTTTGCTTCTATTAATTTCTTAATGGGAGAGGAGTTATGGAAATGTGAGCGGGCATTACTTTAAGTGCTTGAAATATTCCTTCCCTACAGACCAATAAATGCACATCTCTTCTATCAAGCAAACGTGGTTGTCTGAAAGCAGAGATCGGCATCCGTGGAGTAGGCGGCTGCGGAAGCGCAGCATGGTCACTAATGTACTCTGAGTCTTATTTGGATGGGCACAACCTCTTGGCGTATCTAGCTAGGATTTTTCTCGAGCAACTTTTCATTATGCAGATCAGTGATGGAGTTTGAAACTGAGCCAGTCGTGTAGCTCAGACTATTTTTCTACCTTAATGGAGACCAAAAGGCACAGGAGTCTTTTCAGAGGACTCAGTTGATCTGCAATGAAAGTCAAATGAGATAGGTCATAACATGAACCATGTTTAACCTGTGATAAGACGGTTTTGATGATTACAGGGTTATCCCTGACTGTAAGCGCACCTGGGTTAGGGGGGGTCTGTCTTTTACACCCATTTATCAGTACAAAATTAGAAATGCAGCAGTAAAAAATGCTATTTCAAAAGCTCTACCGACGAGGTCTCGGAGGAAAGCAATGCAAAAGCAAGGGAATAATAAACTGGAGATGTGTTTATTTCATTCCCATTAAGCATGAAATAATCAATGCCTGGAAAACAGCACAAATACTGCAGGGGAGAACTGAACAAAATAATAAAAAGTCACTGCCGGTGTCCTGTCCCTAACTTCTCTTTTGTGGTCGTTGCAGACGTCGATGCTGCATGCGTTGAACTTTCCAACCTTCCCGGGTTTTGCGGAGAGTCTGTCTCCCAAACTGGGGACGTATTGCAGACATCGTGTCTTGGTATTAGAGTGTAATACCTTGTACTTGCATCCATTGCACGTCTCATCTGCTGATCTGAAAGCACATTACAAAGATGGCTGAGAATGATTTGTCTCATTTTCTAGACGAGGAAACTGAGACACGGTGAACTGAAGTGACATGTCCAAGGTCAGACAGTGAATAAATAGTAAAGATCGGAGTCGCATCAAGCCTTCAGACCCTCGTTGTACTGCATTTGTTTGCCATCGTTTGCCTTTACAAGGTTTCCTCGTTTACAAAGTTTCAGCCTTTGCTCTGGAGAAACAGCTTAATGGGGAGTTCTGGCCTAAAAAGGAACTTTTTAAGATCCAGACCACCGAGCGTTAAAAAAATACATATTCCTTCGAGCCCTGCTTTGTATGGAAACCACCAGTGCTGCTCTGTGATATCATTCCTACCTCCACGGCTATTGCAGCAGCATCTCGATAGGACTGAGTCGGTCAGGCCTCAAGGAAAACTGAGAGCAAACTCAGTAATGAAGATGATGATAATTCAGGCAAATTTTCCACTTGAATGCTTGTAAAACATTTGTGAGCAAATCACGGGTTCCTCCAGTTTGTGCATAACTCAGATGTATTCAATGACTCCCTTTTGATTTATTTTCTTTGCACAGTAAGTGAATTGGGAATATTCAGAATGAAACCCCTGTGGCTTAATTGTAATGGGTTGGATAAATTGCACAAGGTTTTCTTTTTTTCTGTTCCCTGATTGGTTGAGTCCATAGGACGATGCAACACAAATAGTTGTGCCCATTAACGGAAGGGGGTTTTGTATTTTATGAATGATAGTACACGTGCCTTTGGCGCTTGCTTTTTGCAGACGCGGTTGTCAGGAGGACGCGATCGATGCGTCATTCATGGAAGAGGCGCGCGAGGCTTTAGTCCCACCCTGCTCCAAGCATGCAGGTCCCCGGTCCGTACGGAGATCTGCCTGTAAGGAGTTTCGTGCAAGGTGGCAATTCAAAGTCAAGTGAAACAAGGCACAATGGCTTCATTAATGTTTCATATTGCCCAACCAGTCCAGCTTGGGCTGGGGTGCGGAGGGGAGAAACCTCAGCGCAGGCACTTTCAGGAAGAGCAGAGGAAATACAGGCGTCTTCCCAAGCAAGTAGCTTTTCTTTAAAGGGGCAGCTTTTTTCCTTTCTAGGGTATCTCCAAGCAAAGCTTCTCCTCTGATCATTAAATTAGAGACCATGAGGGTTGGGAAGGACCTCAGGGGGTCACATTGAGTCCAACCCCCTGCTCCAAGCAGGACCAGCCCCAACTACATCATCCCAGCCAAGGCTTTGTCTACCTGGGTCTTCAAAACCTCCCAAGCATGGAGATGCTACCACCTCTCTGGGTAACCTGTTCCAGCACTTCACCATCCTCCTAGTGAGAGAATTTGTCCTAGTATCCAACCTAAACCTCCCTTGCTGCAGCTTGAGCCCATTGCTCCTTGTCCTGTCGTCTGCCCCCCACTGAGACCAGCCCAGCTCCATCCTCTTTGCAGCCCCCCCCTGCAGGGAGGTGAAGGCTGCTATTCAATCCACCTCGGTCTTCTCTTCTGCAGATTAAATCAACCCATTTCCCTCAGCCTCTCCTCACCAGTCCTGTCCCCCAGCCCCACAACCATCTTCACTGCCCTCCACTGGACTCTCTCCAAGCTGTCCGCATCCTTTCTGTAGTGATCTGCTCCTCTGAATACAGGCAGTCCTCGACTTACAACATTTCAAGTTACACCATTTATAAATGTTTCAACTTTCTGACATCGGTTCTGACTTTCCAACGCTTGATCCGATGCGACACCATGCCAGCGAACAAGTTCGCTGCGTTGCTCATCTCCCCGGAGAACATCTGTCCAAACGTCTTTGGACACTTTCTTTAAGTAAAGTAGACAAGACTCCAGAAAGACTCCAGCCAAGAACCAAAAGTCCAGCAAAGTCACCTCAAAGAAGCCCTTCCAAAGCAACATGATCCCTATTTACAATATGAATACATTAATGTAGCTATATTACTCATCTATAATTGATTGAGTACAATTTGGACTTGATAATCTATTGAGGTCCCTTCTGACTCTAACAACTATGAAACTACAAAATTCTGGGTTATTTTGGGTGAAAACAGGGTATTGGGCAGCATTGCAGGAATGTGACCAGGACGCTGGAGCGGCCGTAAGGAGCTGGGCTTGGGTTCCTAGCTGTGCTGCCGATGGGCAGTTCAGCACCTCTCTGTGTCCTGTCCCTTCCCTTTTCCATATAATTTCTGGGGGTATTGTAGCTGGGAGGCATGCAATGGTCTCCTTCTCTTAGATTTAGTTTCCAGGCACTCTGCCAGGCCCCTTCCCTAATCTGTCATCCCTCCCCAGCACCTTTTCCCCTGTCCTCTGGCCCTGCTCTGAGCCCCATCAGCATTTCTTTGCCATCCCCAGCAGCATGTCCAGCCTCTCCCACCTGCCCTTTAGCTGCACAAAAGGCTCGGGGAAGAAAGCAAGGGCACAATTCCTAATGGATAACTGATGTGAACACAGCTGTGATGCTCTTCTCCTCCTGCAGTTTTTTTTTCTCTGAAAAGCCACTTCTCACTGGACAAAGATCCCTGGCATGACCCTTTGTGCAGAAGGAACCAGTTGTTCCCCCTGGTGAAGGGGGAGCTTTTCTTACCTGGGTAGGCTACCTGCAAAGGAAGGTGCCAGGTAGCGAGAAGCTAACCGTGTTGCAGCAGCTGCTCCTGTTTTGCAGGGATGGATTTAAAATGAAAGAAGTTAAGAGATGAAGCAATAGGGTCAAATGCACTTCTCAGGTGGCTCAGAGTGACAGCCAGGGCCACCCATGTGTAAAGGGCAAGCAATGGCATATGCCAGGTGGTTTGTAAGTGCATTAAAATTAAAAGCTGTATCTGCATACCAGCAAGACTGGCTCTTGCTCAGACACCACGTACACTGACTGACCCCGAGCCTATCAGTCGGGAGCATTAGGCAGATGTTGAAGAGTTGAATAACCAGATGCATTGCTGAGACCCAGTCCCCATGGCCAGGCACGCTGCAGCTTTGACTTGGATTTACCCCGTGTCACACGGACCGTTTTGAGTAAACGGTGTCTCCAGGCTCACCTCCTGTGATGTTGGCTATTCTTAAAGCAAGGGGAGACTCTTTCTTGCCTCTTATCCAGGGCAGCGAGGGGAGTGAGACTGGGCATTCGCAAAGTGAAAGCAGTGCAGAAGTGACATGGTATCCAGGTAGATGTGTCCACCAGCGCTTGCTCTGCATTGCTGGCACTCAAAGTGCTCGGCTTTGACAGAGGTGTGAGGCAGCACAGACCCAGACCTTGTCTGTGTTCGTGGCCTTTCTCTGGTGGATGACCCGGGAGGGCTGGCACCGCATGCATTGCTCTCCTGTGCCAGATGCACACAAGGAAAGTAGGAGCCAACTGCATCTGAATGACCCGAGCCTGCAGGGTTTCTTACGTGCGCTCGTCTTTCTGGAGCGTGGTGCCTGACTCATGTGCTCTCTCTCTCGTGCTTTTGTTTCAGGGCAACCCACTGTACTTCCAGTCCGCCAGAAACGTGACAGTGAATATTCTCAACGAGAAGACGAAAGTCCTCACTCGTCTTGTAACAGGTAACGAGGGGGGAAACAAGCTCAGCGGGCTGTGTGAGACTAGTGGCAAGGAGTGCATGGGCACCACCTTGGAGCGGGGCTGGGGAAGCGGCTGGCTGTGTGTTTCTAATAAGGAAGCCGGGAATCATTTTCATGGGAAAGTCATTGCAGAGACAAAAGGTTACTTGTGTGACCTTGGGATCAGGAAGAAAATATGCAGCTTGACATTTCATTTGCAATCGGCACAGGATTATCCCAAGATACCACTGACTTGCCAAAGATCTCGGGAACTTGTTGATTAAGAGTGCCTGTGCATGGACACTGTACCGTCCCCAAGCCCCGTCTGCTGATAAAGGACTCTTAGCACATCGTGTTTGCAGGGAAACGAGGGTTTCACACATCCACAACATGCATAGGCATTGGAGTGCATGTATGATTCTTGCTCCAAGCGCCCGCATGTATAATGCTTAATATATATATATAACAGGGCAGTCTAGGGGCAGAGAGAAGTATTGCTGTGTGGCAGGGCTGGTAATCCATAAACATGTTGTTTGTACAGGAGATTGGATTGTCTGGCTTGCTTATATAACATCTGGCCTCTAGTCAGAGCCCTAAATAATTAAATAAACAGCTTCAGTAAGCAATGATTTAAGCCGTGTGTGTGAAAATTGCCTTGAGGAGAGAAATAAATTCAACCCTGAGCTCCCAGATTCTCACATTCAAAATGAACTTGTTTAGTTTGTTGATCATTTGCCATTTATTTGCAATGGAATATGTGGGTCTCTGGAGCGCCTCTGTTTTGAAAGAGCTTGGAAGTTCCTACGTGGCTCGCTCTCTTTCTCATATACACAGGCACAGCACATACAGGGCAAGGTGTATACCAGGGGTGTCAAATATATGGTCTTCAGGCCTGGTTCAGCTCACATTATCGGGTCCTCGGTGCATCCCCTGGGTCTGATTTGACCTGGATGGGCCCCGTGGGCAGAGGATGCCTGCCATGCAGGATGCATGCCATGCACGGTGCCCATTCCAGCTGTTGTAGCATCTGCACTTCATGCAGTGCATGCCCTAGGCTCTCCACAACGCACATCGCACACAGTGCCTGCTCCAGCCAGATGGGACTAGCCCTGCACGCAGCTCTCACCCCAGGCTCGCTGGAAGGCACATTGCATACGGCGTGGGTCCTAGAGCAGGTGCCACAGGCACTGGATCCAGCATGGGAGTTTGGGGGCATGTAGCCAGGGACTGTTTTGACACCCCTGGTGTATACTGCATCAATGCCAACTTGGGAAACATGATAGCCAACTGGATAGGAAACGTGTAAGCTTCAGTGAAGCCCTCTGAGGCAGTTTCTTTGGGGAAATGTCCCTTCCTCCCATGGCTGCGTGCAATGCAGATGCCTCGCTGTATTCATTCAGATGCATAAGGACTGCGGGTGCTGCTCTGGGCATGCTCGGAGTGCCTTTGCCTGCATTCAGATGTCCTGGAAAGTGGCACGATGACACACAACAAAGCTGCACACCCTTCCCTAATAACCTCCTGCTCCATAGCTCAGACGTTGAATCCTGATAACAGTAATAGCAGTATAGTGCAGTAACAACCTTGATACTCTTCAACCCACCTTCTTCTTAAATGCCTCGGGGAAAGGTTGGGTTTTGCGGCAGGTCTCATATACAGGAGTGGCCCGAAGCTGAGGGAGGCCTTGAACAGGGAACATGCTACCAGCTGCTCCCCTCTTTGGAAGTGCAGCGATCTCCATCCGAATTGGCTCTGCCGATCTCGACTGCTGTGGGGCATCCTGGAGAAGGGCGGCAGTCTTCTCCACTAGCTTGGCTCCATTTAGGGCTTTCTAGGTTTAAATTGAATGCCCCGGCCAACTGCAGACCGCTCCCAGGTTGCCGGTGCAGACGATGGAGCACCAACGTGATGAGCTGTCTGTGGCGAGACACTTTCCTGCACCTGCCGTCACCCACGCAGTGCATAGCGGGTGTAGTCGGGCAGCATTTGGGCTCCCCAAACTGCATGGGCAGACAGCAGCGGTCTTATCTAGTTACCTAGTTCTGGGTGGGCTGCTTCCTATGTGCCGTGAGAGGCCACACTTAGCAACACTGAACCCTTGAATTTCATTTCTTTTTTGTCTGAGAGTTGGCTCAGGCAGCCACAAAAAACGTGAGTCCCGTTGGCTGTTCTGCCCTGTATCGCACCCCCGGAGAGCTTTGCATTGCACAAGCTGGGGTGTTGAGAGGACGGTTCAGCTGGCTGGTACAAAGTTTTGCTCAGGTCAAGTTGCCCATGCTTTGTGCTGCAAGTGCCAGGCGGGCAGCGAATGCGTGTTGGGCTGCCCAGCAGAAAGCACGGCCCGGGGCTTTCCATCATCAGCGTGCATCCTGGGGGGAAGCAGGAGAAGGAAGAGGAGAGCTAAATGAGGGGAAAGTTTGGACAGCCATGAAACTTCCTGCATATTAGAGACACTGCCGTTCACATTGTCCCATGCACAGCGCTGAGGGGTGCTGTGTTGGAAAGGCACCGTGCAGCGCTGGAGCAGGCAGTCGGGCTCTCACGTGTCCCTAAGCTTGATGCTGGTTTTAAACTGGGCTGTATTGATGCCAGCATCCTGTCATTCAAGGTACACTGGCTCTGCCTGAAAGTGAGAAACCCATCACAGCACCGAGCCGGGCCGCGTATGGGAGGTCAGACTTGCTTTGTTTTCTCCTTTTCGTACAAATGAGCCTTGCAGGTCTTGGATCCTCATACAGTTGTGCCCGTGCCCGTGCATCCTGGCCCAGAACATCCCGTGCTTTCTCTTTCGTCCAGCAAAAACTCCCAGTCGTGCCAAGTTGCACAGTGTTTTTGTTCCTTAGAGCGTAAATAGAGACTGGGGCAATTTGTAATAGTTTGAAATATCTGCCAAAAATATCAAGCTATTGCCATTTCCTTGCCCGGTCACACTCTGAAGGGGACAAGCCTCGGTGACGGCTCTATCCATTTTGAGATTGTCTCGGCAGAGCTGTTAGGACAGTCCCAACGCTCGGGCCTATTCAGCTTATAAAGTTTCCTTACTATTTTCTTTAAAACACCCCAGAGGAAACACATAGAGTTTTTTCTTCTCTTGCAGGTCCCCAAGCCGTGGAAGCACACAGCCAAAAATTTGAGGTCAAAACCACATCTGGAAAGTTGCTGTTTTCGGCAGACGACAATGAAGTGGTAGTCGGAGCAGAGAGGTTGCGAGTTTTAGGTAACCCATCTTTGGCCAGACAACTTTTCAAGTGTAAATTCTCTTTGAAAACAAGCCTTTCCTTTTCATCCTTGCTTTGAACCTGCCCCAAACTGGTTGTGACCGAGCCGTGCTGTCATGTGCTGGCTGCTTGCCAGTCTCTCCAAATTACGTTGCTCTCAATCCAGTTCCCCGAGGAGAAGGGACTGTCGCATACGTGGTCTGACAGTCTCGGCAGAAGGGCCAAAGAGTTAGGAGGCTTTTTCCTTTGGATAAAGGTGAAAGACAATGATGGGACATGCCCACAGCCACTGTCCTGGAGATGAATGCAGACCTCAGGGCTCCAGATCTGTTGCTTTGGACCCTTCTGCAAACTCTAGATTTATTTTAAAGTAAATACCAAGTGTTTTAGAAGAGCCGCTTGGTTTTAGGAGAGGTGCACTGGCTACTCTACGCTGAGCCCTGGAAGGGACCCATGGGATGCTTAGTGCATGCTAAGTAAGTGGCTTCTGCACTTGGAAAGGGTGCTCGGTCATAGGGCATCCATGCAGGGAGCTGGCGTGCAATACATCCAGCGCCCAGCTCAGTGGACAGGAACTTCCCTCTGCGTACCAGTCTCGACTGGCAGAGTCCCTCTGCGGTGCCGCCTTCTTGACTAGCTTTGCTTCCTTTGGGGCCCCTGCTAACCTCCTACCATCCCTTCCCTGCAAACATGGGCTTCATCTCTCTCTGCCCCGGCAACCTGGAGCACTCATGTCCTCCGAGTTTCCTGCATCATGTCCTTCTTTCAAGGTCAATGCAGGCGTTACTCAGGAGGAATCAAGCTCTTTTGAGTATGTGTGCATAACCTAGGTGGAAAGGAAACCATTAAGGTGATTTTAATACCTTGAAAATATTTGTATCTTGGTACCAGCTTGGAAGCTCGACATCCTTTGCTTTGCACCGTGGTGCTCTCTATTTGGCTCTGTCTGTGAGTGTGGAGTGGAGAACTGGTTATATTTTAGCAGGGGGAAACAGCATTTATACGTTTGCTAAAAAATGAAACCACCTGCAAAGCTCTGTAATGAACTTATCTGTATCTGCCACTTTTTATGTGGAAACATATACATGTGGCTATGTAAGTTTATAGGCTTTTGTGGGTCAAATTTGGGGCTTTCCCAGCTCCAGTGTCTCCTTTATTAGAAAATCAAAAAGGACCTTTCCAACAGACATACACTCTTTCGAAGCTGCAAGCCATGTGCCACAAATTTAAGCTGTTCACACGCATCTCCTGTCACCACGCGTCTCTCCAAGTTCGTGTCAGCCGTTATGTAGGGGAGATAAGTTCAGGACATGATCGCTCTACGCGTTCTTCCCGAGATCTTAAAGCACAAAGAGATTTCAGATTATTTTTCTTAGCAATGCAATAATTAGCAGATAACAAGCAGGAGCTTTCTACCTCTGCAAATACTGCTTCTCAGACTATGCAGCTCCAAAACTGCCTGTTCTTTGGTTGAATTGCTGTCGAGGAATCCACGGTAGTTTTAGACGTATCGGTGCGAGTTTCTGCTGTGCTTCGTTCCCCGGGGTGCGAGGTGTGGGAGCAGAGACGATGCTCGCTGGTACGGTGCACTTTTATTTAGGATTGCAGCAGATGGTCTTGGGGCTTTATCAGGCTTCAGCAGAGATATCAAGGAAAAGATATGACATTACAGTTAATGTTACGCTGTCGGTAACCTTGGGCTGTGACCGCTCCAGAGTTTGTGCCCGGCCACGAGGTTTTCCGCCCTCGCTTCTGCAGTCTTCCTGCTCTTCCAGAAGCAGCTCCCCGGATGCCTTGCTATGCTGGGAAGTGCTGCACCACGTGCCCGGTTGGCATTTCCATGCGGACCTGAGCTGGTCCACCTAGTCCGAGAGCAAATTCCTCTAATCGCTGTGCTGGGGTCTGAGCTCTGCCCAGGCTGACGCATAGCCACACTTGGTAAATGATCTTGACTTGTTCTTGTTGCCCCATGAGTCCTCGCTGCAGCGGGAGGTGGAGCAGTGCAATCCGGCATGGAAGTCGCCTTGCAGAGGTTCGAGCAGCGGCGCTGGATGCACGGCCCACTTTGCATCTTGTTAACGAGAATGACTTCCTTTTTGTTCTTGCTGCAGAGTTGCTTTGGAAAGTTTGCTCCATGAAAAGGTGCCGAAACCTTATCACGAGAAACTTGGGGCTTTCTGCAGAGGCTGACTTTAAGCTTCAGGTTATTAGGCTTGAAAAAACCCCCAAAAAAGGGCCTTTAGAAAGGGCAGCAGTCGGGTGCAAGCTGCCTTGGATGTGGCTTTTGGAGGTCCCCAATCGGTGCGGCTTACAGAATGAGAGCACCCCTTGAATGGTGATTTTTAGCCATAAAGGGGACACCTGGAGCCCAGTTCTTCCCTCTCCAGTTTTCACAGCGACTGTAGTTAGTTTGGACAGGTCCTCCACCCAGGACTGCCCCAAACGGAGGAAGAGTCTGCTGCGAGGATCTCAGTACTTTGAAACCTCCCGACAATGATAGGAGATGGAAAGATGGGAGTGGGAGAAACAGCGTGTCGCGGACCAAATCAAGGACCCAGAGCCACCCACCTTGAACGGAAACATGTGTCCGAGCTGCAACAGAGTCTGTCGGTCCTGGATAAGCCTCATTAGTTATCTTCAGACCCACACATAAGACAGTCATGGAAGACAATCATCCTCAGCGGCGATGATGAGTTAGTTTGGAGGAGTTTGGGGAAAAGTGGAAGCTTTTGGCTGTGTTGAGTCCATCATCTGCCTGCCTAACTAGCAGCTGAGCTCTTCGGCCAGTCTGGCCTGTCTGTTTAAAACCCATCATCACTCAGCCGAGCCTCTGCATGCTAGAGACAGTGCAAAGGTTGGTGTGCAGGTGTGCATGTACATGCATGTAGGTGTGCAAGGAAGAGGGTAGTCGTTTGCTGCTGGGATAGGCCAGTAATCTTGTACTACCCCAGAGCGGTGAAGGAAGTGTCTGCTGGAGCCCTGGGAAGCCGCAGCAATGGCTCACTCGGGCTTTCTCCCTCTCAGGCACTTCTGCAGCCTTCAGTGCCTCTGCATCTTCCAGCTCTTCATGTATTTATTATCCCTGCCCCCAAACCCCTCAGCTTCAGCTGTTTTCCCCACGTGACAGAATGGACAGTGAGAAACTGGGAGCAAGCTCCATCCTATTTGAGCGCCGTGCACTTCAGTGGCACAGGCAAAACTGCAGTAACTGGGCACTTAAGCACAGTCCAGCGTGCTGCTCCCATCTCTGGCAAAATGCACATGTGCTGGCTGGAGGAAAGGAAACGGTGAGCCCCGACCACCCCTTAGGCCAGGGAGTGGAAGACCTTAGTCCAAGGAGGTTTGAGCTCATGTCCTTTGCCTTATAGCAGAGTGCTGTAGCCACCGGGCCACAGGCCAGATGTTACCCAGCGTGCTCTCCACCTTGCATTCATTACTCGCTGGCGAAAATGGTAAGGTAACACAGTCTACTTTCCATTTCTGTGGGAGCAGAGACCAGATGAGACCCCAAGATCTCGTAAAACAATCTCGCCCTTCCAGAGCAGCAGTCATTTTACGGAGACACTTTTGCTCTAACTTACTTTCCTCCTGGACCCACATACCAGTGGTCCGTCCTCGGCAGGAGGGGCGGAGAGCGCGCTGGGCAGTGCCTAGCTTGCAGCGGGGTCATTAGCGTGCTTCGCTTATCAGTCCGGGGGCACTGATTCAAATCCCCGCGGGGTGACGGAGGGGGCTGAGACCCTGGATCTCCTGTTCCCTATGCACCACTAAGGGATTTGGTGCTCCTGCATGCTGAGGGTCCCTGCCTTGAACGTGCACCCATTGTCGTGACTCAGTTTGGAGACCGGCCGGGGCACTGGGGTGATTCTGGTCCCCCAGCCAGATGTGCAGCCCCGTGCTCAGCGGGCAGGTGTGGATCGACCACCGCTGCTGTGCTAAGAGCCCCAGCAAGGGGCTAGGCGAGTACATGAAGGGGAAACCAGACCATGGCCTTTCTCTGCCTCCTTCCCCCCTCCCCCTAAAAACCAGCGCAGCTCTTCTCCAAGGTGTTGCATCTGAGAGAGCCTTTAATACAAGCTCAGTGAAAAATATCTTTGATATGCATTAATTACCAATTTCATTTAATAACACACTGAACGCAACAGCATTTATAAACAAAGGATAATCATAAAGCATTATTCTAACTGTTAATTAGCTCTATTTATTCACCAGATTAGTTTTTAAATATGCCCTCTAGATGCCACTTGATACTCATTACCAGAGTTACATTATTAGCTCAATACAAAAGCATTTTTAATTAAATCTAAAGCAATTTAAATTAGCATGGATTTTTTGCAGAAATTAAACTGTGGTCAGATGCTTAATTTAGCCTTTTAAGATGATGACAGCTGACGTGTCGGTATCAGCTCTCCTAAAGGCCACGGCATCTTTTCTTGGAGACGATACTTCCAAGTTGGCTTTCAGGGAAACTTGCCAGTGAAGTTTGGTGATTAACATTTATGCTGGAAAGCGCACAGATGCTTTTTTAGTTTTTCATTGAATACTGCTGGAAACCAAGATGAATTACAAGGGTTTGGTTTTTTAAAAAGGAGACAACACAGAGGGGATTTATTCTGCTGAAAAGGTGGTTTTGGTCAGCAGCTTTGAGCTGCTCAGGACATGTTGGAGGGGAACATGGCTGTGTCACTGGAGCGATGTGCTGTGCAGGGTGTTTCTCATCGTGTGACAAAGCTTATTAAAGCACAGGATCTTCCATGGATTATAGTGGGCTTCAGAGCAACCCCTCTGGCATAAGGGATAAGCGCTAAGGCTAAGAGGTGGCATTCCCCAAGGATTGCCCGGTGTCGAACAAAGGGTGACAAGTCCAAATAGGTTGAGAACCACTGCTCTAGGGAATGGCAGAGCTCCCCAGGAGCAGTGCCTACCCTTTGCATTAGTCCACTCTTTGCATTTGCATTTCTTCCTACAGACTACATGGAGCTCTCTCAATTTAGTCCATAGGACTAAATGCAAATGCAAAGGGTGGACTAATGCAAATGCAGAGGATGGATTAATGCAAATGCAAAGGGTGGACTAGTACAAAGGGTAGACACTGCTCCTGAGGAGCTATGGCATTTGGTTCATAGGAAAACTCCCCTGTTTCCAGGCCTGAGGTCCCTAAATGGGGGTCCAGAAGGAACCCCCTTTGGAGGTGTTAATAGTGGGGCTTGTCTCCCAGCCAAATCTCTCTTCCTGGATTGTTTTACGAGGAGCAGTTTTCGGTGAGGCCCGTTTACTTGGATGAGCCGAAGAGAGTATCAGGTGCCGTGATGTAATTGCTCATTTATGAATGGGTCTCTAGTAATTTATTCCAAGGGCACATTCAACTTTCTCATTTACACAAGACATTTGCTAGAGACCGTCCGGGTTTTAGTAAATAAATGACACGATGAAAAGCCGCCAGCCCCGGCATGGCCGCAGTTAAAGGACACCCGGCACCACAGGCACTCAGGACCATCCCCTCGAACCAAAGATTTCTTTTTTGAAATCTGTTTGGGATTTGCAGCCTTTTGTTCACAAGAGCTGGATTGCCACTACCCGAGGGAGGACGACAAAGCCATTTGCATTGCCCTCAGCGCTTTTCAGCTTGGTCAGGAAGAGGCTGCAATTTAATATGAATGTGATGAACTAATATCTCTGGGTAAACTCTCCCAGCTGTCTCAACAGCTTTGCATCCACAAACACCGTCAGCGGGTCTGCTATTGTCTGGACCAGGGAGGAACAGAGGAATCTCTGCAGGGCTGGGCATGCTTTCCAGCCCAATTTAAATGCTAAAATTAAACAAACTAACCCTTCCTCATCCTCAGTCTTGTACCACAACTGTTTTAGGAAGTTCTTGGCATCGCCTTTATGGTGAGTGTTAGCTGTCTCTTGGCATCGCCTTTATGGGCCGTGATAGCGCCGATTCCTTTTTGAGGCGCACATAACTATAATGGACCTAAAACAGCTCTGACTTTATGAAACGTGCCCGCAAGGTTATGGGCTTGTTGTTCGCTTTGCAAGGCAGCTGCCACCTCCAGACCTTGCAGGAGTCGGAGCAGATTTTCATTGCACACGCACACATCTTGGAGGGCTGTTCCTAGCTCGGACGTACAGGTTGAGACCTCTGTAGTTGTCCTATGCAGTTCTTTCCAGGTGGCATTTTCCTGCAAGGAGCTGCAGTGCTTCGTGTGCCTTTGGAGACAAAGCCGTAGAGTCAGAGAAGTTGGGCTACAAGGGATCTCCAGCGGTTATCTGGTCCAACCCCCTCCCGGGGGCAGCAGCATCCCTCTCCAAACTGTCCCGCTACATCCATCATACGAACTCTACAGTTCAAGTTTCAAGCCTGGTCCAAGCAAAATGGACCTTTATGGTCTTACCACTGTGTCGGCTGAAAGCGTGTACACACGGATAAATGGTCTCGAATCCCAGTGCTGATAGAGAGGATGTTGTTGGTGCAGGTATTTCAGAAGAAGCAAAAAACCTCCTCACCGCAGTTCCCACGTTGCAGAGAACGAATTACCCGAAGCCATCTCTTGAGTGGGTTCTTGTAAAGGTGAAACACTTAATCGTGGTGACAATTTTCCTGTGCAAAAAAGCATCTAAAAAGAAGGTGGCATTGGATTCGAAGACAAGGCCCCGTGCTGTCGATGGAGCAATACCATCTCTCGGTCTCTGACTGAGCTCCTCAGGTGACTAAGTAGTAATAATAATAATGCAAGTGTCATAGCCAAGCACTAATTTTGCCATCGGTGCTATGGAAAATGGTGAAGTGAAGAATTAGAAACCTGGTGAAACATGCTAACAATTGTAGATAAAAGATTTTACCTCTGGCACTGCTAAGTCAGGAAACGGCATCCATTACCTTTATTCTTCAGCTGTATTACTGCAGTTTTGTCAAAGCTCTGAGGTGTTTTCTTTGCGTTGCTGTGATGTGAAAAAAAATCACATTTAGCAAAATAAAAAGGGCTGCAATGAGAAATCAATACCCTGTCCGCCAGTAACTAAAGGCACAAGCAAAGAGGATCCATTTGCTGTGTCTGGCTGCAAACTGCAGTTGAGTTGAAGGAGGAAATGAGTTTTCTTTCTCAATTTCAGATCCTTCTAGCTGGGTTTCTTTTTGTCTTTTTTTTTTTTTGGTTGTTTTTTGGGGCTGTTGTGCCAAGTGCGTTGGAGTCTGTATCATACATTAAAGCAGCTAACACAGACCTCAGTAAGCGAGCTCGCCTGGATTATAACTCAGACATGAGCATTCGCTCTTCAGACGTCGTGGCTCGCAGGCTGCCAGGATCCAGCCCCCAGGCCCTATGGCCTGATTATTGGGGTTTTTGGAGCATTTGAAACCAGCAAACGTGAAGATTTAGGGGGAACAACGGAGGACTGGATTCTGTGTATGTAGGAGCACCCCTCCGTGACTTCGCTGGGACCGTGCATGCAGGGCTGGGTCTGAAGTCAATGCGAAGCCCTTGTGTTGTCTTCAGCGAACTTTGGATCTAGGCAATCAATCAGGAGTTGGTAACGACCTGACAGCTGAGGCCCTAATAGTGCAGGCAGGACCAAATAATACACTGTTTCGGCGATGGCACTGATCAAATAGTGCTGCTTTTAGGCCATAGCAGTATGCAGCTATAGGGATCCCGAAGGGAGCAGTTCAAATACTCACCCTAAAAGGTTTTTTTTGCTTTTGTTGCATGGCCTAGCAACCGGGTCTGGCTTTGAAAGCAGAACAGCGATCCTCGTGATAAATAGCACCAGCATAAGCCATGACTTTAATCTCCAAGCAGCAGAAGACGTCCCCATCTGCAAACTTTAGGCAAAGGCACTGCCGAAAATAGGACACCTGGCTGGTTTTCTTCCATCCCGGTGCCCCCTTCCCAAACCTTCGCTGTAGGCGCCGTGCAAAGTGTATTTAATAAGCGTGACGCTATCAACGGAGGCAGCGTTGTAGAGAACATATGAAAGACACAGCGGTCCCTGCCCTGAATAACTTCCTTCTTATTAGCTTCCTGACAAATGCATCTCAGCCAAAGCAGGGCAGCCAACGTCCCCTATGCTAATGGGATGGTGGTGGCCAACGGGGAAATATGGGTAACGTCGCGTGTTGCAGCCACGCGTGAACGCTCGTTCTAGGTCCTTTCCCTTTCAGTGTTACAGCTGCCTGCTCCTTTCCTCCATCAGTTGTTAGCACAAATCCTTCTACATCCGGCCTGTGTCTGCATCCCTGTTCATTCATGCACAGAGCGGTGTCTCCTGAGACTGGGTCTTGCAGACGCGTCTTTCTTCCACGGGGAGCTGAATTCTGCTGCGCCATAACACCGACATAGAGAAACTCAACGCCTCGTGGTACAGGCAGATGTCTGATTTACACTGGTTTTGTACTCTGATGCAGCTTACACCTGGATCTGGAGCAGTTAGAGGTGTTAACGCATGCTGTAGGCAGCTGTTGCAGGGCCTTAAAACTAGCTGGTGGCAGAAAACCTGACCGACCTTTAGCACAAGGGTGCTGGGATGGATATGGGCAAATGAAATCTAAACTTACCTTGGTACAGTTTTACCCCTGAGTCTGTCAGGGGTAAATCTCTACCAGATTGGGCAAAATTACACTAATCGAGAAGTTGCATTGCCTGCTAGCTCTTTTTTTTACGCTAAATTTGAACTTGTCCATGACATCAGTCTTTGACTTTAAATTACCCCAGCTGAAGAGCTGGCCCACAATCTGTTTTATTAATTGAAGAGACTATGCTCGTGTTCCCTTTGCCCTTCTCTAGGGGCTGATCCTGTGCTTGTTGAAACCTTTGGCAAAGCTGCCTTTGCATTTAGGGGGGCAGCTTTCAGCTTCCACCTTTGCAGAAGTCGTATTGGCACGCAGGTGAGCCGCCTGGACCACCAGTTCTTGAGAGAGTAAGAAAGTACAGGTTCAAACGAATCGCCTACAGTTTTTAAAACAACAAGGAATATAGCAATCTGTGCACATTTTTTTTCACCCCAAAATTATGATTAGCAACTAAAAATTCTGCATTAACTGTGTTTGAGCCCATTCAGTTTAGATCACTGAAGAAAGGCTTTGATACTTTTAACGCCAGTAATTCCTTGAAGACTTTTTTGTACCAAACTAAAAACGGCAAAACATCATCAAATCTGAAATTCAAACTCTGAATAGGATCATTTGTTTTTCGCTTTCTCCCAAATTCAGGCTGCGTCCAAGTTCAGGAAATTTAGATGATTAAAGGACACCCTTGAACACCCTTCCAGAATAAATCATTTGATGTCTTTGGCTGTTTTAAGGATATATAATATCTTTAGACTATTTTCAGTTCATTATAATGAAGTGATCTTCTTCCCCAAGTCTCTATCATTCAGATGATAGATTTAAAAAAAAAAAGAAGACAAAATAATATCCAAACGAAAGCTGTTGAAGCTCTTCTTGCATTTGCTTTTACATCATAGCACACTGCAGACAAAATGAGCGTAACATTTAAATAAAGCATCTGGTTCAGAGTCCAGGCTGCAATGCATGTTCGGATGGTGTGACCTTTCTCCTGATGAAGGGAACTAGAAGACTCAGCTAAGTATTGATGATATGTCATAGGGATTAACAAAGAAACATCCTGTACGCTCACCAGGTATTGAAATCAGGTTTAAAAGCACTGGAGATTCACGTTATGTTGCTGTCGCTCTCCCTCCATCCTTTACAGCAATTTGCTGCGAGGTAAGACACCGTTCTCCTTGCTAAGACTCGTACTGAATAGTCCTAAATTTAGGCACTCTCCTTAGTTTCTCTGCAATGTTTCTACTGGAGACAAGACTGCTGAGAATAGCTTCAAAGGAGCTCCTTGATGACACCGCTGCCGTATAACTGTCGGAAAAGTGGCTGAAGGAGCCCAGACCTACCCAAAGTGGAAGTATCCAGGGGTCAGGACGGGTTGCAGGAGCCTTTGTGCATATCTGTCTGTTCTTAGCGCTGGCACCGTCTCTTCTGTTCAGTTCCCTTGTTCCTGTTTGGTGCCATCGTCCCCTTTGTGCTCCATAGGAGACTTCTGCGAAGCTGAAAATGAACACAGACGAAAGAAATCGCTAATGGTCCAGGTGCAGTTTTTCTA
>NW_005841980.1:241233-253123 GCF_000455745.1 Alligator sinensis | reverse complement strand
TCCTTCTCATCCAGCGGTGGACCGGGTGATTGAGGTTCCCCCTCTCCGTCTCCGGCTTGCAACACCTCACTCCAAGGGAACCTGGAAGGGACCTCTACCCCTTGTGCGGTGTCGTTCCCTGAGGCTACCGGGACAGGGGAGAGTGAGCTGTGGAAACTACATGCCTTCCCCCCCGTGCCCACCACAATGATGGGCAGTAGCTGTACTACCATACAGCTGTCCGCCCTTTGTGGGCTCTGCTACTTTTGCCCCCAGACGGCACGCTCAGCGCCGCTGAGATGCACGTCCAGCATCCACTGCCGACATCCTTGCAACCGCATGGAGCGCGGAGGGGCGACTGGGCTGCACAGCTGCTCAGGAGGTGGGCAGGGAGACAAATCATGCTCTCCAAAGGGGCACAGGACAAGCCTCACCCAGGGGTAGTTCACAGGGCTCAGTCAGGTCGCGTATAAAGACTTTGCAAATGATCCTTGCAACATTTCCAAGTTTTAGTCCATCTTTGTCGCTCACCTCTATGGCCAAGCACGGGGGGCTGGACCTGATGATCTCGTGAGGTCCCTTCCAGCCCTAACATCTATGAATCTACATCTAGGGCAAAACAAAAATAGAAGAAAAAAGAAAAGCCAATATTAAGGCAGTATTTTCATTAAAATCCAGAGACCTATGAGTTTTTTTCCTTACCTGGAGGACAGTGCAATCACTGCGGATATATAAATTGCATTGTTTGTATTGGCAGTCTCGATCATATTGATGCCGGCGATCAGGAAAATGCATTCGTGGCATGAGCAGGTCCGTGAGGCACAAGGCTTTTCCTCCTTTAAAGAGCGCTCGTGCAAACAGTGCTTCGGGAGAGGGGTAGTCCGGCTGAATGCAGGCTTGTGCAAGGGCCTGGTGGGCTGATTCTGATTTTTTATTAAAATTAAACCCAACTGTTGGCCGTAGAGGGGATGTCCTCGCATAAATCATAACAAGAAGGAGAAAAATGCATGAGGAAAGGGCATGCAAAAGACTTAAGGCCATACCGGTCATGGCAAAACATGACCGACATGCTGCAAACGAAATATAAATGAATGAAATTTTATGATGTTTTATTTAATATGGTGGCTTAACAGAGCCGTTTTAGTATTGCCGGGCTCTGAAATGCAGCTCGTATTGATTCTGAGTTGATGGGATTACAAGGGGAGAAACTGCAATTACTGTGTTCTCCCATTTAAGAACATAAATTAAGGAGGAATAAGGCTCTTAAAGCTCTGAATTAAAAGAATCAGCCGGAGATCGTTACTGGCTACATTGTATTGGATTTACTTCCCTGCTGCATGATAACTTTCTAAGAATATCGTGTATTGACCTGACGAGACCCAGAAAGAAGAACCTAGTTACATGGGTATTTTAATGAGGGAGTTTGCTGAATGCATCCTGATCGATAAGAGAGAGTCTGGAAACCCGCAGCGGTGAGAAAGCTATACATGTTTCTCTAACTTTATCTGAAAAAAATAATTTTGGCCTCGAGCGAGCGAGCGTGCTAAGGAGAAGAGACCCGCACGCAAGCTTGGCGTACGTAAGAGGCTCCTCCGAGGACATTTTGGCCCCAGCTGTGTTACAAAGCACGACAGAAGATGCTCTGTGGACTCTGGGTTTATGGATCAAAGAGCAAACAGAACAAAACCAAAATGTGCTGTCCCAGTCAAAATTATAGGGGGGAGAAATAACCTACAGATAACCGGGTGCATGCTCATTTGGGCAAAGACCTGATTTCTCTGCAGGGCAGCCTGGTTTGTGCCCTAAGCTGATTTAGCTATTAGTTGCTTGCCCACGAGCATTGACCACAAGACTCCCTGATTTATCTACAAATGCAAGCTTCTTCTTTATGCCCTTCTGGAATTCATTGCCACGGAGGCGGCCGAGGCAGAGAGCACAGCCAGGTTCAAAAAGGGTCCAGGCGGGTTTCTGGATGACGGGTCTATTAATAGCTGTTGAACAGAATGGCTGGAGATGGTTCCTTTGGCATCTCTAAACCCATCGTGGTGGATAATGGATAGATTGCTTTAGAAACATCCAGTTTGATGCTGTCCCTATACAGCATCCATTTCTGCCACTGCCAGAGACAGGATACTGGACTAAATGGACCATTGGTCTGATGCCGCTTATGTTGTTTGCCTGAGTTAGATTTTAATCGTCCATCTCCCTGCCTGCCAGGTCGTGCATACCCCAGATGCACCGGTTTTGTACGGAGGCAGACATGCACGACCACTCCTGTATATTTACCGGTTTCAACGTGTCAGAAAGCAGCTCTGAAACGGAGGAGCCGGGGTGGTCCTTCTCTTGTCCTCCATAAGGAAACAGCACAAGCTGTTGCACAGCCGAGCCCATTTGCCCGTCACTCAGCAGTGCAAAAGCAGCCTCCTGGCATGCAAGATCTAGGGGTCACAGCACGGGGAAGGATGGTTGCCAGCGTCTCAGCAGGTCGGCTCTCTTGCTACGTCCACATCCAAACTGCCAGGGACGTGCTGCATCCGCAGCCGGGTGAAAGGCGGGTGCTTTACCACCACGTGCAATGGATGAGGCTGTTCAGAAAAGCCAGAACCCGGCAACGGTGATGAAGTCTCCAGGGCAGATGAAGGGGCTGGAAACCCAACTGAAACTCCAGTAGCTGACCCTAACCCTAACCCTACCCCCAACCCTATCGCCTTAAGGAACGGCATCTCATTTAAAAAAAAAAAAAAGACCTGAAGTTGAACAGTAATTGGTGCCTTTAAACTCTTGCTGCGTGTGACTTCAGTTTTACCCCACACCTTAAGCTAGTAGAGAGAGAGAAAAAAAGGTCTAATGAGTATATCTTTACGCTGATTCAAAGCACTGTAGATAGATCCTGTCGCACGCTTTATAAGTTTCTGATTGATTGTGTGGAATTAAGTTATTGGGCAGAGAACCAGCTAATGGAAACACATTGATGAAATCATTTTTGAGGGACATTAAATGGAACTTAAAATAAAGCTGAAATGGCTTTATGGATTTTTCACTCAAATTGTTTATGAACATTTATCGCTGCTAAATTACACAGTGTCAAGGAGGCAGTCGGTACGTATGGGTTTTAATAGAAGTCTTTCTGAAATAATAATGCAGAAGTGAATAATTTATTACCCAGGGATGTACAGTACATTATGTTTAAACACAGATTATATGATTGTTGTCTGCTAACTCTATCGGGCTGCTCCTAGATGAATTAGGGCGGGCGACAGTAACTAGTCTCAAAAGGTGAGACCAAAAAAAAAATCTTTCCTCCCTTTTGCAGTGAAGCAGCCCTTTATGGCGTAAGTTTTTCACAGTGGATGTGAAATGTTTGAATAGCAGATCAATCGGGCTGTGAAAAAAACCATTTATCAGTACATTTCATTTAACTTTGCTATGGCTTAATGCTCAAGGGAAGAGAAGCCTGGCTGAGATGTCCCTGCCTGGGGAAAGAGGCTGGGTGCTGACATGTCTGCATATTTGCAGATTGTGCATTTACACTTGCAACAAAAATCAGCCGTGCTCACACTTAAAATAAAGAATGAAAACAAGAAGGCTGGACACGGGACTGGAAGGGGTCGTCCAGTCCCGTTGACTGCCGTCTCCAGCAAACCTGGCATCCGCCGCTGCCGTTCGTGAACTGCTCAACCTGCATTTTAGCCCTTGTTAAATGGCTGCCCTTCCCTCTTCTACTACACCTAGTTCAGGAGCCGCGCTCCCCCCAAGGGTCGGCAACCATCTTCTGATTTTCAGCCTGAATGTATTCACGGCCAGATCATACCCTTTTAGTCTCGTATCAACATTTTCCTTCAAGATGTATAGTTCTTTTTTCCTTTCCGGTGCTCATCCCTCGGACAGAGACACCAGCCGTGCGCCCTCTCACAACTGGACGCAGTCTTCCTGATGACGTCTCGCCGGTGTCTCTTGCAGTGGCATGAATGCTTCCCAAATGCCACTAGAAATATCTTACTATTTTGTTGTTTAAGGCCATTCCCATCCTTTTTCCCATCTACAGCCTAGTCTAGACCGAAGAAACAAGGAAACAGCCAGTTGTCACCAATTAATGATCTCTCTAAGGACAGTGAGTGACTCAGAGGATTCCTATGGAGATACAGGATTTTGACCCCCAAGTCATCCATCCACACCTAGCCCAGGCCAGAAGCATACCCAACTTTGACCCTGTTTGAGAGTCCACATGTCCCACGTGAAATGGGTTGGTGATCCCATTCTGGTTCCCGGTGCTCGGATGTCTGGGATGTAAGGAAAGTAGGGCTGACGCTATCGCAGCACCGCTCCAAGAGCAGGTCTTCAGCTGAAATGTCTGAGGATTGGAAGCAAATTGCTCCTCACTCATAAATTGAATAAAGACTGCTTAGAAAACATGGAGTTCAGTCCATCTTCCTCAGCACGTCCCTGGCCATTGCTGGGGGCTCGGAGGAGTGCAATTGACTTAACGTTTTTTTCCAAAAAGAATGAAATCACAAGTCAGAGCCACAGTCTCAACTCAGCGATGCGAGTGAAAAACAAGCCAGAATATTTATGCGTGCTGTGACAGTCCTCCGAATACTCCCGTCCCTCCCACCCCCAAAATCTTTGTTTTATTATTCAAATATGTGCAGGATGCTGCTTTGGCTAAGTTTCATTGCAGAGCTAATAACCAGAGCAATCGTGTGGGATAAACCAAGACTTAAACGATTTGGAAACAGTTCAGAGAGGACAAATCAGATAATAATAACCTTCATGGTTGGTAAGTCGCAGCTGCTTCTGACAACTTGTAACGATAACGGCTTATAGTAAAGTCAAGAGCTAAGTATCTGTATTGGGCCATAGGATCAATTTTAATTCCCAAAGTATAAAGCTTGAAACTTTAGATTATTCTGTATCATCTTTGAGTTCACTTTGTTTTTCTGGGTTAAAAAGCAGGAGTTTGGGTTTGGGGGAGTGGTTTTATTAGAAAGCTTCTATTAATTCCAGCCTTATCGTAACACAGTGAGTGGCGGCATAGCTCTTACACCGACATAACCCGCATCTCTCTCTTAAAGCCAGTGGGATTTCTCTGTTATAAAACTGGCTTAAATGAGAGGAAGGTTGTGCCACTACTTAGTTTCTGTGCAAGGGGTAGGGATGACAGCCTTGAAGTTTTGTGAACGTGTTGTGCATCAGCTCTGAAAATTATACATCTATAACCATACATTAGTTGTTCAAACCTGAGAGCATTGGCACAAAGCAATAATAACGCCGCGCTTGGTTTAAAGACTTAAGCGATAGGTCTCAAAATCTCATTTGTCTAGTGGCTCCCCTCTGGATCTTTTCTTCAGTGCTCTTGAAAATATAAATAATGGCTGGTAAAGTTTGTAAGGTGACGCTAAAATAAGGATCGGTCGGATTCACCGTTATCTCTGTTCTTCTACCACGTTGGGCTTCTTTGAACCTCATTGCCTTTTACTAGAGGTAAACATACAGTCAGAAATCTTGGACCAAATAACTTACCCGATAGACAAGTCTATACTGGAAAGCACTGCTCAGAAAAGGCTCAGATCTCAGGATCAATACCCTGGCCCTGAACTCCCAGATCGGTCCTTAAAGGAAAGGGGACTGTGTGACACTTAAATGTATATGCAGGTCAATACTAAGTAGTATGAAGGTGGTCTTACCTTGGTATGCAGCATGGGTGACTGGGATGGGATTACTGTAGCCAGCAGTGATGTCTGCACCTCCAAAAGGTGGGTGAAAAACTGGAATGGGTTTGGTTTTCAGTTAAGAGTAATGATGCAGCGGGATGGATGAATTTCCCAAAGGCTGCGGAGGAGTCTCCGTCACGCTGAGTGGTTACGTCAGGGTGCCGTGTCTTTCCACCAGAAAGATGCAGGAATGACTGGGTGCAATGCTTTGGCCTCTATTGTTATGCAGGAGGTCAGATGAGATGACCGAAACAGTCCCTTCAGGCCTTGAAACCTAGAAATCTGTTACTAATGCCTAGTCAGGTAAACACCTAGTGGGCTGCCCATCTGACAAAGCTTAAATGTGAGACAAGCACTGTCCTTGGCATGATCTAGTGGCTCCCCTCTGGATCTTTTCAGGCTCCAGAGCCTGGAGCAGGGGCAGGTCATGTTCTGGTCTCACCACAAAACCAGTGGCCAAGCTGGCACTCGGTTCAAGGCTTGCTTTCTTCATCGTGTGTCTTCCCCATGGGGCAGCACCCCCTTCAACTGGCCACGCAGCAGCTTTGCTTGCATTGCATGCCACTTGGAGTGGCTCCACGAAACCAGGTTGGCTTCTCTCCTTGGAGTCCAGCTCAGAAAGAAAACCTGTGAATAAGACACACGCCTCTATCTTAGTTAACAAAGCACGTGTTTGTATGTAGAGGCATTTATCCTTGGCAGTCGTTCCTATTTTCCAAACTGGCTGCTTTCATTGGAGCTGCAACATTTTTCCATGCCTAGAAGACAGGTCGTGGCCAATGCGAGCACCGTCCCCATGCAAGGTGCAATTGAGGCAGCCAGGTTTGCAAATTCAGCTCCACATCCCAGACCTGGATGCTTCTACGGACTGTGCAGGTGTGTGCAGGGCGACATGGGGGTCAGATGAGCTATAAATATTGCCACGTGTGATTTGCAAGTCACTCCCCTGCTGACAGTTTGTTCCATCTCCAACTTGTGTTCTGTTTTTGTTTTGTTATTTCAGGAGCAGAGGGCACAGTGTTCCCTAAATCCATAGAAACTCCCAATGTCAGGGCAGACCCCTTCAAGGAACTAAGGTAAACTTTGGACTATGGTTTAAACGTAACTCAGTGGCGCCTTGTTGGAATTTGGCATACTGATATGTGGTGTTTGCATCTCCGCACGCGCAGGCGGGGACTTCGCTTTGCAGTGCATGGAGCAGGGGAGATGATTCTGCCTTTCAGAGCTGCAACCCCTTCCCCGACATGGTAATTGTGTCTAGTAAGAGCTCAAGTGCCACATTCACTGAAACACCACCCACCAAAGCCTGTGTTTTGGGGGCACAGGCATCTCAGCTCCAGATGCCCTCGTACTAATGCAGAGCTCCACTTACTTCAGAAGATGCATGCTAGCCATGAGCAAGCCGCTGGAGGTCTGATATCTAGGATAAGGGGAACAAGCACCTCCTGGAATAGGAGATATTTTGGGTGAGGGGACTTATTTTAACTAACTCTTGCAGCCTCTTCCCCTTTCCCCCCAATAGTATGTGCTTATGATATGAATGGTAGGTGGGTAGAGTTGAGAAGGAGCACTTGGCCAACGCCGGGCATGCAGAAGGTAACAAAACTCACCACATTTCCCAACCTGGATCCCATTCGTTTCGGTAACTGAGGTTTCAGATGCAGTGAAAAAGATGGGTCCTGCCACTTGTCAGCTAGATGCTTTCCCACGCAGATGATGGGTGAAAACCCCAAGGTCTGTTATGGACTAAGTCGTTTTAATGCCTTCATCCAAGTAGACATGAAGTCAGCTCACTCTATAATTAACCCCTACTCAAAAACACGTCTCGTCACTAGACCTTTGGTGCCTGTCCTTGCTTCCTTGGGGAAGTTCACTGAGGAGGTGGTGTGAGATCAGGAGTTATGTCTACATGCCACAGACTTAGTTCATCCTTCTCAGCATGGCCCTGTGTGTATATTTACAGCACTGAGACAGGACATGGGACAAGTAGTTATTGGTAATGGTTTCCCCACCGATGTTGGAAGTAGTTATGGACCAGCCAGATCACAGGGCAAGTTCAGACGTGGCTTAGTACAGACAGACAAAAAGTCTGAACTGAATCGATTCAGTCTGCACAGGTTAGCCTAAGCTGCATAAATTGAACGGACAAGCAAGTGAACAGACATTCACTTTTGATCCCAGAAACTCAGCCACATGCCTGCAGTGGCCCAGACCTGAAGCCGGGAGGTGCTAGAGCACGCCTCCCTGCTCAACTGGGGTAGACAGCTTGGGCCAAGGCCTGCCAGGGGGGGGCAGGGTTTGCAGGGGAGCTGCAAAGCATCCTGGGATGCTGGGGGACTGTGAGTAAACTTGGATCTGGAGGGGATCTGGGTCAGAAGTTCAACAAACCAATTTAACCTAAATCAGTTCAGTCTGATAGTACATCCATCTGTTGGGTTACAGATTTGAACCAATATCCAATCACTTTATACCAGTTAATGCATAACTTCTGTCCCTAGCCCTTCTGAGTCTCTGTCACCTTCTTTCCTATTTCTTGGGACACATTCCAAGTTGTTTCCATTTTAAAAAATCAGATCACTAATATACCAGGGTGTTTTGCTTTAGTTCATTTGAGAAGCCCACTGTATTGCAGTCTGCGTTAGCATTCGCCATGCTGCCTCCCTCTTGAGAGAGGGTTGTTTTTTCCTAAAATGATGGAGAAGATGCAGCCCAGATCCAGGGGTGTTTTTCCCACCTTGCAACTACCGTCCGCGGCATCTGCGTGTCACCAGGAATGATATGTTCCAGGTGATTACACAAGCATCGTTCTCAGCAGACGGTCTGTCGTCTTCTGGCTGATAAATGGTCTTGGTTCATGCAGGCTAGTTCATTTATTAGTCACTGGCTGCTTTACAAGTACGTGGTCACCTTTCCGGAGAACAGTCGCTGTTTCGCTGTTGATCACCGCCCGCTTCTGGCTGGTCGCCTCGTTTGAATCTTCTCTTCAAATGTTTTTGGCGTGCGGTGGCCGAGATGGGGGGATTCAGGCAGCCGTATATTTGTAGTACGCACCTGAAGTGCCAGGGGCACAGCTGCAGCATTGAACCATTCACGTAGGGGAGATCCATATGCTCATCAGGATCACGTTGCTCCATGTTTGACCCCGTTTCTGAGCTATCGTGCTAGTTTTGACCCGTTTACACAGGCAGGAACGAGCTGCTCCTTTGCTGCAGCCAGGCTTCTCGGACAGGGGTCAATATAAATCCAGATCAGGCCAAAACCACGTGCGACTCTGTTGAACATGTCAGAGATCACGAAGAGTTTCTCTAGTGGAGGCCGGCGAGGGATGGCGCTAGTTAACGCGACATATTCGGCGAAGTGGCATCTTAAGCACTTAACAAGTCGAACTAGTTGAAAAATGCAAAACACGTAGTTGTAGATGCCTTCAAACAAACCAGCGCGGGCGCTGAACACGGTCTGGCCGCATTAGCATGGTACCACGCTCCTCTAATTAGCCCTGCTGTGTGCCGGCTGGATATAGCCTGAGAACAGAACGGCTTCTGTAGGAACAGGACCCCACCAAGATACCGGAGGCTAAGTCACTGCGTAGATGACATGCATGCATTTTCCTGGAGTATAAAAGGGGGAAAATAATAGTTTTTCCTTGATTCCTGAACCTTTCTTCCAGGCCAAACCAGTGAGCTACTGCTTAGGGCATTTTAGCAGCGGAGCAAAGAAAGAAGAAATCATGGAGTGATACAGAGGCCAGCACCTTTCACCCCCAAATATTATAAGGAAGAAAATTGCATTTAGTCACCGGCACAAGCCAACCAAACCAGAGTGCCCCTTCTCCCTTTACCAGTCGAGCACAGCAAAGGGGAAATACATTCCCTCAGGCCTGAAGGGATTTATTCTTTGACCAAAGTTAATTATGACCCACTAAAACTACCAAATGGCGGATGAAATGTGCTTACAGTATGATTTTATTAGTACAGTGCTGTCACATGTATAGTAGCAAGCTATCTAAATAGTCCAAGTGAGACCTATTGTACTAGACAGCCATTTAAATACAATGTTCAGCTAATGTAGCAATATTCATTTTGTAAAATAATAATTCTTGACAAATTAAGGTCTCTTTCATCTGCGTTTCGCTAAGCAGCGTAGACGCTTTCAATAAATGGGCATGCACGCTATCTCAGTCCAAAACCCATTACATTCATAAAGATTAATAAGATAAGAATGGGGAGAAATGAGGAAAATGAATGGGACTAAAAGAGGAAATAGCTGATGAAAAATGGAAGACTGTTACTAATGGGATTGCGTGCGATGCTGGGCCGTATTTTAGCGGTGCAGGGAAAAGAGGGGCCTACATCCCCAGCTGGTGTCAGTGATGGAGGGAGGGATTTGTACCAGTGGTGCAACTGGTCTATGTTGGTATCTGACTGGCTTATCCCAAAGGACCCAGTTCTGCTGTTAGTGACCCCAAGAGCAATGCTGAGAGCAGCACTGGGTGACAGCAGGCTTGGGCTCCCGGAGTGAACATTATCCCCTGCATCACAGTAACAAATGCTGGAGAGTTATTTCATATAACCAAGTCTGTTAACTAGGTACAAGCAAGCCAGGCCTGTCTACGTACACGTTGGGCTCTGCCAGCTTGAAGACCATGCGACACAGTGAGCACCACTAGAAGCCCCACAAGGAGTTTTAAAGGATACGGCCCTATTTCTTATGCACTGCCAAAGTCCTGATCCATCCCGGGATTAGTTATCTAGCAGCCCCCACCTCATCTGATCGCATCCTCATGGTAGTTACAACTGGCTGAGGCATTTTTGCTGTTGGACCGAGCTTTCCGGAGCCAGCTGAAGCTCCCTGTCGTTGAGGTGCGGCGTCTGGTAGCTCCCCAGAGCCCCCTTCCACCTCGTGAGATCTGCTGCAAAGCCTAGCCAAGGCAATAGGAGTCTTGCCCTACATTGCAGAGGGCCTTGTGCTCTATACAGTGTACTTCTGAGGTCAGGCTTGAGAGCAGTCGGGGCCAAACTTTTGGGCAGGCATGCCACAAATTAGCCCCACATCCCCCTCAATTGCTACTCCGATCCGTTTCCCCCCACCTGATCTGCTGCTCTGTTTTCTGCTCCCTATAGGCCACTGTGCTGCCTGCCCCCTCCCCAGTCTGACACATAGGGTGGTCGCCCTCCTTTACAGCATGAAGGCAATCTTGTTGTTTGGGTTTTTCTCTCTCTTACCATATTCCTACTGCACTCTCCTCCCTCCTGCAGCTGGCCAGGGGGCATCTCGCCCTGCCTCGTCATTACCTTCCCTACCACCCTGGGCTCTCCTTCTCAGCCCTGCTGTAGCTCTTGGTCTGCTGCTTTTTATTTTTTAGCAGTGGATGCACATGCTGAATCAAAGCCCTGGCTGGCAGAAACCAGTCAAGCACCGACCGCTCAAGTGTATAGAGCTTGCATTGAGTTGCACCAGTGAGGCTGCTGGTGCCACCCTGGCTAAATCAGGGCACCCATATCTTTCACGTGGATGTTGATCATGTCTGCACAGAAAGGTCAAACCTCCAGAGAGGGCTCCTAGGAGCAGCTCTCGATTGTGAAACACTGCCGGGCGAGACCTTCAGCGAGATGGTGCCAAGAATAGGCTTCTGGACAAGAGACGCTGGGGTGTCTCCTGGGCACCAGTTCTCCCATTTGCCCTTTGGCCACAGCCAAGGGTGGAGCCCTCTTTAAGAGCTGGATGTTAAACTAGCAAAATGTAATGATTGTTCGGCTGCAGCTGTAAAAGCTTCTTGATTTCTTGAAGCAGAACAGGAAGGATCCTAGAGCCGGCTCCAGTCCCAGGTATTTCAGACCACCACGTCACGTCCAGCTTCTTGCACAGCGAGGGAGGGTCTTTGCTCACATTACTCCACTTCCCTCCCATTGTGCATAGCTTGGCACTTCCCAACCTTATCATTTGTCCCATTGGTTATCATTAACCCTGAAGCCTCTCGATCATGCCCTGACCCAAGTTCCTTTACGCTATAAATTTGCAGAGGCGGTGAGGTTACCAACCCAGCAGGGAGTTTAGTACCGAGGTATCGAATCTGCCAAGAGCTGCCTCAATGCCCTAATTTAGTTGCAAGATGCAAACATTTCTGTTGGCCTTGGGCTGCTTTGGTTTTACTTCCATCCTGGTCGCTTCAGCTGCCTTCCAAGTACAGCACTGCTTTTTAT
>NW_005841980.1:228261-241202 GCF_000455745.1 Alligator sinensis | reverse complement strand
CTTCCGACTTCAGAGACAAGCATATGCTAATACAGTGGGATCCTCCAACTGATCCAGCATGCACCGTATGCAGAGGTGGCTTTTGCAGCTGTGTGAAGATTGCTTAACCTACCGATGTGAAAGGAGCACTGCACCCTAAAATGTCACACTGCAGATTAAGGGGGGCAGGGTATATTTGAACGGGCATTAAAATACTGGGGTACACATAAAATGATGCGAGTCTGGTCAATAAGGACCGTTTCAGTGCTGATCTGTATTCATAGTAACATGTATATGGAAAAGAGAAGTAACGAGTGGGGATAAGGGGACGCTTGCTCTAGCACGAACCCCAGATATAGGTGTTAAAAAATGCAACAGGACAAAGAGCAACTACAACCACGAGCGAGTTTGTATTATAATAAACCCCTGTGAATTGGGCATGTGTGTGTGCATGGGGAGGAGTGGGGGTGGAAACGGATATGCCCCATTGCTGTTACATGACCCTCCTGGAGAAAAGTGTGGCGTGAGAATAAGGAAGCCGAGAGGTTCACGAGGGGATCGTCACATTGAACGTGTACTGACGGGCACGGCAGACATCCTGCCATGCCAAGGTAACTTCTCCCCCTGGTAATTGGTCATGAAATTCATGAGACCGCTGCCCCCACCCAAGCAATTATGCAGCATAATCACAGTCAGTTCCCATTTAACCTACAATATTGCTCCAATAAGAAAAATATTGCTCGATTATTCTGGTCCTGCAGTCCTTCTTAAATGAAGACAGGTTTCCTATACTGCCAAGTAAGTCTTTGTTTCTGGGGTGATATTCATCATTAATCCTGCCTGTTATCTCCGGTGGTACATTTGTTTAGATTCACGAGATTTATCTCCTGTCTGGGGGCATTGTACCCGCAACTGCCATTTGGTGCTAGGTAGGGGAATTATCATTTGCTCCTTAATCAGAGCCTGTGTGCAGTCAACAAGGGTAGTTCACAAAGGCCTATGCACCAAGATCCTTTGGGACCGAAGAGAAACTTCCCTGTATGCATCAGTCTGTCCAGACAGGCATTAGCGTACACGCATTTGAATCGTACAAGAGCAGAAGCTTGATTTTTTTTTTTTGTCGCTACCAGGGCTGCACACCACTAACCTTGAGTGGAAAATAGATGCTAATAAATGCAGGGTCTTAAAAATGTGAATTATAGCCATTTCACACTTCACGGCAGACTCGTAGTGGTGAAATGGCTTAATACTTAATTACAATGCTTGTCCTTCCCTCAAGTGCAGATGACGTCCCTCTGATAGATTTTTGCAATGACATCTGTGGAAATAAGAGGAGAAGCTAATTAGGGATTCATATAATCCAGAATATTGACTGTGTGCTGATTAAAAGGATGGGGTGACACCCATTCCAACTTGATGCATGCATCTGTTAGTTTAGTCTGCTCCCCGAGGTGGTGGGTTTTGGGTAGTTATTTTTTTTTTGGAAGGCCTTACCGAAAATGAGAGCAATGCCTTCCAGGCCCTGGGATGCAGATGTTGAGAGCAAATGCTCCTTTTCATTTACATTTCATTAATGATGAAGCATGGCGACGCAGCGTGGCAGTGGGATGCTTTATGGCTTGCACTCCAGGGGTGATAACTTCTCTGTGGTCTCTTGGGAGCATTTTTGTGGTGTTGACTGTAATGGGATCCGCAGAGTATTGACCAAGCACGACCGTAAGCATGCCAAAAGCAACCATTAGACAAGTCCCTAGCAGGGAGGGCAGGCGAGCCAGCCTGGTCGTTTCCATGCCGGTTGTGCAGCGCGCTCCTCCTCCTCCTCCTCTTGCAACAGAGCATTTCCACTGAAGTATTTATGTAGGTGAGCTCCGAGGTAATGTACTGTAAATCAATTCTTGTACCGGCATGAGATGTGACATTTTTAATAAACTGTGAGATTCTCAATCACTGTTGTTATCATAACAGCATTTATGCTTAAAATATAGCTGTCTGCACAAAGAGTACTGTGCGTGGAATAAAACAGCAAATGAAGGGTGGGTTGGAAGCGACGTTGCCCTTGTCTCAGACTCGTGATTAAGATCCCAGCCCGGCTCTGATTTCCTTGCAAACTCTATTGTACTTGGAACTGAATTATTCTCAGGGAAATCTTGGCCCATCCGTGGGAAAGGAGAGCTGTTACTTGTAGTGCGGTCTCCAATGAACGGAGGGCACCCAAAGATCAGCGTGGAAATGCGTGCTGTTTTTGCTGTCGTCTCTGAATGGGGTAGCCATAGGTGAGAATTGTCAAGAGAACGGTTGTCCTATTTTTATGAGCTGAGCTTTTGGTCTTTAAAGGAGCGTTTTGCACACTCCTGCTTTCCCAGGATTATAGCAGGCAGGAAATTCCAGAAGTCAGGTGCACAAACCTGCCTGGTTTCCTTTGTGCTGAGCTGCTCCTTGCACAGAGGAAACTTTGAATGGCATAAAACTCACATAACTAGCTCTCTTAGCTCTCTTTGCTAGCTGTACACCAGCTGCTCCTGGAAAAAAGACAACTTATGGCAGGAAAGGAGCTTGGCCAGAGCATCCTCCTGTCCTGTAACCTTGGATCTCAGGTCAGAAACAGTGTTAGGCATCATATGTTAGACCAGTATATTTGGGGGGGATATTACACCAGTATATATTAGACCAGTATATTGATATTAGACCAGTATATATTAGACCACTATAATATTAGACCAGTATATACTAGATCAGTATATTGATATTAGACCAGTATAATATTAGACCAGTATATACTAGATCAATATATTGATGTTAGACCAGTATAATATTAGACCAGTATATACTAGATCAGTATATTGATATTAAACCAGTATATTGATATTAGACCAGTATATTGACCAGTATATCTATTGCTCTATATCAGATCAATATTCTTGGCTTATTTGACCCTTTATACCATTTTTTCTTGAAGAAAAAGAAGAATGCCTTGCATTCAAAAACTTATCTAACCAGCTGTTGGTCCAATGAAAGAATAAAACAGAAAATGAAGTTGGAAGCGACACTGCTTGGATCCCATAAGGATCCCATAAAGGATCCCATAAAGATCCTTGCGTCTTGGAAACCTCTACACATTTTTATCCCAGAACTGAAGTCCCCGCACAGGCAAACCCCCCGAAAATACGGTGCTCTATCGTCAGCTGAAATGCTGCCTGCATCAGGTCGGCAGATCCCAGACATGGGCTGTTTAAGGCTGACTTCTGATCAGCCTGGCACCGACCCGGTGAAAGGCAACCCATAGGGCCAGCGCTTCTCCAGGACTTCATCTGCTCATTATTTTCCATTCAGAAATGGTTTTTGAAAGTATCAATGCAGAGAAAAATACATATAGATCTCTATATATCGTGGGTTTTTTTTATTTTTTGGTATTCTGTGTACTTATGAAGAGGATCATAAATATGCACTCAAGGTTGCAGTGATTTTTATCCTCCCTTAAACTGTGCATTGCATTTCTAATAGCTGTTTCCCCCCCAAATCAAACAGCAAGAGAGACCTATTTTTCACATGGTTTGAATTGATTTTGTCTTTTAACGACAGGTTGCTGCCACTGATCTGTTCCTCACGTAGATATTGCTGGGCAGATTTAATCCACAGGAAATTGTGGCAGCCTCGGCTTTTTGAATATCATTAATTCCCTAGCATGCCGAGCAGGCCAGAGATGCCTAAGGTCATAAAAAAAAAAAGTCATTTCCTTCTGTATTTTTCAAATGGCTTTTGGTGGGTGGTCTTCCTCGTGGCCCCGCAGCAGCACTGCTAATGAGGACCTGTTTCTAAATAGGACTCAGACTCAAAAAGCTGCGTCCCTCAGGCATGGGAGCAGCACTTTGGAAAGAGGAGAGCTCTTGCTTATTCATCCAACGTGGCGTGAGCTCCGTGTCAGAAATGATTTCCTTATCAGCGGCCCGTTTCGAATGAAGCGCATTAAACAGGGAGCTGCCACTCTGCCGTGGATGGCGACTATAGTCGCTCTGTAGGTGCGTCATAATGAATCCCCAGGGCCTGGATCAAAGAGATAGAAGTAGACACAGATACAAAAGAAGGACCCTTAGGTTTTCCATATGGGTATGTTAGGGATTGAGCTGAACCAGAAATCCTGGACCGCTCCAGCAACATCCAGACCCAGATCGAAACTCTCTGGCACGTCCCTAATGGGTTTTCCTTGCCAGTTCTTCCCCTGCTCTCTGCCTGGACCTCACAGTTAGCCATTTATTGCCAGAGAAAAATGGTCATCCCCTCTGCAACCCTCAGCTGCACTGAAGTAGGAGAGGAAAGCCTCGCTCAGGAGGAGAGGAAGACGGGTCACACCTGCTTCTGCAGAGGGATGGACAGGAGATCCTGTCTCGAGAGGCAGCGGTCTTACTTCCAAACTTGGCTGGCACTTCTTGTGGGAAGATGACGTGCCTTGCCGACGGGCGGGCTGGCGGCGAGACGATTCCTGGGAACTAGAGCCAAAGTCGTCTCCAGCCAGACCTTCAGAAAGAACAACGAAAGGCTGAACTTCATCGGTTTTGCATGCAAAGTGGTAGCAGCTGTTTCTCCCATCCGCCGAAGTGGCTGTTATAAATATACAAATACATACACCTCATTGGCAAGTAAAATAATGTGCGTGTTTCATTTCAGCTACACGAGGGCAATGTGTCCTTGGATGGAATAAGCCAAATGAGTATTATAGTGGTGTGTATATCACACCGCGCCGTGTGGCTTCAGGGCCATGTAGATTTGGAAGCAGAAATTTGATTACAACCCAGTAATAGGTAGAAAGCAGATGACTGGCTCCGAGAGAGAGTCAGAAAAATACATTTTGAAACGCGTCTCCTGAGACGGGGAAGCGAATTTCACAGGGCATGGACGGTAGCTTCAGGAGAGGGCTCGCCCTCGCTAGGTTAGAATAACACGGGGCACGAGCTGAGATTGAAATGGTGCTGGGCTCATGGGAGCTGACAGCTCTTTCACTAGCTGGAACGCTCACGTGGGTCCTTCTTTATTTATTGAAGCCCATGACCCATTTGTCAACGTTAGACGACAGCGTTGGCAATTTAATGCAGTATTTCAGGTCAGGGTCGCTCCTGCGTGACCCTGTTAGCAGGCTCTGGCGGGGGGGGTAAGGGAGACGTGCAACCTTGCGCGTGGCAGCTGGTCCGGTTGGCATCCCGCGGCTTCCAAGTGCTTTTCCCTTCCTCCCCTAGCAGGACGTTTATGAAGCCGTGGGCTCAAAACAAACCTCCAGCCAAAATTGCTTAGGGAGTCTAGGAGCAAGGAGATCATCCAGCATCCAGCCAAGGTGATCCCGGCTAAATCTAACCATGCTTGGGATCATTATTTCCATCAGTTGTGCATTGGGCAGAAGGGTCCCTGGGTGTCTTCTGCTGAGACGAGCTGCAAGGCAGGTCAGGCTCTCTTCTGGCATAGAAGCAGGCACCAAACCAAGGCAAAGGCATAGAGCATCCTCCAAAATGGTGTTTTGTCACACTCAAGGCTATAGACATGAGTCAAGGTCCTCACCGCTCTCATGAGGTTGTGCAAGGGTGCAAAAGGCAGTAAGTAACCCCCTTGTTCTCCCTTTCTCAGGCTTGACCGGGCCCTAGTTCACTGCCCAAAGTCAGACCCTGGCGCCCAAAATCTCTCTCTGCTTTTCCTGCGAAGGGGATAGATCATGAACGATCGCCACTCCTCTGCCAAGTTCTCTTCTGACCGCAGGTTGCGGGGAGGGTCACCTTGAAGTGATGCTGGGGACCCCGTTCAGGAGAATAAGCACAAAAAATAAAGGGTTTGGGTTGCAAATTGCAGGAACAGCTGAGGTCATAACACAAGGGAAACACATTGCCTCCCAGCAAGCATTGGAAGTGCCGAGGGGTCGGGGTAATGAAGGGATACTGCCGCCAAAATGAAATGTTCCCTGCCAGTGAACTTAATGAAAAGCTGCTTACATTTGATATAATAAGGGCAAAAGAAAAAGAAAGAGGCAGCGTTTTATGCCTGTAGCACTGGATTGTGCTGGAGCAGGATAAAAATGTGCCACGTCCTGGGTCTCTCTTGAAGTATTAACATTTTGAGAGACAGAGAAGGAGGTAACGTAAGTGTCAATGTATTTTTTTTTATTAAAGATTTGATGTCCTAGCTTTAATTGAAGGCGTAGTAAATAGAAATGGAGATTAATGGTAGGTTATTAGAACTGTTCGCTTTGATAGATAAAATGCAGTATCTTCTCATAAGGTGTCAGAGGTTAAAGATTATTACTGCTTCATATGGCTTCTGTAATGAAAGTCTCTCTGTTACAACTCATGGGGTATTATTGAATGTGTGCGTGTGTGTGGAGTCATTAGTAATGGATTAAAATTGCAGTAAAACTCCCATAAGAAAAACAGGATGTTTTATGAGTATCAGCTCGTGAGCTCTCCAAAAAAGACAACAGTTTTTATAAACCTGAAGCTTGGACATAAAGCCTCCTTCAATGTAAGCTAAAAGCGAGAACCTGAAAACAGCGGACAAACTTCTGGAAGCCTAAATCCTGATCCTAATGCGAGCTGTAGATTTCCCTAGGTTAGATGCTACTGGATGTTAACAGGCCCTAAGCTACTGCATGGTTTATACACTTCTAATTAATTAAAAATGACATTTCTGACAGATCCTTTCAGGGTAGAAAGTTAAGTCCTTCATAATTGCTATACATTCCTATCTGCAAACGCCACCAAACCACTTTGTACTAAATTATCCAACTCTTGTTCCCATGCGGCACGCAGGAGTGTGCCGAGAACGCCGTGGAAAAAAATAATCCCAGTAATGACGTTGGAGGCTGCTTCATGCCCTTCCTAGCCCAGTCCTAAATTTCCACAGTGTATTGTGCTTCAGGCAACAACTCCTTTCGTGGCACTTTTCCTTTGCTAATGTGGGATCATCTCTTAAGTTCTTCGTGTTATTAGTGCTGGGCCAATTCCTCGAGCCTTCAGCTTTCCTTCAGGAAAGTCCCCGCTGCAAGCCACAACATGATCGCGCGCTGGAAAGCTCCTTGTATCCCCAAGCCATTGTTCAGATATAAAAAAAGATCAATCCTGACAGCATCCCCGTGAGGTTGATCCCTGTATATTTTGTTTTTCTCACGTGCAAAGCAGGAAAAGTAGGTGTGTGGGTTACCATAGATTTATGTATCATTCACTGCCATCCAGCCAGGTCCTTTTCTTAAACGTACTGAACACGTTTAAAGGAGCCGTTCATCCAAGAAGCACCATATTGGTCCCAAACTTCAAGCCTATAATTTGTGCATCCTAAGACATTGCAGTCACTGATTACAACCATCCACGGATATTCAGGCCGAAACTGCGTGGACTCTTTGTAACTGAGGGTTAGCACTGATCCACGTATGCCGAGAGGAAGTGTTCCCTCTCTGTCTCAAAAAAGTGAGAATATTCCTATTTAGTTCCTTGCAAAACCTGCTCACTTTAAAAAATATCCTAAAGCTGGTTCTGCTGAAGCCAGGGAGGTAGGATTGTTCTGTTGGACTTTTACTAACTTGTTCTTGTCTATGATACTGAGCAGCTGCCAGGTTTTGCAAAATGCCTGCTGATTATGTGGAGTGCATAGGTGCTCCTAATGGACCGTGTTGGGCCCCATTGCTAGAGGAAGGATGGATGTTTTAAACAAAGTAACAGCATCACATCCTGATTTCATTAAAGTGTTTGTAAAACTGCAAGATACACATTGTTCAATTGATAGGAGAGTCAAGAGGTAAGCCCCAGCCAGACGGAAGAAATCAGGCAATAAAGGACAGCGGCAAACAGGGATGTCGCTTCCAAAATGGAGACGCTTTAGAGTTCATCATAAACCTCCGATGCACATTCAGCCTGCCACTGGCCTGAAACAGACTTCCCAAACTCTCCCGTGATTTATGCCGTCACCTCCGAGAGATGCGTATATTCATTAACGCTGCATCTTGCCCTGGGAGCTGATGTGACACGAGAGGCTGTTTGCATGTAGACGTGGAGGCTGCTCAGGAGGGAGTTACATATGTTCCCATGTCGCTGCCTCTGCCCGCAGCAATATGTCGAAGCATTTGTACAACACCAAAGGGACAGTCGGCCTCGTGCTCAGCCATCTCCTTGACGAAAGCGTCCCTTTTCTGGATGTCGAGTCTCCAGCTAGGAGGGAAGCCTCAAGTCACGAGTACGGTTTGACAGGGTTTGGCTTCTCTCGGAAGAAACCTTGTTGATTGTATTCTGCATTTCGGCACTCGCGTGCGTGCTGTGCTGCTGAGCAAATGCCGCTCTCTTCGTTGCACATTTCCAAAGGATGCTTGATTTGTGGGGGGGGATTCCTCTCTCGTCGCATCTTTTGCTTAGAATAATAAATTACAAAAATAGATGCACGAGGAACTGGGCTGAAACATCAACTCATTTCACAGAGGCCACCAAACAGCTGTCAGCTGTAATGACTTTCTCTCACTCCCACCTGGTCTGGATTCAGACTGGTGACCTAGAGATGAAAGGCTTCTGTATCACATTAGCAGTCCCCTGAGCTGTGCAGGCTCCTGTCACCGCTTGAGCCAGAAAATATGAGATGCACCCCATAAAACCGGGCAGATGGCTCCGGGGGGGGCAGTAACAGGGTACAGGACCTTTCATCTCAAGCTCATCGGTTTGAATCCGGACCAGGTGGGTACTGACCAAGAGTCATTACCGGCCGCCAGCTGTTCAGTCGCATCCATGAAACGGCTGGACGGTCCCTGTCCAGTCCCTAGCGGGCCGGCATTCGCATTGCATCGCGCTTGCACGAAAAGCCGCCATTGCAAGTAGTGCTTTTGCATTTCCACTGGGCTCAGCAGCGAAACCGGGGACTATGAAGGGATGGAAGAAAAGAGAGAATTGGTCCTATGCCAGAAGACACAGCCCCTTCTAAGCCGTGTGTTGCTGAGGGGAAAGGGGCCTTCCTGCTTATTGGTTTGAGCATAACATTGAAAAAAACCCAGGACTATTTTAATTAGATTTGAACTTTTAATTTTTTTGGTAACCATTGAAAAACAAAGCCCTTTGAATAGCCCTGGGAAGTAGCTAGGTGCTACCCCTAGGCCTGGCTGGAGGGAATTTTTCTAGCTGGAGTTGACGCCACTGAGGAAAGTTTGATTCTTTGCAGGGACAGGTCTTAAAACTGACCCTTTCCCCACGTGATTGCAAGGAGCTGTCGGGAACGAACAACCGCGACATGGATTTATTAATGCATCCAGTCAACTCCTCCTCTTCCCTGTTCTTTCCAAAATAAGTATTCCCACCAGCTCCTAGCACCTAGATGATCCATCAGGGCCACCTGCTGTAACCATCATCGGCGGCAGAGAGGTTTTGCTGCCGTCAGACAATGCTAAATCCCCCTGAAAACTGACATTTGCTGAAACAAGGCGTTTCAAGAAGTGCCGCGTCTGAAAGTGCAAAGACAGATTAACGGCAGGGCAGAGCAGAGCGGGCGAGAAGCAGCGAAACCCTAGACTCACCTCGGTAAATTAGTCGCCTATGGATTTATTGTTATTAGTCATGATTTTTTTTTTCAAAAAGGCAAAGGCAGCCAGTGATTTGTAGGTACCTAATTTGAGACACCACAAAGAGGCCTGACTCGCAGAGGGGGTGTGGATCAGCTCTTTCTTAAAATGAGAAGCTCTCCAGCTGAGCTGGAAAAAGTTACTGAAGTCAATCCACTGAAGTCTGGGTCCACTCGTGCATTTTATACTTTCATGGACTTCAAGGATCGAGCTCTGGAAGACGTTTAAGAACAAGACGTTGGAAGAGAGGCTGGCAGGGATGTGGGTTTGGCTTCCAGGCAGGTTCAAAACTCACGTTTTTCACCAAGAAAAATGAGCTCCGTGGTCCTTACCATCCTATAACAACATGCAACATCATATAACATCACGCGGTCCTCAATAAATGGAGGAAGGATGGAGTCTTTTGAGTGAAGCGATAGAGAGAATATTTTGCGTGCGTGTTCATGAAAGAGAGAAGGCAGGATGGGCAATGCATTAGTCCCTGCATAACTGCACTGGGATGAATGAATATGGCCCCGTAATGTGCCACCTGCATAGTCTTCGGATCCTCATTATCTCGATGACAAAACTCCTGTTTCCTCAGAAGTGCAGGTACAAGTTAAAGCACCGGTGAGAGCAGGAGCCACGGGATGGTGGGGGAGAAGGGATGCACCACTGCCTGTGTTTTATTGATGGGATCCCCTTTGTCATGGAGTTAAGTTGTGGCATGTAAATACTGTTGTATGAGCAGTTTAATGTCTGTGGACTGCAGCAGGGCTGAGGCCAAGTGATGGACAGGGTACATGCCGAGCTAGCGACTGCTTCCGCATTAGCGCTGGTCTGAGCGGTCCCTGTTTTGCTTTGGAGGAGGACGTTAGAGCAACCCTGATGACATGCCATATTTTCACTTAGGACTTCAGCTTCCCCAAGGGGAGGGTGACAATATGGTATTCATCCAGGCCGTGACTTTGAGTTATCTATAGGAGGTGATGGACTTTCTGTGGTATATGGGCACTGATCGTGGCTCCAGAGTGCAAATAAAAGCATCCTGCGCACAGCCGCCCCGCTAGCACAACCATCCTCTGCTACAAGGGGGAAAAAAACACTCGGAGACGGACGTACTGGTGGCTTTACCATTCATGCTGTTGAACTACTCCTGCTGTGCTTTCTATTTCCCAGCTAGAAATGTTCCCAGCGACTCTAATACGTGCTCAGTCTACCCGAACGTGCCTCCAGATTGAAGTGAACCTCAACAATGTTTCCTTGTGCTGGGATTAATTATTTTAGAGCTATTGTCATAATCACGGTGCATAGCCAGAGCAACAAGTACCGTCATGGATGTTGCACTCACGGGACTGGTAGCTAGCATCCCCAAATGTGTCGGGCCTTGCAGCTTTCCCTTTCCAGGCTGGAGTTCCACTTTCCTACCTTTGCTAGGCTGACATTTTCCCTCTCGCTTGGACGAAGTTGTGGCTAAATCGCTCTGTACCAACCGGACTGGTCCTGCGGGTCTGACTGCGGTCAGGCACCTTGTTGGCCAGCGTCAAGACAGCGATCAGTCGTCTCAAAACCACAGTCTTTCTTCTTTTAACAGTAGGAGCAAAGCACCCAGGAAAAGAGGAGTTTGAAAGTCTATATGCAGACCTGCCCTGCCAAAGAGTTCACCATCCATAGAGTCACTAGTGGACTCCAAGATGAACATGAGTCGGCAGTGCGACGAAGCCATCAAAAAAGCCAACGGCACTTTATCATGCATCAGCAGATGCATGACGAATAGATCCAAAGAGGTGATACTTCCCCTCTATCGGGCGCTGGTCAGACCGCAGTTGGAGTACTGCGTGCAATTCTGGGCGCCGCACTTCAAGAGGGATGCAGATAACCTGGAGAGGGTCCAGAGAAGGGCCACTCGTATGGTTAAGGGCCTGCAGACCAAGCCCTACGAGGAGAGACTGGGGCACCTGGCCCTCTTCAGCCTCCGCAAGAGAAGGTTGGGAGGCGACCTTGTGGCTGCCTATAAGTTCATCACGGGGGCACAGAAGGGAATTGGTGAGGCTCTACTCACCAAGGCGCCCCCGGGGGTTACAACAAATAATGGCCACAAGCTAGCAGAGAGCAGATTTAGACTGGACATTAGGAAGAACTTCTTCACAGTTCGAGTGACCAGGGTCTGGAACGGGCTCCCAAGGGAGGGGGTGCTCTCCCCTACCCTGGGGGTCTTTAAGAGGAGGTTAGATGAGTATCTAGCTGGGGTCATCTAGACCAGCTGGGGTCATCTAGACCCAGCACTCTTGCCTGCTGATGCAGGGGGTCGGACTCGATGATCTATTGAGGTCCCTTCCGACCCTAACATCTATGAATCTATGAATCCCCTGATGGTAGAGTTGCCAGGCTTCGTGTCTGCAGGTAGCCTGTGCCCTAAGCTAGTTGCAAACAGCTGTCGTGCCTCTCTCTTGAAGAAACCCTATTACTCATCCCAGATGTCTGCTTCTTGTAATCATCTTAGGTGATATCGTCCTCTTTTTGCCTGCTTTTAGGTTCTTTGTGTTGTTATTATTGCTGGACCAACTCCTGGAGCCTTTAGCTTTCCTGCAGGAAAATCCCCACAAGAAGCCACAACATGATAGCGCGCTAGAAAGCTCCTTGTATCCCCAAGCCATCGTTCAGACACAAAAATGATGCATCCTTACAACATCCTCCCTGTGTCCAAAAGCTCATGGCAATATTTGCCAAGCCCGTGATCTCTCCAGACTGGATCCCTTCCCTAATCCTGACTCTTTTAATGTGGAGCAAAAGGAAATCTCTCTGTCTCACCAGGTTCAGCTCTGATTATTTTCCAGGCCCGCTGTCCTACCGTGCCACTAATGTCCCTGGAGCTTTTGAAGTTCGTTACAGGCTGTATTTATGACATGGCAGATGGGCAGGGCCGGGGGGATGCTGGCAGAGCAGACAACCAGGAAAATGGGCTTTTTCTATTGTAGGTTTGAACTGTGTCAGGAAAGCGAGAGGCACGCGTTGGTAGGTATTGGGGGCAGGTCTCAGGATAAAGGCACTTAGTGCTGGTGCAGCAGATTGCCTACGAAGAGGGACAGAGAGGGGTTGAGCTGGTATAAGCCAGAGTTATAGAGAGTCCAAACACCACCTACCTTTGGCAGGATCGGCCCTAGCCGAACCGTCCCATACAACCATAATCTAAACTCGATATAAGACGACCATCAACCCTGACACACCACTAACCTGCCACGGGTTAAGCAGGGGAACCACGGCAGCCAAATGTTGTTAATATATGCTCGAGAGATGCCAGGTAGAGGCCATACCCCACGAGGGAGGAAGGCGAACCCCGCCAGCCTGCATCAATCTGACCATGAGGACAAATTCCTTCCGGACCCCAAATCTGGCATCGGTCTAAGCCTGAGCAGAGGGG
>NW_005841980.1:206895-228230 GCF_000455745.1 Alligator sinensis | reverse complement strand
CAAGCAGGAATATCGCCACAACCCACTCAAAGTCCCCGGCCAGTGCCTCGGAGGGTGGCTTAAATATACCCTGATGCCCATAATGGTACTAGCTTTCCTTGTACAACAGACTGTAGGTGAACCACAACACTGACAACACGCCCCAAGAAATCCTAAACACTTTTTCTTACACTAGGTAAAGAGGGAACACTTTAGTACGGGTAGTGGTTGCCAAATGCAGAAGGTGGGACTGGTGCATGACTGGGCTGTACTGGGAAGAAGCAGAGGCGGTCGAGTATCTATGGGTTGCTCTGATCACTCCAGAAGAGATGGTCCCTTCCAGCTAGGATCACATTATATGTTGCATAGCAGCGTCACAAAGCTCACACTGCCGACAACTAGGCTTCCCCGATTCAGTGAATAAAGCAGCGTCCTTCTCTTGTGCAATGCATTAAATGCAAGGCAAACATTACTAGCCATTTCTGCACCCTGGGCAGGGATAGACTGCATTAAAATGGGATTCTTGGACCCCCTTCGTAAGGTGCAGAGTGAGGATGTTGGCACAGAGCTAAGCGGTTACTTCCAAATGTCCCAAACAGCAGAAAAAGTTTCATGTTTTGAAGCCCTCCCAGTTCAGGAGGAAATGAAAGCCAGGTTGTTACTGATGCATCTTATAAGATCCTCTGATACCATGCCAGCATCTGTCTGGCAGGTGCGGGAATGCTGTCTGCTGGTCACGCTGATAAAGATCAAATTATAGAAGACCTCAATGAATCGCAGCTGGCCAGGATCAGTCTGTTTGCAGAGTTGCCAGCCGCCAAATGGCCCTGTCATCTCACTGTGGCATCGGCCAGTGCAGTGCTGATTTCTCTTTAATTATAAAGGAAAGCTGTAAGACTTGCAAGCTGTGGACATGAGAGGAAATAAAATCCTCCTACATGCTGTGCTGTAGTAACAGGAGCACTCCCATCTGGATCGAGAAAGGGGGTGGCAATGGCTAATTTCTCGTGGTGCCTCCTGTGAGTAGCTGTAAAGGAGAAGTCTACCAAGACACTCGGACTTTTGATTTTTCCAATTTCAATACACTATACTTTCCAACTTTGTTATACAAACTACAGGATGAGCCAGAGCGACCTTTCTTATCTGCAAGGGGAAAGCTCGACTGTTCTGCAACTTAATGTCAACGACATAATCATCGTCAAAATATACAAGCCCCCCTCTGCCGTGTTGTCACCCACGTCCTATTTACAACCGGACAACCTGATATGCAGACGACTTCAATTGTCAGCATGAAGATTGGGGATACTCCATTAATAGTAGCAATGGAGACAATGTGTGTCTCTGGGCAAGCCTGAATGATATAACTCCTGTATGTGACCCGAAGGAGCCACGTACCCTCCACGCGGGATGCTGGATCTTGCCTGGTGGAAAGGGAACTTGAGTAAAATGCTTGACAAGTTTCCATCATCTCAGCACAGACCCTCACTCATCAGCACTGGCAAGACGATTTTTCAGCCCACACCATCCAGACCAGCTCCAAAATGAGGCTTTTGAAGGGTGGATTGGCAGGCATACCAAAGGCTGACCAGCAAGAGAGCAAATCAGTTAGAGGATCCATCAGAAACCCACATTGATCCAGGCTATAATGCATGTACAAACTGCCTGATTGAAATAGCTAAACTCCATGTACCTAGAGATTATAAGAAGCCTCTATGTGCCGTGCTGGGATGAGCAGTGCAAACAGCTCTATAACATCATCAAGGGATGCAATGACCCTGCAACTGTAAAAAGAACTACAGAACAGCTGGCTTTCACATTGAACAATATCAAAAAGGAGAGATGGCTCGCTACCAGAGAAGGGGTGGATACGACCCACTTGAGAAGACAAGCATGGTGCATCATTAACCACCTCCTAGGCAAAGGCACCAAAAAAAGGACATTTTGCCCTGTGTCAGCAAGCACCATTGTGAAAATACTATGCAACAACAGCAAGTACGGTAACCCAAGCAAGCAACACACAGGAATGATTAGACCTGACTCATGAACAACTTAAATCACCCAATGTCAACCTTAATTTCACTGCTCCCATCTCTGACAACGAGTTCAACGCAGCTATTAAAGGGATCAAGACTGGCAAGGCTGCTGGATCAGATCAGATATTCCCAGAATTCATTAACGAGCTTGGAAGCACAATGAAAAGATGGCTTTGGAAATGCATGTATAAGCATCTCAGACTTGCAAAAATCTGGAGGAAAGCTGATGTTCTTGCCGTGCCGAAACCCAATAAGCCACCAGAGGATCCAAAGAGCTCCCGACCCATCTCGTTGCTGCGTGGTACATACAAACCCACGGAGCGCGTAAGTCAAACTAAAACAGAGAACGTCATTGATCCCCGGCTCCCTAAAGAACAAGCTGGCTTTCGGAAAAAGCGGTCGACCACCGATCGAGTTACGTTACATCTGACAAAGAAAACGGATTTGGAACGAGGCAGAAAACAAGAGCGATCTTTATCGACCTTGCAGCCACCTATGATGCTGTATGGTACCAAAGCCTCAAAGATAAACGGCACGCTATGCTACCTGACTGCAAGCTATGTGCTTTCATCATGAACATGATCTCCAGCAGATCTTTTAAACTCGCTACTAGCCAAGGAGAAAAAAGCAGAGTATGAACTTTGAAGAATGAGGTCCCTCCAGGGTCAGGGCTAGCACCGAGGCTTTTCAATGCATGCATCTCGGGCTTTCCGCGTACAACATCTAAGCGATACAATGCATGCTGACGATGTAGCCCAAGGAATTGACATGATCAAACTCGAAAATTAAAGTTGAGCATCAATAAATCAGCATCATCGCTCCTCCACCTGGACAGTTGCTGAGCCAGGAGCACGTAGGAAACCACGTCCTTCCCCATGAGCATAGCTAACCTACCTCGGAGTCGCATTAGACATCTACAGACATCACGTTCAGAAAGTCAGCAATAAAATCTCTGCATGGGTAGCTGCCTTGAGATGTTTAGCCACGGCTGCCAACGTCAAAGGGCTCACAACCACTGCACTCAGGACGGTATATGCCCCTGCAGAATATTGTGCTCCTGGATGGTCCAGAAGTTATCACGCTAAAAAAGCTCAATGTTGTGCTTAACAGTGCAGAGACTCATAACAGGCTGCACACCTTGTACACACACACGCACTCCCTGGCATTAGACCAAGTGATATAAGAAGACAGACCCTAACATCATTACTGGCAATAGAGGCAAGAGATGACAAAAATCACCTGCTCCATTAGCTGGTAACTGAAGACCCACATACATGGAGGCTTAAGAGGCGTAAAGGTCATAAAGTACTTACACACGAAGCCCACAAGCTCCTGGAAGACACTGGGGATGCTGAACCAAACGGAGCGGGCTGACCGCCGGGAACGGTCAGACCTATTCCTGCAGCATCTTACACCAACACCACATGATCCCCCGTTGGGCATGACCTTGACAGAGGAGCTCGGGTCAAGCTGAACAGACTGAGATTTGGACACAGGCTCTTCAAAACAACAGTTCACAAGTTGAATATCTTGGACGGCCCCTGTGCGGATGCGGTGTCCAGCAAACAGCACGGCGCTTCATTGAAAGCTGCAGTCTTTGCAAATGCCCAGACGAGGCACGCGGAAACCGCGCATTGAGCAAAAAGGCCGTGCTACATATCTGCATCCTTCCCAGACCTGAGGAGAAGCACTCGGACCTGCCCCAGAAGATTATCCCCGATCTCTCCCAGCTGTACAAGTTGGTTGAATAAACGATAATGCTTGACTTTACACATCTACAGCCCCAAAGGTTTTAAGGCACCTCAATGACTTAAGATGCTTCTGAAAATTTCCTAGGTACCTATTTTCATCTCCTAACTACCCTTGAAAATCTGGCCCTCAGCCCAAAGTTGAATGTCAAGAAGGGCTTTGCTTTTTGAATGCAGTTAGCATTTGGGGTTTGGTTTTTTTTAGTACATTTTATTTGATTGCTTAAAATAAGTCTCCTCCATAAAATGCATCAACAAGTGTCCTCCCACAACCAATCGTGGAAAGGAAATTTTAGCACCGAGAAAAAATATACTCCTATAGTGTAATCATGCAAAATGCTACGTCTAGGTCAAGGACTGAAACCTGAGTGCTGCTGGCATTTTGCGAACAAGGAGCACAGTGAAATGATCCTTCTCCGCACGAAGGTCCCGAATCACCAACTTTTCGAGCTCACGCAGCCAGGAATCACCGTGAGCGCCTCTGCGATGCCCGGTCGAGACGGGCTGATGAGTAGGAGGAATGAATTCAGGAGGAGGCTGCACTGCTTGCAGGAAATCAAGGACTCTTTGCTATTTCCTTGATGGCCTCTGATTCTCCATGCCGAACACGTAATGAAGTAGCTGCTCCGGCATCTCGCTCTGAATGGCCGAGTGGGAAAGATGAGAAGTAGGCACCTCCCACCCCCTCCATTGCAAATAAATACATGAGCAGACTGACTGGAAACACGCCATTGCTTTTCAAAAGGTAGGTCTGGGATGTCAGTCCTTTCCCTGGCAGAATAGATATACCGTATTTTTTTGTATCTTTATCAAGTGGAGCCAAAGCTAGATGAATGAGTCGATGTTGGCAGCACTTGAAAACTTGTTTGGGCATTGGGAAACATCAAAGCCCAATCCTGAAAGCGAAAGGAGGCCCCGGGAAAAAAATCACGATTCACTAGATGTTGGGGAAGTTCATTAGAGATATTGGAGAAGTTAAGGGAAACAAAGAGAGAATGGGGCTTAATTGGATATTTGTACCGCTCCATTCCTGGAAAACATCTGTGACAAAACCTCCGGCAGATCAGGCGAAGACCAACGTGAGTCCCTCCATCAAGCGTCGGCTGGGGCAGTCAGCACCGGAAAATAGTGACGCACGAAGGAGTGTTGGGAAAGGTTACAAGACCGCTTTAGTTTGCACGAGTTAGCAGAGATGAAGAACAGCCTTTTTATTACCTAAAACCAGTTTTACTCCTGTCATGACATGTAAAAATCAAATATAAATGCACAAAATGTGCATTTCTAGCTAAAGCCAAGGAACGATGCATTTAAGAAAAGAATGGCTATAGATGCCGTGTCTTCCCATTGGTGGGTTGATCTGCTTTGATGTAGGGTTTCTTTCATCTCTCTTCCACTATCTGCTCCATTTCCCCCCCCACCACGGTCCCTTTCTTTCCTTTTCTGGTCCATATTCCACCATGTTTTCCTTGTGGGTTTTCTTTTTATGTCTTTCTATATCCACAGTAACTCCTCACAGAAATGCAAACCAATAAAGCTGAATCTTGAGTAAAATAACAAGCCCATGATGTGCAAGCAGGTTGCTAAATAGATAAACACTCAGATGAGAAGATTTAGCCAAGGGTGATCCTGCCTTGAACAGGGACAAAAATGAGTACCTGAGGTCCCGCCAGCCCGAGTTTTTTCATCTGATTCGATGCAAAAACAAGTGCTAAATCCCTTAGCTATGACCTACTATTTCTTCTTGAAATGGTTTTGCATTTTACTAGTTTCAGCTTGAATGTGCCGGCATGCAGCAACGAGACTGTACAGCATTTAATGTTCTCATTTGCGAGGCCGGATAGATTTTTTTTTAAGTGATGCAAGGTTAAGTGATCTATTTCTTTAGCATCTTTATGTTTTGCTACATTAAAAAAAAGAGATGTTGGGAGAAGTTCTCACCCCAGTTCCTTCTGTGCAATCCCACTGCTTTCAGTGGGGCAGCATAAGCGTAGGACGACCGAATTTGCTCCTTCGTGTGCTTCTTTTGGCCTCAATCCTGGACTACTTGAAGGCTTTGCAACTCCTTGTCATGGACTTCCTTGGCACCATGATTTCTTTTTCTTCTTTTCTTACAATTGCCTTTGAAAGCAGCAGCTTAAACTTGCAAACATGCATTCGAAATGGCTCCTTCTTCCACATGCAGCAATTTCATAACCTCCGTGAGAATAAGTCATTCCTAAACAGAGTCCTCAGGTTGTCACAGCAGGCAATTAAGCATTGGTACGATTTACCAAGGGATGTGACAGATCTTCCTACCCTTGGATGTTCGAAGCAAGACACAGATGCCTTTCTACAGTGTATAGGCTACCGCAACCAGGTGATTGGGTGAAACTTTCTAGCCTGTTTTATGCCAGCAGTCCAACGAGTCGTATTTCGACTTTTGAAACTATGATTTTTTAACTATTAGATTGCACGGGTTGACTGGATTTTGGTTAGTTGGTTGTATTTTGTTTTTCTGGCTTTCCAGGGTAGGTTAACAATGGATGTGGAAAGGACTAGGTCAGATTTAGTGGTTACCCATCTCTGACCCCGGAGGGGTGTTTTATCCCCCACCAGAGCCGAGTCCTGCGCCTCCCTGTCTGTAGTCATAATGGGCACTTTTAAAATGGACGGGGGGCACTTTTCTGACTCATTGCACTTCTCCGCATCTGCCGTCTGATCATTAGAGATGCAGATGGAGAGCAGATAGAGTCGAGTATGAAGAAATTTGGACTGGAAATTAGATTTCTAGGCATCCCGTCAGAGGAGTAATGTTCTGGAAATGCTTTCAGCGAGGAGTGGTGGGGAGAGCAAGACACCGATCAAGCTCTTTCTTCATCCCTATGAAGTGCATATGAGGTTGTTGCCTGTGGTAGGCAAGGGACTGGATTTGATGAGATCTCATCTTGCCTCCTGTCCTTGGTTCCTATGGACATGGACATACCCTTTGCAACTGAATCTTAAATACAAATAACAGCTGAAGAAGGAATGCCACCCTTAAGAAAATGTGCCCTGTAAATGTAAAAAATGATGCATATTTACCCTTTTAAGTGGTGCAGCGTGGACAGAAATGGCATTTTCATCTGTATAATGCAAAGTAATTGAAATCTTGTTATGGGCTCTATATATTTCTAATCAGAGGGGAAAAGTGACTTCATTCCCACAGATTTGCTGTTGACAGGCTTCAGAGAAGGTTCGGTGAAGTGTGAAAATTGACATTTAGCAAATAGCAATTCAGGCTTCGTTTTTGTGAAGTTGCGTGAAATAAACCTCCGGTCTAAGACTAAATGTGTGGTCAGTAGTGCTATTGGATGCCGCTCGTCTCATTACTGCTGTTAATTAAAAAAGGGGACCAAAAGCCAAAGCCGAAGTCAATAAGATTGTTAATAAAGATTTAATGCAGTGGAATCGTTATAAATGGCCTGTACAGTGAATGGATATGCCACGGGGGTATCACGGTGTCGTAAGGTCTGTAAATGCGTTTTCAGAAATAGCCATCAGGTTGTAGCCAGTTTGTCATGCTAAATAACCTCTTCAAATCCACTTAGGGAAGTCTGTACATGGCTCCACAGTTTATGATAGGGATTCACCACTAGCTGCTGCTGTGTGCACACACACTTCTTTACACGCGGTGCCAGCAACTCCTCGCCCTTCAGAAGTGCATTTCCCCCTTTCTGATGCTGGTGTTGCGCTTGCCTTTGTTGTTAGTGATTTATTATTCATTGTAATCTCTTTAGGAGGGACAGGTTAAGTCACCAAAGAAAAGGTAAAGTCAAGCATTGTTCCAGGAAGCAATTTGCACTGCACTTTTGAAAGTGCGCACCATCCACCAAAGACTTTTAACACTACTGACCCTCTTGCTTTGTGTCTGTCCAAACGGGGGTTAAAAACCCCGTGATACTTTTCAAAAACAATAAGAACGGGGATAACTGGGACCGTGCTCGCCATCTAGATAAAACTGTTCTGATGTAGAAGGCAGCAGGCGAGCTCCCGTTGATAACAGCTGCTGGATTTGCAAAGGGCTGCACACCTCACATTGTATTCTTGGCTTTGAACCGTCTTTGGGGTTAACTCGAGCCTAAACGACGTTCAGCAAATGCCCCAATTCTTGTCTGTTCTGCAATGTTACTAGGCATGTTCAAGCATGGCACAGGAAGGTAGTTCAGGAAGCTGTCGTGCTGAATTTCACTGCGGGGTTGGAGGATAGAGAGGCTGCAATGTAGCAGAGGATGGTCCATATTAGTTTAATGGGCCTCTCGCTAGCTGGGGCGCAGCATTGCTTCTGCACACCCAGGAACACCTTCCCATGGATGCCTGTTGTAACATTTCCTCAATAATAAGGTATCACAGGAGAAATTCATTCCCACAACCTCTCACGTAAGTCCCACTTCAGGGCTCCAGCCAGGATTTTCAAAGGGACCCAAGACAATGAGTTGCCAAAGCCTATTTCCTTTGAGCCAGCTTTAGTACCTAACACCATTAGGCGCCTTTGAAACACCCGGTGTAAAATGGGGTTACCTGGAACTGACATGTAGCCCCATTTTAGGCTGGGATGTTTCAAAGGATGGCTCCAAAGAGGACGGAGCTGGACTGGTGTCAGTGGGAGCAAGGAGCAATTTTCTTGTACTCTCGACCTCGCAGCTTGCTGGCAGTGACATGGCAAGAGGTGTCCTTGGTGCCACTGAAGAGCCTTTTGTGCCAAGCTCTTTGTTTCCCACCTTGCTTCATGACAGCCCATCTACAGAATAGCCAATCTCACCAGCCTCCTCCATCATTCAGGCACAAACAGCGCTCTCCATTTCATGCTTTTTAATTAAAAGCTTTTAAACTCCAATTAGAAACTTACCCAGCCCGCCCTTTGCTTCTGAAACTGGGTTTGTGAGTCCGCTTACAGTATCGTAACGTTTTGTAAGACTATCCCAGGTGTGAAATCAATGCACTCGCGTCTCAAAGGGGAGGATTTTCTTCTTTTTTTTTTTTTTTTTTAAATTGCATTAACAAATGGAGCAAACCGGAGCAGAGAAGCTGAACGGGAAATATACACCGGCCATTATCCCAAGTAATTTATCTGTGAGCTGATGTAGCAAATATAGTGTGCAGTCTTTAGGGCATAAGGGAAAAATATCAAGCCTGTTATTTAACTGCTGGAAACACGCGTCCCTGGAGTCGAGGGTGCAGGGGGTTTCACAGCGCTGAGTCCCTCATTAGCACAGACCCAGGATGAGACTTTCCATCCTGGAGTAGAGTCATAGGCCAAAGTGGCTCTTGCTGGTAAGGAAATCAAAACACTTAGAGGCCCCTAATGTCTGCTTAGTGGCACCAGGGAGAAGGCTGCAGCTTAATTAGTGATTAGTGAACGAGTGACTGTCACTTCTGAACGTGCCAACAGTGCACGTGTCCAGCCCTGGCACGCCAGAGGAAGCATGTTTCCCCCTGTACCTTCAGTGCTGTCCTGCAAACACAGTCTGTCCTATGTAGGATCGCTGCCAAATTAAGACATCTTTGTTCAGCGACCAAAAACCAAGTGCCGCGTCCTCAGCAGGTGCAAACTTCCACAGTGCCGTTGCAGTCAACCCCAGCCCAGTTGCCCTCCCAGAGGATTTGGCCCGCTAGCATCCTCCTCCTCTCTTTGCTCCAGCTGGGCTTTGCAAAATAAAGGTTCCCCGGTATTTTTAGGAGGCTTGCCATGTAATGAGTTGGGAGTTTTATTCGTTACGGTGGAACGATTCGGCACCACAAGACGGAGCTACTCTTTGAAGCAGCTCTGCGTTGGAGGTCTGTCAGGATTGTGCACCAGGCATTCCCGCGGGGAAGCTGCGAGCGGAGTTGCCGTCATCCATGTCACTCACTCAGTCCCTCCGAGGTCCTTCTCCACCCGTGTGAGCACGCCATGCCTCTAAAACCACCTCTCTATTTACTGCATATCACTTCAGACTCTCTCCCAGCTTCTACGGTAATTCACTTTCTTCCTTGATTTACCATCAACCGCATCTTTAATTGTCCAAAATGGTTTTAATTTTCTCGTCCACTTAGTTTCATGTTAATTTGATCCCTTCTTCCTCTGACCATCTCCAGCTTTGCACCAGTCCCCCCACCTACCCCATGCCTTCTCAATCATTTTTCAAACTAGAGGTTTCTTCCTAGATGAATTCGATAGCATCTTCTGTCTGGAGTTGCCTTGTGCTTGCCTCCTGGAGATTATTCAACCATTCAGGAAATCCTAAAGCAGTTTGGACAACTCTGCAGAATGGCATCTTCTTCAGCAATGTCCCTACCGTAGTGTCTGTAGCAAGGAACCAGTTCCTGATGCTTCTAGCTTCCTCTGTGCTTTTGGGGTTTCACCACTTAAGAGTAAGTTACTGCAGCATTACAGAAGCGTAAAGTGCACCAAAAGAATACAGGCGGAGACTTACCTTTAGCTTTAAGGACTATATATGTGGATTATGTATAGGAACTTAACTCTCCAGGGAGGAGTAGAAAACCAGTGCATCACTGAGTGCCACTTAATGCCCTCCAAATAGTTTTATTTTAAAAAATTGTTACCTAAAAATAAAACAAATCAGAGACTCTCCTTTGCAACCCTGCCAGGAAGGGACTGGCAACCCCTGCAGCTCCACAGTGCATGGAAGTATTCTTGCTAGCTGCAATGGGTTCCAGTCTCTCCATGGCTAAGGCATATACACGTCATATTAGTTGCAATTAAACACCATTCCCTCCTTGCCTTTCATCTAGGCTCTGGTGGTTTACAACTGCTTCTGCCAGTCAGTGACAGAGAAGATGTATCCGTCCTTTCTGTGGTCAGGAGGGTATTATTTTAGCAAGGGCTATGCTTTGGAAAAGGCCACTGAAAACAGTGGCTGGGTTTTAAGGTAGGAAAAAATAAATAAATTGGCTCTTTCAGTGTTAAGCTGAAGTTAGCAAAAACCAGCAGCAGATTTATAATGCTCTTTGCAATGAAATACATTTTACTTTTGAATTGCATCTGTAACGTGTAATATCTCTATAGAGAAAGGCTGCGGCTAGCTAAAGAGAAAGGGCTGGTTTTAAAGTGAGACTGAAGACATTAGAGCAAGATTAAATCAGTGGCACAGGGGGAAATGGCTAGAGTTTAATAGATGCAGCAACACAAATGGAAAGGGTATTTCTTCCCACCCCCAACACACACAAAAGCACAGATATAGGAGCACAAAGGTAGGATGAAACAAAATCATTGAATAGAGCTATGTCATGATGAGGCTAATGTTACAGAGAGATGTAAAGTGCATGCATCTCTGATTTAGTTGGTCTATAAGGTGCAACCCTATCCTGCCTTCACGTTACGCAATCGTTGGTTTCTTGCACAGAATCATAGAAAATGAGGGTGGGAAGAGATCTTGGGAGGTCACATCTAGCTATTCAAGGCAGGACCAGCCCCAACTACATCATCCCAGCCAAGGATTTGTCTAGCCGGGTCTTCAAAACCTCTAAGGATGGAGACTTCGCCACCTCTCTGGGTACCTGTTCCAGTGCTTCACCACCCTCCTAGTGAGCAAATTCATCCTAATATCCAACCTCAACTTCCCTTGTTGCAACTTGAGCCCATTGCTCCTTCTCTCATCTCCCCCCACTGAGACCAGCCCAGCTCCGTCCTCTTTGCAGCCCCCCTGCAGGGAGGTGAAGACTGCTATTCAATCCCCCTCGGTCTTCTCTTCTCCAGACTCAATCAGCCCACTTCCCTCAGCCTCTCCTCACCAGTCATGTGTGTGTCCAAGCCCCAAAGTGCATGCTTCAAAGTGCATTTTTCAGGGGCACTTTGAAGCATGCAGCATCCTTCCTCTGATCGTGCACTAAAGGCAGGAGAAGTCCCAGTCCAGCAAAACATTGAAGCATATGCCCAACTGCAAACACACATGCAACTTAGGTTATCAATCCCCTGTCTTTCTTTTGGCTCAGTGTGGTACAAAATCTCATAGGTTCTGCACCACCAAGGACAGAGGGGCAGAGACTTGGCATGCTTCACACCTTGAGTTAGACTTATTGCTAGCTCAAACCAGGCCCAAAATATTAGTACTCCAAGACAATATCATTAGACCCGTGTCATCTACTGAGGGTTAACGTGAGAGACCTCGCTGGGGTTTCAACTGGGCAAGGTTTTCTGGATTGCAGCTTAAAGTCCTTTCATTTGCAGCCTCTTCTACTGACCGTACTAAGAATTGCACGTGCTGTCCGTGAGCGGGCCGTAAAACTGTGCTAGGGAATGCAGCTGTCTCGGAGTTGTCACTAGCATAATGGATTTGCAACATAAACATTGGAAATTGTATGGTGATTAATACTGCCAAACAGAAGAGCATGTTACAATGAGATCCAGGATTTATTGTTGGATGCAAAGATAATAATATATCCTTGTTTACATCTGTAATTAATGTAGTCCAAGAAGGGACCCTGGAAACCTTGCATCAGTAAGATTTATCTCCACTGAGTGAGATTACACTCAGATGTCACCATTCAAACAGTAATTGGTGCGTTTCATTAGAACATAATTGCAAAGGAGATTTGTATCAATGGCTGGCAATAAATAACATTGATAAATATTTTATTGTTAACCATGATATCTTCTGTGCGTTTGCAACGTGCTCGCTGCATCTGCATTGTGCCAAGTATTATACATCACGTATTGTACATCATGTATTGTACATCAGGGGAGCTGGAAGTTACAATATTCAGATTAAAAGTAGGGAGAAACTTTCTGTCTTAGCTGCTAGCTTTTGTTCCTTACTACTGACCTTTTTCACCTTTAAAATCTTGCTCTCTAGTCCCCTGCTTCTTTTACGTTTGGTTAGCTCAGCATCTCCCATCTCTCCCTCTTTCCTGGTCCAAATATTAGCAAAGTTTTTAGCTTGTTTCATGTGGGTGAAGTATTAATACAGATGCACCGCTGGGGAGCCCAGAGGGCAGTCGGGAAGGAGACAGAGGGTTAGGAGGCTTTTGGGAAATCACAGGATTTGGGATGAACTCATTGCTTTCTCTATGCCCAGCTGCAAAAATGCAATGGGAACACCATGCGGAAGAGTCTGTGAAGGGTCTTGTCCCTCCACCCCCATTTGGGCTCGTCCACTTCTTTTTTTGCCATTAAAAGCAGAGCTCGTACATGGTAAGGGCTTTCAAAAAAGAACTAGATGCGAGTCTCCTGAAGCAGAAATTACGCTCAGGTTTCTGGGTGGTTCAGTAAAATTAACTTTGGATCGATGCGGGAAGATGCACACTGTGTTTCCTTCCATGGGTTCTTTGCAAGATCACCCCAAAATACTGGGATCGCAGAAACGAGGCGTTTTAAATGGGCAATCCCATTGATTGCAGCAAAACAAAGGAATTAAAACCAAGCACAAATGCTCAGCCCCAGATGCTGGTTCATGGCTGGCAAATTGTTGCTGCTCTGTATTTATTTGCTAGCATCATTTACCAATTGTAGGAGACATAAGCAAGCACAATGATAACAGCGGCTAATTTTATGCCCAACATGAAATCGGAGAGCTGGTCAGAAAGATACTGTAAGAAATAATTAGAACCATTAGAAATAATGGCCCGCAGCTGCACTCGTACATGCTCTGTTCTCAGTCCACAGGTTTCTCAATGAAATTAAATTAACTCGTGTTGCCACACCACTGCTTCCTACGCTGATGACCTTACGGAGAGCAAACTGGTTGTCCTCCATCCGTGCCGTGAGCTAGGACTGTTCCCCGTGCAAGGAAACCCCAGGAGGGGACAGGAAACTCTCGGTCCCTTGGAGTTTCTGCTTGTTTGCTGGAGAGCGCTTATGGCAGGGGCCCTTAAGCACGTGTCACCCCTGAGGTTCATTCATATCTCGTGCCAGGCCTCCATCCTCTGTGACAGCTCGGTCTCTGCAAGAACCGTGCTCTCGCAGGCTTTCTGTTACCCCAGAAGCTCCCACAGAAGGAGAAAGAGAAAGTGCAAGTGCTATACCCCAAGAACCCAAAGGTTTACCCAAAGACCCTTGTCTGCCTACGTCCTTAGACCAACGTGGCTACAACCTACACCCCTGCAAGTGCTATACACGTTCGTACTGGTTGCTTCCCTCTCGAGTCAATGCTGCACATCGAGTCTGGAGAAGAGAAGACCGAGGGGGATTTGATAGCAGCCATCAGCTCCCTGCAGGGGGCTGCAAAGAGGATGGAGCTGGGCTGGGCGCAGGGGGGGGCAGATGGCAGGACAAGGAGCAATGGGCTCAAGCTGCAGCAAGGGAAGTTGAGGTTGGATATTAGGAAAAAACTTTCTCACGAGGAGGGTGGTGAAGCACTGGAACAGGCTCCCCAGAGCGGTGGTGCAGTCTCCATCCTTGGAGGTGTCTAAGCCCCGGCTAGACAAAGCCTTGGCTGGGATGATGTAGTTGGCCTTCTGGATTTTCCAGTGAACATCAGAGGTCTTTGCTGGGAGATGCAGAGATACTACCACCACCTGATCGGTGTTAATCAGAGACCTCTGGGAGACAAACGGGACTGAAGGGGGTCAAGTGGTGCACTTAGCACGGTCCCTCAGGCAGGAGTGAGGTAGAGAAAGCAGTTGCCGGCGTACATCATGACGTCTTGCTGTGCAGACAGAATAGGCTTCAGGTACCCAGACTCGGGTGGGATTTTCGCGGAGGTAACAGCTGGGTGCAGAGCTTTGGACAGCTCGGTGGTGCCACACACCGGGCATTTCTCACTCCCTCTCAGGTGCTCCCGGGGTGACCCCCATCCTTGTAGCATCCGATTGCTCACCACCCTTGAATGCATGTCTTCTCCGTCCATGGGTGCACTGCAGCAGGGGAGTGCTCTTATCCCAGGTGGGAACAGATGGTAAGAGTCTGATTTATAGTGGCACTCGGGCAGCTAATGGGCTTTTGCAAAGCATCTCATTCCCTCCCTGTTAGCTGCCTGCGTACCACCTTGGTTGTCTTTAATAACCCCAGAGACTGCACGAGGCTACATGGGAAGTCATGATGACACCAGGAGCTGAACTGGTGCTGCCAGCAGTAGCTTCTTGTCATGCCTCTGTCCCTACTGCCTGTCTACTGGGATACTGGCACAGCAGGGGCTTCAGGGCAGGAGGGGAAAGTAGCATTTCTGGGCCAGGTTCTGTTTTCACTGGACTGTTTTAATACTGGGACGATGCTATTAGCATCAGCAAAGTGAGCCTTAGTAACTGGGAGCTCACTCCAGAGCCCGCAACACAAACCCCCCCCCAAAAAACCAGGTGTTGCCAACACAAGAGCTCTAGGATGGACTATGTAAGAGCGAGAGGAAACCATGGGCACGTCTACATGTGTGCTTTAATGCACATTAGCCTATTTTAATGCATATTAAAGCATCACAGAAAAACTGTGCTCTTTAGTTAATGCGCATTAAAATAGACTAATGCACATTTTTCGAGTACCTCACATTGGAGGGACTAGATTTAAAGTGCAGCACTGCAGCAGGGGAGTGCTCTTATCCCAGGTGGGAACAGATGGTAAGAGTCTGATTTATAGTGGCACTCGGGCAGCTAATGGGCTTTTGCAAAGCATCTCATTCCCTCCCTGTTAGCTGCCTGCGTACCACCTTGGTTGTCTTTAATAACCCCAGAGACTGCACGAGGCTACATGGGAAGTCATGATGACACCAGGAGCTGAACTGGTGCTGCCAGCAGTAGCTTCTTGTCATGCCTCTGTCCCTACTGCCTGTCTACTGGGATACTGGCACAGCAGGGGCTTCAGGGCAGGAGGGGAAAGTAGCATTTCTGGGCCAGGTTCTGTTTTCACTGGACTGTTTTAATACTGGGACGATGCTATTAGCATCAGCAAAGTGAGCCTTAGTAACTGGGAGCTCACTCCAGAGCCCGCAACACAAACCCCCCCCCAAAAAACCAGGTGTTGCCAACACAAGAGCTCTAGGATGGACTATGTAAGAGCGAGAGGAAACCATGTGCACGTCTACATGTGTGCTTTAATGCACATTAGCCTATTTTAATGCATATTAAAGCATCACAGAAAAACTGTGCTCTTTAGTTAATGCGCATTAAAATAGACTAATGCACATTTTTCGAGTACCTCACATTGGAGGGACTAGATTTAAAGTGCATTAGCTACAGTGCATTAATGAATGTGTAGACGCGCCCAGTGATGCTTTGCGGAGTCACTCTTCCCACCCCACTGATGTATGCTGAAGCTCCCATCGAGCTAGGAGGATCGGGATCCTACTTCAGGAACCAGAGAGCCGCACGGGGAAACAAAACGTGCATTTTGAATGAACAACGCACTCGTCGCTAAATCATTTGCTTTCATTGTTCGTCCCCCAGTCGGTTCTGCTCTGGAAGCCAGCATTAGGTTTAAAAGCAGCGTGTTGTATTAATTGCTCGCTTCAAATGAAAGTATTCAGTAAACATTACTCCAACTCCCGGGAGCATAACTCCTCAGCTGCTTTCTTTGGTTTTGCATAGATTGTCAGCTCCTGGTTTAAAGACAGGTGTCTGAGGGATTCACTCAGGAAGTTAGAAATAAATACATTAAAATAACCCTCCTGCAGTGCTGCGCTCTGCAGACTCCAAGGAAATTGTATTAGGATGATTTCCTCGTCACCTGCACTGGCATAAATTGGGATAAAAAGCCTCTGCGGCCGAGTGGAGTCATCCCAGCTTCAGATGGGGGTAAGCAAGAGGAGGATGAGCATCAAAGATGAGAATGAGAGTACAACCCCATTCTGTCCATGAGCACGTTTCTTTTCACTGAAAGAATGGTGCTTGGCAATTACATCATTTGCATTCATTAAGGATTTGCAAATCCTGGGCCTAAATATGATTTCCAGATGAGTGAAAAGGATGCAGCTTGTTTCATTCAACATCTGAAATATGATGGTAGGTGTCTGAGCCAACGATTTAGGGCAGCATAATGACTGCATTGGCTCAGCCCAAGGGTGGAAATAGTGATGGGCCGACCTTGAGCAGGAAAGAGTAGCTGGTTTGCCCTTGTCCTTACTAAGAGCAGTTCTCCTTGGGGCTCCGCAATGCTATGGGGCAACGTAGAGCAAAGGAACAGCCACTCTGTGTGACTTTCTCTCCTATTAACACAACACAATTAGTCCGCACACTTCCTGATAGTACGGCGTGTCATTCTGACCTGGCTCGGGGTTTGCACAGGCGTACCCGAGCTACATTAAACTGCCTGCCTCTGGTGCTGAGATCAGTGTAGCAGCCACAGCATGGAGGTCCACACAAGCTACAAAGCCTGCCAAGGATCTTGGGTAAATCTTTGGGCCTGCATAGTAGGGAAGGGTAATAGCTACCGTTATTGTTACAGCGTTAATGGGTGTGTCTACATGTGTACATTTACTGCGCAGTAACTAAAATTACTGCACAGGATGGGTGGTGTCTACACATGCATGCATGTACTGCGCAGTAAATATGGCAACTTATGCCAGCTTGAGTGTAAAGTCTACACATTCATTAATGCACTGTAGCTAATACTTGCATCATGCATCATCTGCATCATGCAGGTATCAAATTTATGCTCAATTAGTTACTGCGCAGTAACGCACATGTAGACGCCTTACTGCACAGCAACACTGTGCGCGTGGACTGACTTGGAACTAACTTTTGTCCCAAATTGGTCCATACACACTGTTACTGCGCTTTAATGCCTGCACATGTAGACACCAGCCTAAACCCACTTAACTTACTGCGCAGTAAGTTTAACATGATGTAAATGCACGTGTAGACGTGCCCACTGTGTCAGAGCTACATAGGTTAAAGTTAGCGGAGTACATTGCATCTTTGACTGCAATGAAGACATGCCCTTAGCTACTGCATGGTAAACAGTGCAAGTGCTTTGTTTGGACATTGGGCTTCACAGCACGGTAACGATCGTGGTTGTGTCATCTCGCAATAAAAGATGATCTTTATGTCACAAAACCGTTGTGAGCCAGGAGGCCAGGTGAAAAGCAGCCCAGAGACAGGAGCAGAGGCTTCAGTACCGTTCAGATACCCCACTCAACAAAGCAAAAACCCTTGGGAGAAGAGTGCTTCTGAAAAAGCATGAGCTTATACTATCTGCCTTTCTAAAAGCCTGGTCTCATCCATGCAGGGTTTGACCAGGTGGGGACACATTTCCTATAACCCCTCTACCGGTATGAACCGCTGAATTTCCCCAGGGCTGTTTGCTCCTTGTTAGGTGTCCTCTTTTCTAAAAGCCTGGTCTCATCCATGCAGGGTTTGACCAGGTGGGGACACATTTCCTATAACCCCTCTACCTGTATGAACCGCTGAAATTTCCCCAGGGGCTGTTTGCTCCTTGTTAGATGTCCTCTTAGTAGTTTGCCACCCGAACAAGTGGATTTAACTAACATTTGTCAGCCGAGTCTGCAGTCAGGCACGGAAAGGAGACGGAGCCTCCTTCCTCGGGCACTTGTTCAGCGGCTTTCCCCGTTTTGCACCAGATGTCCTGTTTTTTTTTATTATAATGATTTTTTGTGTCAGTCCAGAGCACAAGAGTTAGTTGATCCTTCTGGTCTTCATATGCTATTTTGCTCTCATCTGATTTATTCTTCAGTGGGCACATCTACACACGCAAGTAATGCTATTTGACTTTACTGCGCAGTAAATTTACTACCTGCATATGCAGGTGGGACATTTACTGCACAGTAAACTAATTTCTTGTGCCTGCACATGTAGGGGGTGATGCTTTACTGCACAGTAAATGAGTCTACTGCACAGTAAAGCATCTCATGTAGACCCGTGAATAGAAAAGCCACCTGATAAGCAGGGCAACAAATGTATTGAGACAGCCAAGACATCAAAGAAAGTCAAGCTGCTGTGTCGTAGGTGAGATGCTAGCTGCATGCCTGTGGTTCACTTGGATTATATTATCCGTACATGTTCCAGTGTTTCACCAACTTGGGGGAAAAGAAGCCTGGGAACCACTGATCTAAAGACATCAGTAAATAGCAGGGTCATAATTGGAAGAGTGTCATACTGAGGCAGTGCTGGCCTCTTTTCTTTGAATTGGCTTCTTGACTTACAATAAACACACTAAAATGTATTCAACCCCCCCCCGAATACTCTCTCAATACCAGCAGGAGCCCCATTTAATAACACACCTTTCTTTTATATCGTTCTATATGCAAGAGCAGAGAAACAGCTCAAGTGACACTGCAAACACAAAAGGTTGCCAGCAGCACATTCACTAGTTGCCGGCTGCACTTGCTAGTTCATTTTCTCCGCCGGCGGCGTTACTGCCTGCCCAGACGATTTCTAGATCAGTAGGGGGGCTGCCTTGATGGTACTTGCATGGGGCGAAGTCACAATCCTGTTTTTGTGGCATCAAGTTTTGTTGCTTGGTCTAATGAGCAGAACAGATGGGAGAGCTGTTAAAGAAAGACCGGGTTTCCTATGTCCATATAGCACAGGGAGGAAGGCAGGTATTGCAGCTGAATGGAGGGAAGAGAGGGGTTTAATACGTTGCCTTTGGCTGACAGAAAGGGTAGATCTTGACACCCGCGAGTCTTAAAAGCACAAACCTCAGTTACCTGAACCGAAGGAACCAGCTTTGTGACCTGATACTGCAGCAAGCTCATCAACCTCCATATGTGGCCCATCCATCACGAGCGGGGTCCCAGTGCCACACTGATCCCAGTCCATACACAACTCAGGGAGCAAAGACTCCTTGAGCAGTAACATCTTTTGTCCCGCACTCCCTTGGAAACCTTGCAAGCTGTCACGTGCATCTGCTCTGGTGTTGCCACCTGTTAAATGAGCGCAGCCTTTGGTGCTGAAAAGGCTAAGTGAGCATTGCGTGTACCACGGACATTAGGATGCACGCTGCTGCGTGAGCGGTCAGTATGATGCCGATGGGGTGTGGGTAGGGTGGGGAGGATGCCTGAGCTTGCCTGGGGGACCAACCTGCTGATGGATCTTGGGACGTCGCTGCCACCGACAGCGATACCCGTGTTGTGCATTAGCATCTCCAGCGCTCCCAGCGGGGCTCTGGCTCAGGCCCTCCACGCTCTCCAGAGGCACCTTGTAGCGGGGGATCAGACCTTGTGAGAAGACCACCTCGGCTATAACACCAGCATGATCCCTTTCTACTCTGTTGCAGACTCGAGTCGCCTACACGCGCGCTGGTCATGGAGGCTCCGAAAGGCATCGAGATCAACGCGGAGGCCGGCAGCTTGGAAGCCACGTGCAGGACGGAGCTCAGGCTGGAATCCAAAGATGGAGAGGTAGGGGAAGGAGACAGCAAACACTACTGCAAAGCCAACCTGTACGCTGGTCTCGGGGAGACTCGTCCCCTCCCAATGTGCTTTGCAAATCTATGGGGCCCAGCTGTTTAGAAGCACTGGTAAGGTGCGTCTGACCGGTTTAATTCTCTGTAGCAAGGACAGACCGCCTCCTATGCAAACCAGCTTCACTCCACGGAGAGAGCAAAGATGATCCATTATTTTCAAAGTGCTCGGGTTATAGCGGCGGTTGTACAAGCAGATTTATGCAGCTGTTGGACCACACGAGGCTCCTAAATTCTCTGTTTTGGTGTCACTTTAAAGCAAGATTTACAGGGGTTACGTAATTAAATCCTATATCATGCATTCTGCTTTAAGAAGAGCTTAATTCACCTGTATTGATCGGCAAAGCTTTTGCAGCCTGGCTGATGTCTTTATGTTGGAGGGGAAAAGAGTTTGGTGGCTACATTCGGTGACTACCAAAAGAAAGGAAGGGTTGGCAAGGTGGGAGAAAGCCTTGCCACAGAGCCAGCAGAGCAAACAGGGCCAGAGGTGGGCTTCCGAGATACGCATAGAGGTTGGATTCAGCCCTCGGGCCTCATTTTTTACTCCACAATGTAATGAATAGACAAAAAACCCAGTCCCAAAAACCTCCCCTGGGGCCCATCCAATGCCCAGCGAAATCAATGGAAGGACTTACAGATGAATACTTGATCCTTGCAGGAGCTGGGTCTAGGTACTCAGGGGCTTTTGTGTTGCAAGCATCACATTTTAAGATCAGAGCTATCATCCCAGGCCCTGCTTTTGCAGATGGGTGGGCCTTTGCAGGGTGCAAACCCAGACTGGGCCAACAAAGCCAACCCCGATACTCATCTCCCTGGTCTAAGTAGGCCCAGGAGCTGTCGCCGTAGCATGCATAACACCTGTTTGCTTTTAAAATGCACCTAAGGCCCGTCTCTTCCAGCACACCCAGCAGCCCATGACATTAGCTGGAGCCCCGCATTGCCAGTATACCGCATTTATCCATGCAGCAGCAGAGCACCTTGCACTGGTTGGCATAACTCGTGTCTGCCACGTGTTTGTTCTCCCCAGCTTGCCCTTAGGCGAGAAGTCTGTGCAGTGCAGTGCTTTGGTTTTGGAGTATTGTAAATAGACCTAAGTGCTGCAGATGTCTCTACCATCAGTGATTGCCAGTTATACTGCAAATGCCCCCCGGGTTGCCAGGCTGTTCAGCACAGGCTGAGCAGGTAACCCCCAAACAGAACCGACCCAGTAAGGTCACCGGGGAAGATTAGGACCAAGAGGAAGGGGAGAGGCTTGGGTGACAGAGGTAACAT
>NW_005841980.1:205291-206864 GCF_000455745.1 Alligator sinensis | reverse complement strand
GGCACAGAGCACCCCCCCCCCCCCCGTGTCCCCCCCCCCGCCGCTATTTCCACACGGACCCCAATGGCCCGAGCGGTTCCAGCATCTCTTTCCAGGGAAAGTTTTTACAACTCGTGGTTAAAACGTACAGTTCATCCAGAGCACCTCTTCTCTCTCTCTCTCTCTCTCTCTCTTTCTCCTCCTCTCACACACATTTCAGATCACATTGGACTCTGCAAAAATCAAACTACCTAAATTGCCTCAAGGGTTTTACTCCGCGGCAGGATCCAGGCAAAAAATCTACGAGCTGTGCGTGTGTCCCAACGGGAGGTTATTCCTGTCTCAGGCCGGGGCCAGTTCCACCTGCCAGATAAATACAAGCGTCTGCCTTTGAGAGACAATGCGCGGTGGGCACTGCAGGCAGCGCATGGGCCTACGGCTGGTCTCAGAGATAGCAGCTGCCAACTATTTTTACTAGAACACAGAAAGCCTATCAAAGACTTTTTTTGTGTGTGCGTGCGCGTGTGTGAATATATATATATATATATATAAATATATATATAAAATTATATATATATATCCTCTGTGTAAAATGATGTTTCAGTACAAGGAATCCCAGGGTGACCCTGTGACATTTGTGTAGTGTCCCACTTTTCCCCCATACCCAAATTTATCAGTGCAGACCACTGGATTCGGTGCTCCCCAGACTTTTCCATATTAGTACACGTAGGGTGTGTCAACACGCACAAGTAATGCTATCTGGCTTTACCGTGCAGTCAGTTTACTACCTCCATATGCAGGTAGTAAATTTACTGTGCAGTAGACTAATTTACTGCGCAGTAAACACCTGCACGTGGAGATGGTGACGTTTACTGCACAGTAGATTAGTCTAGTCTGGTATCTAGTGTAGACACAGCCTCTGATGACTGTCCCTTGTTAATTCTGTTCTGGGAGCAATGGGAACGAGGTCTGATTAAGATGACTGGGATCCTATTAGCAGCCTAGGAAGGGAGAACAGCATCTCTGATTATTTTTGCACTTTGAAAATCAGTGGCGTCAGAAAAAAACCAGAATGGCTGGCGACGCAGTGCAAATTGCCCCAGCGGCTCCAAGGAGCCTGTGTTTATATTAAAAAGGAAGAGAGTGCAATTTAATGTAGGACAGCTTAGTGGCAAGGTTTTGTCCTAACACATAGGAAGCGTGTGCTTCATGCCCAGAACCACCACCCCTTGAGAAGAGGGGATGTTAGCCCTGGTCCTGCTCTCCTTCATGTGAAAGGCAAAACTCACTTTGACATAAGGGACGGTGGACCATGCCCATGCAGGGTAGCGTCCTACATGATTCAGGGATGTTTGCAGGGATCCCCTCCAGTCTTTCTTAGCCAACAGGGGCATAAAAAAGTTAGGGGGATTTAATAGGTATGTAGTAAGCAATGTCACTGGCTGGGGGGAAAAAAAATCAAAAACTAATTGGAATTATTCTGCATTGAAGATCTCTGCCATCGTGTTAGGTTAGCTGTTTATCAGCTGCAAAGGTAACCTAGCATGGATGTCACATCACCTTATTCACAAACTATGCTTTTGTTTAAAAATAT
>NW_005841980.1:156456-205224 GCF_000455745.1 Alligator sinensis | reverse complement strand
TTCAGTCAACAGGTGTCCTGGTCCGCCCTACCTGCCTGTCTGGATGTCCCAGGTTCTGGCTAACGCTTCTTTTCCATAGCTACGCACACCTGGCAAAGGTGAGACGATTTAAGATTTGGACAAAAGCCTACCTGCGAGGCATTCAAAAGAAAGGGGTTATCCAAAATTGCTGCCTTTGCATAAGAAGAATCTGAGGTCACTCCCACTTTATGCAGATGGCAAATATCAGAGATGCTGATTAAGAAAGAGAAATTTTTTAAGTGTTTTATGAGTGTTGCAACAAAGCCAGACCACTGAAAAGTCAGGCTGTTCAGCTCCGGGTCCTTTAGGACTCGAGCCTGAAGAGTGGGTTTGGACCCATCACTGACTCCCCAGTATGTTTTCAAAAGCGCTCCAGTCCCACTGGCTTCCACGGGGACCTTGTCTCCTAAGTCACTTAGATGAGTTTGAAAAATATTACCCTCAAGCACACCCCTAATCATAGGGAAGGTGAGCTGATGGGTCGCAAACAGATTTCTAAGCTAAATATAGCCAAAAAAAGAGACACTGTCACCGCTTTCTAATTAAGCCATTTGCTTGGGGGCTTGAGAGTATGAAATTCTGATTTTCTCTTTTCAACAGACATTTAGGAGCTGGTCCAAAGTCAGTGGAAACGCTTCGGTGCTCTTCTCCCGACTTGAAGTGGACGGTGTTGGCTAACAAAGGCGCCAATCATCCGTACCCTTCCTAAAGGTTAAAAATTCGGACTTCTCCATTTCTCCTAGTATTGCCGTTAGGTTAATTAACGAGTTCAAACCATTTGTTATCTATTTATTCCTGTAATTATTATGTCCAAGTCAACATTGCAATGCAAAGGGTCACCCAGGATAACGATTGTATTGGGACACGGGACTATACCATCTCTGTTCAAAGAGGGGGAATTGTGCCTATGCCTTAAGTCAATGCACTCAGCAAGGAGAAGCACATCATATTTATCTTGTTATTCAAATGAGTTGATTTGGGGGGAGGGAAGGGGAGGGGAGGGTTGGTTGAAGGGGAGGGTGGGTGTTGTCAACCCATGTCGTGGGATCTGGTGGTGCAGCGTCAAGCAGAACAGACGAAGCCCATGACACCTGTGGGACAATTACAGACTTTTACCGTCTTCAATTTAGCGCCTGACTGTGTCTGTTACCTCCGGGACCATCGGCCCATTCGTAGTCCCCGGTGGAATCCATTTACTGCCGCATTTGTTATTTAACACGTCACGTTACATTGGGACCGCGGTTTTCTATCCTCCGATTCGGAAGCCAGTGGGTGCACCTGGTGGTAACGAGGTTTGCAGAAACAGTGCTCCTTGCAAAGTACTGGCCGTCTCGGGCTGTGCTCCCACAGGGCTCGTAGCACTAGTGAAAGGTGCCGGGTCGTGGACCAGAACCGGCTCTGTAAGAAATAGGACAGCGTCCCCTTCTCAAGGTTGTGCTGCCAGCACGCCCAGCTCTGCAGGAAATTGAGAGTAGCTCAGTGCGTCCTTGCTCTGCTCTGCACTTTAGTGCCAAGTGTCGTGACGGTTTTCGCGGTGCAGCCGCTGGGAAGTCTGAGCATCCTTCCTGCGGCACAGAACGGCCTCAAGAGCCATCTCTCCTTTGCTTCTCTGGGCTGGACTGGGCTGAAGGGGGCCCTGAGCATGGCCTCTGCTACCAGAAAGGCTCTTGTTTGGCTGGAGCCCCTTGGCGATGGATGGATGCATCTTCATTTTGTAAAGGGGCGCCTGGATGTTTAGATGCCCATTTGTGTCAGATTTCACCCTGGTAAACCCCATGGGCGATGCCGCTGCTCCCCACCGTGCAGGTGCACACGGGGCCACCCAAGCCTATAGGACTCATCAGACCAGTGCAAGCAAGGCACGCCAGCTCCTGTAGCGCAGCAGGGAGCGATGCAGCTGGCATCCCATCCTGCTGCCTTTGCTTCTAGCCTGGGTGACAGCTGGGTCGAGCGGCACATCCTTCACCCAGGCTTTTTAACGGAGCTGCAGCAGGATGCCTCGACTCTGCTGCCACCACATCCCGCACGCACCTCACTTCAATCCTTGAGCAGGGCCTGTGAGGTGCCACGGGCCGTGTGTTGGCCCTTTGCAAAGTGGGGCAGGTTCTCCAGGAAGAGAGAGGGACTTGCCTTGAGCGTATGCCCGTCTGCAGCTCCCAACACAGCAATAGCCTTGCACGGCAAAACCATAAAGACCTAGTGATGCAGAATCAATAAGAGGAAAAAAAGGTGCCCTGCACAGAGAGGACAGGTGGTCTAGGACGCAAGGTGCATCCGTAGCAAACCATGCACGCCTGCATCTTGCGGAAAGCATGTTTCATTTGGAGGTCCCCTTTCTAGCACATGTTTTGAGCCAAGCCACAGCTGTATTAATGGAAGCCACATGCCCTAAGGGATGCTCACGCAGCGGACTTCAGGTTTAGCATTTTGTTGGAACGAGAAAGTGCACGAGCTGACCAATGTCATGTCTCTCTTCTCTCAATTTGTATTCACCTCCCATCGATCCCTACCTGCTCCCGTGATGCGTGTGTGTGGGTGAGGTTGTTCTTTACTGCATAACAGTGGAAACATTATGCTTAGCCAGAGAGAAACTATTTTGTGGTAGTGTTTGGTATGGTGAGGAATCTCCGGTCCAATCTAGCCGATAGTCCCGGAGTATGGAGGGTTCGGTGTCGTGCGGCACTTGTCGGTTGTACAGTACAACCTGACCTTGGGTTTGCATTTTCATTGTACAAGCTGGTTGCTCCCCTGAGCCACTTGCACCCTAAGATCTCACCACTCACAATGGTCTCAGCTCCTATTTTATACACACGCTGACCGCCCGTGCTAAAGAGCTGCAAGCCCACAGGCTAGTATACTTATGCATCAGGCCGACAGTTGTGTGCAGATGTCAGCATTTTCCTATTTGTTTCTCTCAAATAGCTTATTCCCATCACTCATCAGAAGGAAAGGGGGGATGCATGCTTCTGTTTCTGCTGAAGTCAATGGGAGATGTATCTTGGACTTCTGTGCCTGCAGATCCACCCACCCCAGAGAGGCCAGCAAGTCTCTGCCAGCCAGGGCAGCCGTGCAGCACTGAGCTCTGATGCTGCAGTGTAGGCAGCCCTGCACATCCAAAATGCTTTAAAAGGCCAATCAAAGAAGTGTGTTACTAATGAACACTAAAGGTAAAGATAAATGCTCTTATGTATTGTAACTCTTGACTTCATAGGGCCTCAGTAACATGCTGCATTTTGCTTTAAAGTCCCAGCATGTGTCTTCACACCACTATCTTATCCACATTTCTTATATGACCCATCTGCCGTAGAAATAGGTACGTCAGGCTGGTCGTTAAAAGTCAAACAATTTTGCCATTGGCAATCAGAGTTCCCAAAACTGGCTAGATGTCTCAGCTTTTCTTTTTTTAAATGTATATTATCCAGCGGTTAGCATAACAGCTGGGGTGAGCGTTTAATTAAAACCATAGCGCTAAAAGAACCGTCATCCATGCGACTATCGTGCGAGTTTGCGTGTGTAGTAACCAAGCTGATGCTTAATGAATCAGTCTGTAATCCTCCGAGTTAGTGCACCCCTTGAATGACCGGTGTTAGTGTAAGGGGTGGGCTTTTGTTTGTTTGCATTGCCACGTGCAAGTATGGCTTTAATTGTGGCATCGTAAAAGGGAGCAAGTCTCAGACCAAAGAGTTATAGAAGTTCAGCCCCTCCACATGAGTTCACTGTAGGATGATTACTGGATTGTGGCAGTCAAAGCATGTCAGAGTTCATTGCATAGCAGAATAAAGCAAAGGAGAAAACTTTTAACTGCTCAGTTAACAGGGAAAGAAAGTAACATGAGGATCTTTGATGTGCAGAAGGCAGAAACATTGAAAAAAGAAATACAGCATTGGAGAAGATTGTTTGAAATCACAGCATTTCTTGGAGCGGAGGGAGACAGTGCTAGCAGCGGTTCATTGAAGGGCACTCTCACCTTTCAGTCCTGAACCTTTGCCATCTAAAACTGTCCTGTCCGGCAAATGCACTGAATTCTCATTTTAAAAAGCACGGCATACTCTTTTCCTGCAGGAAAGGGGAGAAATTCAAAAAATCCAGGACCAAATATGCAACGTGAATGGGCAGGGGAGAGAGAGGAGGGGGAAACTAAAATCTGCTGCGTGGAAGCAGAGAGCTTTCATGTACAAGACGTTTGCAACCTGCTTTCTGCTACCGCTATAATCCCTGGAGGGAAGTCAACATCCTGGATACTTGCAGGAAATGGATAACCTTCTTATAGTTCAGCGTCATCCAGCGCCTGTGATTTTCTGCCACAATCCTACTATTAAGGTAGTAGCAGCATACTACCTATTCAGAGAAGTCTAGAATTTCCTTTGAAGCATCTGAGCTCTTTCAGAGAAGGCAAGTTATTTGGTAGTTTGTAAATCGGCGTTAAAAATTAAAGGGATACGTCCACCGAGAAGCAAGAGACTAGCTATTTGTCTCCTGCTTAGCTCCGCTTTATCTTTCAAGAGGCGAGCATGAATATCAGAAAGAGAGGTTTGTGCAAAGACATTACATTTGCATTGTGCCATGCTAGCAAATGCTGAAGGTAAAGACGTGTAGCCGTAGAAAATAGACCCCATTTCTGGAAAGATAAGGAACACGCTTTGGAGCCTTTCAACATATTCTCCCCAACTGGAAAGTTTCGCTGTTTCTAACAACATTAGCCATTGTAGGAATAAGCCTCGCAAAGCAAATGTCATGTGCATCTTTGCATGTAACAGGAATTTAAAATTGCATTACGCTCGCATTTTCCCCATTCAAAAGGCATAACCACTGATAAGAGATAAAACACTCTGAAGCCTGCTGCTGTTCACTAAATGCATTATCACTTTCTAAAGCTCTGTGGTTCCTATGGTCCTTTAAAGATTTCCTCGTAGCAGAGTCCTTGAAATATCTCGAGGCAGGCTGGATGATAGGAGTAGAAAATAAAACGTGGCTGTTCTGGGGGTCTCTCGCACTTCATTAGTTTTGGATATTTTGTCCTCCGAGTGCTCATATAGTAGCTGGAAACAGAGCAGGGAAATCAGCACACTTCTTTGAGAGCCCACTGATTGTATTTTCACCCGGGGCCTCCTCTGGGTTCGCGCAGCCCCATCCGCGCTGCACACGGATGCTATGATTGATGTACCAGCTCATTTGATGCTTTGGCAGCATTAATGACGTGCCCGATTATAGGTATATGCAGCCGATCAGGTGTCAATAGCAATGGTACTTACTGTGCACTGTTCTCACTAGCCATCTTACACACCTCAAGCATCAGCATTAAAGCCAGAAGGTGCAACAGGGCCCGTTATTAAAGCAAACTCTGCTTTCGGCTCTAATGAAACATGGGAAAATGCAGTCCCCAGGCGGCAGGCAAAAGATAGTCAGCCTTGTCCCATCAAAACTGGTGAGGGTGGGATCCTTTTTTCCCCTTTTACTTGCCTCTTCATGGGTCATCCCTTGGAGAGAGAAGCAGGAGTGAGACTGATGTTGGGGGAATGTGCTGTTGCAGCCGAAACCCTCCCCATCAGTCGCCTCCCTCTCAGCTTGGCCCCGTTGAGGAGCAGCTCGGCTTGGTATCCGAAAAAATCACACCGTGTTCATTCTGCTTTCTTCCACGTCGCCCACAAGAGCCAGGCTGGCAGGGGGAGTTTAGCTGACAGTCGTGTAAATAATGCATGAGGCAGAGGGAGCTTACGCCGGGATCTTCTGCAGCTATTTTGGCTGCGCTGCACTGACCAGGGTAAGAACTGTGGGTTTCAGGCCAATTCTGCAGCATTTACCAAGAGCAGCTCTTGCACGGCAGTCTGCCTCGGGTGGATTATCTCTCTTTACCCATTTGCTTGCACGCGGCAACTTGAGAGAGCAAATGCTACTGGCCATAAGGCCGGGTTACTAACCCATGCCCTTTACTAAACGAATGAATTATGATGTGGAAGGCTCATGGGGAGCAGATTTGAGCAGTGATCAGCTGCTGTTTCTAATCAAACAAGGCCTGAGTCCACATCTGGATTCATTGCCGAATCAGACCCTCTCCAGGGGGTTGCGATAGAGGGCCACAGCTGGAGCCAAACTTGGTGGAAGTGTAGGGGACAGGTGAGAAAGGGAATCGGAGCCAGTGTCCTGGTTGCACCCATGTTCTGGCCACGGCCACGCTCTGTTTTAATAATTTGCCTTGTATGAATGCCAGTGCTTGAGCGCCCATTGATCTATTCCTGTTAATCCAACAAAAAGCTTTGCAGTGGTAGCAATGACAGCAGAGCCCTCCGCTCAGCAAACCTCACTCATGTAGAAATGCAGCACGGGCCAGATGCTAGAGCAGTTTTTCCATCTGTGACAGTAAAGCGCATCGTCTGACCTCTATTTTGATCACCACCGATGACCTTGATGGCGTAGATAGGGCAGAGCGAATTGGAAGTCTCATCGCGGGTCTCATTACGAAATTCAGATTTGTTTTGCTTCTTTTTTTTTTTTTTTCCTTTTAATTTATGTGTGTGTGTGGGTGTGTGTGATCACGTGGGAAAAGATAAAGCTTTTTTTGTATCAATTAACATCAATCCTTGCACACTCTATGCAAAATTTTGTAAGCATTGCAATAATGCTATGAAGTACACAAGGAACTATTTTAACTTTATTACACTTTCTGTATAAAAAAAAAAAAAGAAAAGAGACATTTGTATTTAAATGATTTCAACTGCAATCTTGTAAAATATATTAATAAAATAATGATTGTCAAGAAGGGAAGAGATTTTTTTTTGTTTGATTTTATCATGGCCATGGTGAACCTAAACTTCTTTGCAGACCGGACCAGACGAGGGGTCCAACTCTATCAGTGTCCTGCCTTGGAGCTGGTAGCAGCAAATACTTTGGGCAAGAAAACCGACAGTAGGTAGTTATGAGAAAACCTGCCTTCGGGCCGGCATGAGAGTTTCTATCACTTCCAGAACGAGGAAGTCCTTATATCCTAACAGAACAGCCCTGCACGCTCTCGCTATCCAAATAAAGGTCCGGTCCTATTATAAAGCTTGCTAACCGTGTCTTATGGCAATGCGTTTCACATGCCACCTGACTAAAAAAAATAATAGAGAGTTTCCTTTTCCTTTTTCCCCAGTTTTAAATTTCCTTCCCGTCAGTTTTGCAGCGTCCCTGTAGTCTGAGGAAGACTCTCTCCCGTTGCAAGGATGAGATGTGTTGAGAGAAATCGCCGTGGAGTTTAGTCGCTTCTCAGCGGGCCGTGGAGATGGGATAAAATCATCCCCGCAGTTTTAATGATCCAGCCTCTTGCTTTTCAACGGCTGATTAAATAGATGTTCACGGGCGACTCTTCACGTCCCATGCAAACACTTGTCAAGAAAATCATCTTAGCTGGAATTGCATTTGCAATGTGAAATTGTTCTCAACAGATTTTGCCCGCAAGCGAAAGGGCTGATTGGCGCTCGTTATCAGGAACGGTGGCGAGAGCCCAGCCCACCTTCAAACCCATGCGTGCCGTCGAGATGGAAAACGAAGGCCGCTCTAATCAGCATAGCCGTGGGAGACCCTGAATTCATAAGATGTTGGAGTGGGTTGGCCACATAAGCACATCTATTCTCTAGGCCACTCTGCGCGCACCCATCTCCCATTTCTGGACCAACTGGAGCAGAGACGAGTTGCTAGTGAACTTCAGTTACTAACCCTAAATATTCAGGTGGGGTTTTTCCCCTTTTTTGCACCCTGTAAAAATGTCGAAAACTGGTCAAGAAACGTACATTTTGCATCAGTTGTGGCTGTAGCTGTGGTGCCTTATCCCATTTAAGGTTGCAGTGTAGACTCACACCCTAGTATCTCCAGTGCCAAATATCGCCCTAAATTTTGCATCCCACAGGGAAGTCGTACACAACGCTTGAGCAAGCTTCATGATTAAAATAGGAGTCAATATGTTGGGGGTTTTTTAACAGCCCAAGGAGGAACCTGACTGTAAGACATTTAAAATATTCAGCCCACACTGCCGGGATGCTCTAACACAGGGGTTGGCATTCATACATTTTTAGAAGTCCGCGTTGGTGAATAGCTCCGCGGAGCAGAACCAGCCCCAGCCCTCGCTGCTGTTAAGCCTGTGTTTTATCAGCCGTGGTATTTTTACTACACCTACGGGAGAATTTCTCCCCCCTTCCAGGCTTTGTTTTCAGTCGTAGAAGAAAACACAGCGATGTAGTCAGAAAACATACCAGCCGCCTCCTCGCTCAGGCATGCTTGCTGCCATCTGGTTTGCTTCACCGAAAGTATGTGCAGGGAGAGGAGAGCACAAAATCTCTCTTAAATCTCTCAAAGCACCTCGCTCCAGTTTGCTTTTTGCTCCTCTCATTGCACGTCCCATAGCACGGCTCGCACGTTCGCCATGCACCTGCCAGGACCAACCAGCCCCCGGCTCTTATCTCTCCGGGTCTGGATGTGACACTTTTAACCCGGTGCAAGAAAGAAGCAGGCGTGCAATGCAGAGCCCTGCCTTGGTGCAACAGAGTCAAGCGCATTGCAGAACTGCCCCAAGAGAAAAGTCATGGGGCAATCGTCGTCTGTCCACAATTTGCCCGTGCTCTCTGCCCAATTTGCTGCTCTGCTTTCTAGGGGCCACATGCTATAATTACTGCCTACTGAGTGCAGCTAATTACATTATCAGTCTCTTCTGAATCCCTGTGCGATTGGCATTGATGTACGAAGGTGCGCCAGTGTGAACGTACAGTGTGCCCGGACCCTTGTAATACCGTGCTCTACTTATGAAGCAGGATGGAAAACTAGTCTCTTATAAAACAATGCAAATACACGTGAAACAATAATGGCCTGGTGCAGCTAAATGACCTTAGGGTGCCTGTCCCTTTCTCGTCCTTTCCCACCCCCGGAGCCCATACCCACGGCGCACCCACGGCGGTAAGTGGGAAGAAGGGGACGCTCTCCTCCCACCCGCTTTAATCCAGGACCTTTTCTCTCCCCACCAGCACTCACCCAGGAGGGCGGGTGCGTGAGGTTTCAACTCCTCCATGCTGCAAGTTCCTCAAGCGCAGGCCTGATGCCAGGTTAGTACCTTGCTGAATTGATAGGACCCTTTTCCTTTTCCAAGGACATTTCCTGAGCAAGGCCCCGTCTCCACTCTTTATCACTGGGAGGCAGGCGCACATCTGGCGCGCTCAAGAAACCTGTTGTTATTCATTAAGTTTATCTCCTAAACTAATTAAACAGATTTATGAGTAAATTCTCTCCAGGAGGAAACAAATAACATGATGCCGGACACAAAGAGCCAGTCTGGCCGGTTCGGGGAGGATGCACCAAATCCCAGGTGCAGGAACGGAGCTCAGCTCAGCCTCCTCCCCAGCCTTCATCACAACGGGCTCTATTCTGCACCCAGTTACACCAGTGTAAATCCAGAGGGAATCCACTGAAGCCTGGTCTTGTGCACTAGTGTCACGGAGCAATGAGGGCAATTCAGCAACCCTTGGAGTGGGGGACGGGGGTTTAATCCCAAGCTATATCCAATTATGTATCCCAAAACCACCGTGCATATATTAATTATAAGAGAGAACCCTTTGTCTGAAGTGAAAACAAAGCCCCCAAAAGCCTGCAGCCAGCATCTTGTGGGCAGTGCCCTGCTCGCTACGCAGCCTCGCTCACGTTAACGAGCGCCCAGGCACGCTGAGCTCCGTGCAACACGAGGATGCGCTTGTAAAACACGGGGACTAACCCTGCAAAATTTCCCAGGGCTCTCCGCTAGAAGCGGGATAACACCAGCCGTGAGCTGCTGCCTAGGAAGAGAGAGGATGGATGCCTCTCTCAGTGGCTTGTTAGCTCCTTGCCGGATAGCTGGCCGTTTCACCTAACCCAGAAATGAAATGGAGCTGACCATCGTACGAATGGGGATGCTGCTGCTCTGCCTGATAATAAACAGGTAAGCCCCTAATTACCTGCAAGTACCTTGAAATCTATAATAGGATCCAGGGTGGGGAAAGAAGAAGAAAAACCCTCTCCACTGAAACCATCAGGCTCTTAATATTATACACTAGCAAAAAAAATTAAAGCCTCACAAGTTACGAACTTCTAAGCACCAAGTTTGAATTATTTATCAATTAATTTTTAATGAACATTTTAGCATTCAAAGTAAACATAAAATGGCAGAGCAGTCATTCCGGGAGGGCAGTACAAGTGCTTAATAGCCAGCGCGGCAATAAAACATTTATCATCATGCGCGGAGAAATTGCACATAAAGAAGTTTACAAGCTGAAAATAGTTCCTAGCACATGCCAGCAGCTCAGCATATTGCTTAATGCCCAGAGCTATTTAAGCTGTGAACATGCAAACACTATCTCTATTTCTATCTCCGACGGGGTCCCCAGGAGCGCCAGTGTTTCAGTTAAACAACGTTAGGCTCTCGTTAGGAGGAGCCTTCTGCCGAATCCTCTCCTCTATTAGCAAGAGTGTCACGATAGGCAAGAACATTTCAACATCAAAGAAAAGCTACACCCTAAACCTTTGCTCAACACGCGTTAACCTCGTTAAACGCTGGGTAGTCATTTCTATGCAACCCGGATCTGTTGCCATCTCAAAGGGCTGGATTTGCAGCTCTGCTCTGGCCCCTTTGCATCACTCCAAAGTCACAACAGAGAAAGATAAATGAAAGGTCCTGCGACCCCAGCTGATTTCCTGCCCCTGGGGCGGGGGGCTGGACCCGATGATCTTATGAGGTCCCTTCCAGCCCGAATGTCTATGAAATCTGTGAAATAACTGGAGTATCCTCCAGGGACAGATGCAGCAGAGCAGCTCCCGGTCAGGTGGCGGACACGCTCTGCCGTTCACCGACCCCTGGACCGCGCAGGGTCCTCTACAAGCCACCGACTTCCAGGGGGATTTGTGACTGTTGTTGCTGCTGCCCGTGAACCTGTTCAGATTGAGGCATTTGTCTCGGGTGCCCGTGGGCCAGGCAATAAGGCCCTTTACTAAATAGCTGGTTCAAACACTCACGCAGACACCTCCACGCTCCCTGGGTGCCTCCATCCAGCAGAAGGTCCTTGCTCTCGTACACTGCAAGTCCACTAAGGAAGAGCTCCTTGTTAAAGGGAGGGGAACGGTCATTAACTTGGGGGAACACCGCGCCAGATGGGGCAATAAAAGGGGAAATGCCACCCCAGCTGGTAGCTCTGGCAGTGGGCTGTGTCTAATTCCCTTCCCGGCACCGCCTCGCCCGCCCACCCCAGTCTGGAGCTCCACGAAGCCCAGCTCCTGCCATCCAGCCAAGGTAATACTCAGGTGTAGAGATGGCCTGGGTGTCACTAGGGGACTCCTGGGGAGAGAAATGCAAATGAAATGTTTCGGGGTCACCCTCTCCCTCTTCCACCGACAAGGACTCTCTTCCTGGGACGTGCACCGAGACCCCTGTGAAACCCAAGCGGGGCGTGTTACACGATGGGGAGAGCAGGAGTTTCCACCTCACAAACCGGGCGACCGCCCAGGGCCCTGCGCTTTAGGGGGCCCCAAAATTGTACAACGAATTTTAGGGGGGATGAAGTTTTTGCGTGTGCACGTGAACACTCGACTATTTATCTAATTCCCCCTCTGTCTTTCTTCAACTTATTAAAAACTTTGTTCTGTCTTCAACTTATGCCCCAAATGACTCTCTTGCCCAGGGCCCCAACAACCCCAAGGCCACCACTGCACCCCAAAGGGTGCCTGGAGAGTCAGCACAAAGCTATCAAGCTGCTCTTAAAGGATTAAGCTGGAGAGCAAAGAAATCAAGACATTAAAAGAAGCAAACCCCACTGTAAACTGCTTTGTACCAAGGGCACCCAGGCACTAAAGAGAAGCAGAAGCTATGAGAGCCGTGGGATGGCACAAGGCATCAGTCGATACCAGTGTTGTCCAACAGACCGGACTTTGCAGCTGCTATCAAAAGGCAGCAGAAGCGACTCTCTCTTCCTAACAGGGATCTGCATCTCGACTGACCGGGCGCAGAGCCATAGGGTCCAGAAGTTGAGAGAGCAGATGTGGGACACGTTGCTAGGCTAGCTGTCCACCATGTGTCCTGGTGCACACGATCACGAACGCCAGCAAACACGGCTGGACTCCCAGCAGACGGGCGAGCTGCCCCGGAGAAGCAGACGCAGCTTGCTGGCCGCAGCGAACGAGCGAGAAGGAGAGGCTCGAGGTAAGCCCGACTGGAGCTGGCTTTGCTGCACTCCCCGCCGTGCTTCCGGGACTCGTCACCGCTATTTCACATTTACTTGGGCAAACAGAGCCTCAGGATGGTGCAGGGTCCCCAGCATAGCTGCCGTCTGCTGCTCTCCGCTACGAGCAAACACTGTGAATATTTTATAAATGCTTTTGAATAGTTTCTTTTTCGGGGGCCGTCCTGGCTCCCATCTGCCACGGCTGGAATTACTCTTCTGCTGCCAGATGGGGCCGTTGCACTCGCTTCTGTCCATCTCCAAGAGCCTTATAATTGCTCCCTTTTCAAGAGGAGCGTTTATTAGCTGCCTCCGGGCTCCAGCGCCAGCCTGGGCCAGGGGCAGCGCGCAGGCCAGATGGGGCACTGGCCGGGGCATGCGCATACCCAAACGCTGCTTGCATGCTGCCTTGGGAGGGCAGCGCGGAAGCCGTCCCTGCAACCCCAGGCCTCTCAGGAGAGAGCTTGTGCCTGGATAGGTCAAGGTCAAGGGTGCCCTGAGCTGGCATGAGCAAGGCACACCAGGTCGTTCACCAACAGCCTAAAGGAGCGATGCTAACATCACACCCAGCTGCCACTGGTCCCCCAGCCCAAATAACCAGGTGCCCATTTGCAGCTGGGTCAGTAGACGCAACGAGGGGGAGGGGGTACGAGTCTGGCCCAAATGCACGCCCCTCGAGCCAAAGCAAGACGCCTTCACCACTCAGTGGCTGGGCAGGTGCGCGTCCTCTATACCCCCTTCATGGGACGCAAATCCAACCCTTTGTAATGTCTTCCACCCTCGAAGAGCGACAGAGTGATTCCACCGCGCAGCCTTGACCCTGGAGCACAAGGGTAAGGAAGCATTAGGTGGTTTAGCGATCAAGCAAACAGGACTTCGCTAAGGACAGCAGGTTAGAGAGGCTAAAGCAGCCCACGGGCAGAGGATGCCCGATAAAAGAAAGAGGCGTTCCTCTGCTTTATCCAGGGACCTTGTAAATTGAGGCACGGTGCAAAATTCCTGGGTGAAGCAAAACTAATGCACATTCTGGGTCAAAGACTTCCCCGTCTCTTTGCAGAGGCGGCTTGCGGAGGGGTCTGGTGGTTCCCCTAGTACAGAACAAGGGGAATTGCTGCTCTGGGGGTCCAGATGTGCTCTATCATGGGAAAATGCAAAGTAACATTAAGACCAATTAAGATCTGAATATTTTGGGGGGAAAAACACTATCCACAAGCCCAGGTGGGCACATGCCAGTCTCTTCCAGCTATGGTAGACAGTCTTTCTTACTGGACAGCTATGCTGTCTCTCAAATGAAGGCTCCTCTGATATTTCACAAAGCATCTTAGCAGTTTCCTGATGCTCAAACCTCCCAGCTCTTTGCATTGACAGCAGCTGCTTCTGGGACCCTGCACAAGGGGAATGCACTTGCTATAAAGCCCTTCGCCAAGGAAAGTTCAATTCAGGAGCCAAAATAAAGGCAGATTCTCTTCCCCCTCGACTACGCCGGAGTCATTTTCAGTCCTCTGGCACGTCCTACCCCCTCCATCACTCTCTAAACTGAACTACCGCATAACACAGAGTTGGCTACCTGGCACAGGTGCCACTTGCATGCCGAAAAGTATTCACTTCCCTGCGTGGGATGGGGGCTGCCGATGACCTCTCGGTTAGGCATGCAGGAGGACAGCAAAACCGATGACCTCTCGGTTAGGCATGCAGGAGGATGGCAAACAAGACCGGCAGGCGGCTTAAGATCGAGGAGAAAGGCATTCCATAAGTCACAAGGAATTATTTGCAATTAAATAACATTTATGATCCGTTAAATGCAGTTAATGTTGCAGGGCCATATAAAGCCACCCCTAATTGCCTCCTAAAGAAGGGCCGTACGCCCCTCCCCCAACCCCCCTTGCATAAAACCTAATTAGCTGCGGAGGGCATCTCACAAGCTGGACCATCATTTGCACAAGAGGCAGCCAGCTGAAAATGATAGCCTGCACATTACGGCACTTTTGGCCCCGGCAGTTGTGCCAGCCAATGCTACTGAACGTTTCTTTTTTATTCGGTTGGAATAAAAACGCAACTTGCCAGGAGCCTCTTCACGCGGCATGTCGCACCGCCGCTTTCGGTCTGCCCCAGCGCCGAGATGGCAGGCCGGCCGTGTGCATTGCAGTTGCTTACTTTTGCTGGCAGGCAGTTGTAAAAGTAAATGGATTCCCAAACACACTTCCATCTGATCCGACTGTAATTACACCCATAACTCATCAGCACACTTTGCATGTGTTCGTATGGAGCTGGGCTGGTCTCATTGGGGCAGACGACAGAACAAGGAGCAATGGGCTCACGTTGCAGCAAGGGACGTTGCGGGGTTTCTTTATTTTGACTCGCTTCCCCCAGAGCTGGCAGCCTGGTCAGTGCAGTGTCATCCCCAGCGCTTGCAGGTGCCGATGAGCGAGTTCTGCTTTCCCCGCATGGCATGGCAGATCTCCCCCTTGGCACCGTGGCTGGGCAGCTGCAGAGGTGCAGGGTACGTCTGCCCTGCACTCAGAGGTGCATCTGCAGCCAGTATTGAACTACCCAAGCTTGCTTTAAAACGGGATTGCTCTGGGATATCAACACGTACGCACAGGCGTTGGATACCGAGCATTTCCCCCAACGTCCCAGATGGGTTTGTGCAGCCTGCTCCGACGCCCAGGGCTTCCTGCCACCCCGCTGTCTCTACCGGAGCTGGCTGGCTGTGGGGGAGTTCGTTCCAAGATAATAATACCCATCGCTTTTCACTATAAGAAAAACAAACCAACCCGAATGCACTTGCAGAAAGCAGAGTGCCGAACGGGACTAAACGATCTCCATGCGCGCAGGAAGAATCCAAATCCACGGCAGCACGAAGGGCAGGTGCTAGCGCACAGCATCCAGTCGCTCCATACTGAAAGCAAAGAGGGCAAGATGCTCGATTCCTATTGCCGCAGGTGCACAGATGTCACGGCAGCCAGGTTAGTTTACAGCAGCTCAGGGTCGAGCTTCATGAGCTCTGCTGCAAAGGCCAGGGTGCTCCCGTTTCAGGTCAGGCATCATCGAGCAGCGGGGCTGGAAGGGAGCTGCAGCCGTCACATCTAGACCCACCCCCTGCCCGAGGCAGAATGAGCCCTGTGCAAGCCATCCTATACAAATCCATAATCGACGCGCTTTGCAAAATGACCATCAACCCTGACACGATGCAAGATACCGCACCCACACCTGCCACAGGAAAAGCAGGGGGACCACGGCAGGCAACGTCCTGCTTCTTTCGAAGGTTGTTAATATACACTTGAGATCCCAGAAACCCGGGGCTGGACCCGAGGCTCTCACGAGGTCCCTTCCGGTCCTAGCGTGTGTGAAGTCGATGAAACCAGAACGGCTGCTTTAGAAACACTGGGTGCATCTACGTGAGATGCTACCTGTGCAGTATCCTAATAGTAGCGTGCCAGGCAAAACCCGTGCTAATGCACAACTGTGCACTACTACGCAGTTAACGCCCGAAAAAAACCCTGTGCACCAGCACTGCTGCGCAGTAGTGCACGTTGCTGCACACGGATTTAGCACTTGGTTATCCAAGCACTAAATTTAATGCGCAGTAACTATGGCACATGAATGAAGGTGTAGATGCACCCGCTGAGCCTCAGAGCTATCTAACCACCTTGTCCACTGGTGTCGTGGTGGTCCCGATTGTATTGATTTCAGTGGAGTTGCACCACTTTACACCAGCCAAGCACTTGGCCCTCATGCCTGGATGATTTATGCGTGCAGATGTTTGCACAAACAGGCGCGAGCCTGAATCGCAGAAGGGGTTGCGAACGCCTGCGTCTGGCAGATCGGATTTCTGAAGCACCCTCTAGTTGCGACTCGCTTTCATCCTGCTGTGCCGTCTCCGCGCGGCTCCCCGGATGCATCGCCCGAGAGACGTGACTGTGTGCAACGCGGTGGGATGTAATGTGCTGTGGCATCTCAGACTTGCAGAGAAACAGATTTATGTGAAGATCAGAAGCATATTGTACCTGCTCTCAGGCATCCGCCTTGAAATACAATGAGAGCCACAGAGCAGACAGGTGAGTGATGGGCTGAGTAATTGCAAAGCCACTCGAAATTTGTTTGCCAAAGCCGGGAGTTCTTGGTCAGGTTGGCAACATCTGTCTTGAATTCATTCTAGTTAGTCGTTATCTTGGCTTTCATCTGACTGCTGTTGAAGACGACAATAAAAAACCCATTGACCTCCGTGCTGCAGATTGCACCTCTATAAGACGGATTGGAAATGCATGTGGTTATGGTGGGAAAGCCCAGGTGCCATCTCATTGATGAGGACGAGCCAGGGCTTAGCAAATACAAAGCCGTGTGCTGTGAGAACAAGCCGGGGCTTTGCAAATGCAAAGCTGTGCGCTACGCCAAACCAACCACTTTGTTTCATCCTACAAAATACATGCATCCTCCCCGTCGCAGCCACCAAATAGGATCCTTCTTTGCCTCGAGGGGTAAAGCCCAGAGCTAGTTGCAATAGCATGTTACAGGGGCTGCACCCATGTGATTTCACCAACAGCAGTGGTGTCTGGAAGCATCCAGAGATGAATATGCACCTGGTCATTCATGCCATGAAATTACAGGATGAAGAGGCTTCAGCTTTGATGGGTTATTCTGCATCTCGGTTCTCCGGGAAGGTTCAGATGCAGAAGGGGCCAGCTGGATCGGCCAAGACTACACTCCCGAACTGGCTGCCCTGACCACTAAACCGTGCTAACTAATGCAAAAATGGAGAGCCAGGGGCAGCAAAAAAAAATAAATAGGGAAGAAATTCTTCCTGATAGAAAAATCTCCTTTTAAGAGGCAGCTGTTTGGTTTTTTTTTTTATGTCACCAGTGGAAAGAGCCTGATCCAACAAGGTTTCTAAGCATGAGCGTAGCCCCGTTGACCCCACTATGGGTGCATCCGACCAGCATGCGGAGATCTGCGTGCCCGTGTTGCATTGCACAGGGAGACTTCAGAGGCATTAGAAACCCTCCTCAGCTGGATGCAGAGGCAGCTGTCAACCCAGCGCCTCCCCCAGTCATTAGGTAGGAGATTGTTTCATCTGGAACGAACACTAAAGAGCTCTTTATTGTTTCCTGGGAGAGACATCACAGCCAGAGTTTCAATCCACATACAGACAGGTCTAGTGGAGTCTGAATTATTGGCCATCTCAGTAGTCTGGGGAAAGCCCCTTCCTTTATCAGGGGTGAGCAGTTCAAGCCCATGCATTGGCACGTCAATTATTTGGTTGGAAAAAGGCTGCTGACATCTTGGCGGAGGTACTGGCTGCTTGTTCACTGCTGCGGCAGCCACGGTGCCAAGCCACGGTGCCAATGCACAGTGCATCGTTTAGCTGTTTAAAGCCATTGGCTGCAATTGCAGGGTGGCCATGCTCGAATAAACAGTGCTAGGATGGCAACCATTTTGCAAAATGGGATGGCCGGTGTCCCGGGCTCGCTGAGGTAGGGAGATGAGACTACAGCCATCGGGCTTGGTGTGGAGCGAGGCTGACATCCTGGCATCTCGCTGCCGTGATTTCAGGATGAGAGGGCTGATGAGGGGAAGAGAGGCGCCAGCAGCCAAAGGCATCTCTCATGCAGATGCTCTATTGAAACCAGAATGACCGTAGTCCCAGAAGCTGCAGACACATGGACAGGTTGACCCATGGCATGTCAAGCTGTCTTGATGTTAAAGAGCTGCCAATACAGGATGCAACCCCGACACATAATGTCATCCCATCCCAACAGTTGCCTCGTGCTGCCTTTCAAGGCCCAGCTTGCTCACCTGCATGCAGCTACAGCCAGGCAGGTTTGTGTCTTGAGGCTCCCGTGTCCAGTCATTTATCCATGGTAGGAACCAGGTGTGAAGCAGGTAGAGAAGCAAGAGCTCCTCTGGAAGTGGGCAAGAGAGACGGGTCCCGTGGACACTGGGTCCGGGGACGTTGTCCCTACCGTTCCAGTGAGCACATCGCGGAGGGGTCCCACTCTCTCAATAAGATGCCCCTGAAGAGAAGACCTCCCTGGCTGCACTGGAGGGGTCCATGGAAGATGAGCGATGATGCCCCTTGAAAGACTGAGGCCCAGATGCCCTCTCCCTAGCACGACCTGGCAGCACCGTTTTGCAAAGCCATCCTCTTGTCTCCCTCCAGCCACTTCCTGCCCTCCATCCGTTGTGATCCACCCTGGATTTCACATCCTGGAGCAGTGCACAGAGAAGAAATGCAATCCAGAAAGAGTGCCATAAAGCACCCAGAGAAAGGCAGCTGCTCCCAGCCCCTTAATGACAACGAATCACGAACACTGAATGCAGCAGGGTAACGGTGCACAGCAGCGCGCAGGCTCCTGCACACGGCTGAGTCCCTTCACCCCAGCTGCCCTTTCTTTGGGGCCAAACTGAAGGGTGTGTGCATGTGTGTCTGCATGCGCTGGGGGCATGAACAAGCAAGGATCCGTGACTCATAACATTAATCACTGAATTGAGGAACATGAGGGTGTGAAGAGACCTCAGGCAGTCACATCTAGTGCAACCCCTGCTCCAAGCAGGACCAGCCCCAACTACATCATCCCAGACAAGGCTGGGATTTGAAAACCTCCAAGGATGGAGACTCCCCCACCTCTCTGGGTTACCTGTTCCAGTGCTTCACCACCCTCCTCGGGAGAAAGTTTTTCCTAATATCCAACCTCAACTTCCCTTGCTGCAGCTGGAGCCCATTGCTCCTGTTTCTGCCATCTGCCCCCACTGAGACCAGCCCAGCTCCATCCTCTTTGCAGCCCCCCTGCAGGGAGTTCAAGGCTGAATCCCCCTTTAGTTCAAACACCCCTCAGTCTTCTCTTCTGCAAACTAAATCAACCCACTTCCCTCAGCCTCTCCTCACCAGTCATGTCCCCCGGCCTCCAAACCATTTTCGTTGGCCTCCGCTGGACTCTCTCCAATGTGTCCACATCCTTGCTGTAGCGAGGGGCGCACAGCTGGACACCGGACTGCAGATGTGGCCTCCCCAGTGCTGAATACAAGGGAAGAATCACTGCCCTCCATTTGCTGGCAATGCTCCTACTAATCCCTAAAAGTAGCAAACAGCCACAAGATGCAATCCTAATGACCCAATATTTGCAGCAGAGTGCTGCCCAACCCCAGTTTCTGCTGTCAGGAGCCCCCATTCTGACCCCTTGAATTCACCCCAAACATCTCTAGGAGGAAGTTGCTCCTAACTTTCCTCCAAAGGAAGGTTGGGCAGTCGCTCTTTTGTACTCAAAAGCTTGCAAAGAACAATTTTCCAACTATTGAGTTGGTCTAATAAAAGATACCCCGCATTTACCCAAAGAACCTCGTCTGCCTGCGTGCTTAGCCCAACACAGCTACAACCAGCACCCCTCGAGGCATTGAGGGCATGTCTCAGCTATCTGGGAACAGTTTGTATTTCAGCTGGCAAGGCAAGGAGCACCGGTGCCACTATCGGATGATATCCTCTCCTCTTCCTACCTCCCAGCTCCAGTAAAAGTTGGGAGAGGCAACACAACCTCCGCTCTGTGCTGCAGACAACAGGTCGAAGTCCCTTGTCACCTGCCTTGGCAGAGCACGGCGGGGGCAAGGAGGGGGCTTGCATTTCATTCTGGCAATAGCTCAGGGTTGCTCTGTTTTCTATCTCTGCTGAGCACAACTTCAGCCGCGCAGCGATGACTCGGTCCCTATGCGTATAGGCAAAGCCTCTGCTCAACTCAAGGAATGGCTAATTATACGCTTGTTTTGTCTCCTTGGCAGCGCATTCAATTTCCATTAATTATCAGTTCATAATATAAAGAAAACTATTATGTCCTTGCTAATGACTCTCTCATCGCTTCTTGTCTGTGCCTGCCTGAGAGGGCAAAATATTCTGAATGCGGGGAAAAAAACCTCTAAATGTTGCACCGCAACATAATATTTTATTCCACAAAAAAGAAAAAAATTATCAAAAATGTATCTTCATTCAGCCACAGATAGACCTGATCAAGACTGAGGCCCACAAAGCAAGGAGGAATAAAGCAGTCTCTCCAATAGGACTACCACCACAACACCGAGCTTGGTGTTGGTGAACACCGCAGCAGTTGCACATACAAGTTATGTGCCTGTATTTTTTTTGTTTGCACTTGTATTTCTTGGTTGTGGGCCAATCAGCCTCTTCAAAACCTAGGATACTACTCTAAAATATCCATGCGTGCTGCTCCCCTCCCGCTTGCGGGCCACTGGGTCCGTTCTGTTGGTGGAGACCACGGGCACCGCACAGAAGTGAGCTTTGATACACGGCACAGCGAGATGAAATCCCAGCATCTCCATGTTTCCTCTAGAGACTCCCAAGCAGAGATAGCTTCCAGTATTACCATTCAGTGCACACTCCTCAGCTTCCATGCAAGCGATATGTTAATGCAACAACAGGTCAATCAGAGCCTCCACGCCGGGTAAACAAATTCTCTCTCTCAAGCATCAATTGAGAAAGCTCTGATCTGTAAAGTAATCTCAACAGAAGCCAGATTGCTCCCAGCGACAAAACCTTTTATGCTGGGATCCTTTAGACATGCAAACCCATTGTCCCACTTCAAGTACCTGTGAAGCACAGAGAGAACACTTTTTTCCTAGGACAATAGAAGCTAATACAAGTTAAATACTATTCAAGCTGTGATTGTCCCAAGCCTGTTTTGATGGAGTCAAAGCCTAGGACAATCAGACCCAGGATAAGTCTGTTTTTAGCCTCAGTAAAACCATACAAAAGCTTGCAAAAGGTCTCCTGTATGCCAGCATAGGGCATTGCAGCAGCAAGGTCAGGTGGAAGCAGGCTGGGAGTGTGTCCGCAACACCCGTTTAGTGCTATGGGACCTCAAACTGCGGCGGTGCAGATGTTCCCAATGGCGCAGTGCAATTAAAACACACGGGCACTTATACAACTTATACGTGCGACTGCCACGGTTCACCTGCCATCGTGGGAGATCAAGCAAACAAGTTACGCAGAGGATGAAAGGAAAGATTTGGGCCACCTGATGCATTTCCCGGGAAGATGGGACAAGCAAGACTTGTTGGGTGAAAGCTTGCCTTGGACCCTTTGTAGCTGAGGAGAGGTGTCGGGAAAACACAGCGGTATCATCTACAGCAAAATGAGTGAAGTGATTCCCTGTGAGCCTGTATGATGAGAACTCCCTGTATTTACTCGGGGAGGAAATGGGCTCTTCACGGGCACTGCGTGGGGCCATAAGCTCTCATCCTCCAGAGCTCAGCAGATGTTTTCTGGCTGCTCTCACCAAAACCAACCGGCTTCGTTTTAATAATGTAAAGCCACCGAGAGCCAAGAAACAGCAACCTGCCTCTCGATAGATCGAGCGCGTTGGAGTGAATACAGAAATACCAGTCTGTATTCTGTAATACTGTAATACTATAGCAACTGTGGCCTATCACATACCAATACACGGCACCAGCTCTTTCTTTTTAAGCTTCCAGAAAGTAGCTTCCAATGCATCCAAAAAAGATGGTAGTTAATCTTATCTGAGTGGTAGTCAGAAAAATATAGAAAGGAGCATTGAGAGAATTAATTCCTCCTCTGTAGGAGATGTCTGGGGGATGTCTCTTTAGCAAATACAGCACTGAGCCACCTACAGACATGCTTCTGACTTCACCATCCGACTTTCCATACATCCACCCGGCCCTGTGACTGTCTCTAGCCTCGTTCAAAAACTCTTTCCTTGCACGCATTACAAAGCCTTCATCTGATGATGGCAAATGCAGTGATAACATATAGTGTCGAAGCTTCCTAGAATCCGTGAGATCCCAATTTACCACTGCCAAATTCTCCTCGACTGCAGAGAACAGGATTTGGCTGCTTGCAGCATGGGGTATAGTTAAGAAGCTGCTACAAAGGACTAACTAGATCTAAGGCTTTAAAGATAATTGTTTCAGCGACTGATCTAGGCAGGGACCACAAGTGAGATTCTCCCTGCGGCTTAAAATACGTTGATTTAAAAGCTAATCTGTCATCTCTGTTTCTCGGCCTATCTATCCAGCTCTCTGCACCAGCCCTTCTCACCACAGATTTTGAGTTTGAGCTGGAGGTGCAACTCCACTGATTTTGTAGACTTGTAATGGGAGAGTGCAATTAGAGCCCCCACGTTAAGAAATGCTTCAATCTGTCACTGGCAGACAAGCTTCTTTGGGTAGATGTGATATCTTTTTATTAGACCAGCTAAATAGTTGGAAAAAATTGTTCTTTGCAAGCTTTCAGGCACAAGCACCCTTCTTCAGGGGTGGGGAGAGTTTGCAGGTGTGCTGTACACTCTCCTGGGTAGAATAAAAGCCAATATGCAAAATGCAATATGCTCAATCTGTCACTCATTGTCTGTGGTTTAACAACAGATGAAGTTGCGCCAGGCAGGATCATACCCAGAGCTTGCTCGCTGTGAGAGTCCTTCCACCTCCCTTTTTTCTCCGCTAAGATGTTGACATTGATACTTGGCAGCTTCCCAAATGCATCTCCCCTTGGAGGTGCAGCCATGCCTGCAGCTCCAGGGGAGCTGGTACACATCAGGTACCTCTTCTGTATAGTACCCATCCCTGAATGCTGCTATTGAGCTGATCCAAAAAGGAGTGGAGGGTGTGGGGCAGGAAGCCACGGGAGGGCTCTTAAAGCTGAAATCATCTATCAGCACAAATGCTTAGCAATAGGCACACTGAACATAAAGGCCTAAGTCAGTGTGCTGGCCTGCAAAGGGTAGGAGCAAGAACAGACGTCTTCACGACCGGCAAAATACGTTAGCTCCGCTCATAGCACAGGGGATCACAAAACAGGGGGTGACTCCGGATAACTCCCTCCTTTCAAAATACCTCTCCTACTGAACTGATCTGAAATTGGATGCTCCTTTAGAAGTGGCACTCCTGCCTGACTCCAATCCTCCCTTCATGCAGAAGTGTCTGTATGCAGCATTAAATGCTGGTGCTACTGCACTTCTGCTGAGTTACAGCCACGCCAGTCCACTACACCTAGTACAAGCTGCGGGGTGGAAGTCACCTACAGTGCTTGAATCAGCGTGGGTAACTAGAGCAGTGCAGAGCGGGTGCATTTGGTCTGAGAAGCCTTTACAGCAAGATGAGTGATTGCAAATGACATCTTGACACTTCATATTTATTCTCAATTTACATCTTCCCTGATTGAGTTGGCTCCACTTACTATGTCCCAGGGAGATCACATTAAAGTGTCTGCAGCAGAGCCAGCTCACGGTGCATGAAATGAGCTGGGGGGGAAAAAAAAAAATCAAGGTGCTTCTTCCCACTTTGTACATGCTCGCGAATCGCAACCAGCAAGAAAGATTATCTAGCCATCTCGTGGGTGACGTGGAGCAGGGCACTACCTAGGATGAGACTCTGACATGCCTGCAGTTGGCGCAAAAAGCAAAACAAAAATACATTACTGATGACTCTTTGGGACCAGTCTATGAATGAAGCAGATGCGATTCAAAATGCCCAAGAGCTCCATTCTGACACCCCTCATAGTGGGCATGTCTACACATGCATTTATGCCAGCTTAAATTTACTGTGCAGTAAGTGGGAATAGGCCGGCATCTACATATGCAGGCATTAAAGCACATTAACGCTGTGTGTGGTCTGACTTGGGAGTAAAGTTACCCCCAAGTTAGTCCACACACACACACACACACACACACACACAGAGTGTTACTGAGCAGTAAGGCATCTGCACGTGTGTTACTTTGCAGTAAGTAATCAGGCGTAAATTTGATACCTGCATGATGCAGGTATCAAATTTACACTCAAGTCAGCATAACTCACCATATTTACTATGCAATATGGGTGTGCATGTGTAGATGTGTGCCCGTACTGTGCAGTAATTTTGGTTAATGCGCAGTAAATGCACATGTAGACATGCCCAGTGAGTAGCAAAAGTTTCCCCTGACTTGAATCAGACCAGAAGCTGATGCTCTGGGAGCAGGGCATGGTGATGTTATAAGCAAAACAGTGAGCCATATCATTGGGGTGGCACCAATGCCCAAATCGCATTTTATGGAGAGACAGCAGCCCTTTCCCAACAGAAGGACAGGGCATGCCACTCTGAACTAAGACCCCTTCCAAAGTTTAAGACCAAGGACCTTGGTGGTCCATAAGTTTGACCTGTCCCTGGAGAAAGTTCATGGGGAAATAAGAACCTAAGAAACGATCAAACGTATCCGCAGGAGTCTTCACCTGGAAGAACACCATCTAGATAAAGGAGATATTGGAAAAACTACTTCATAGATTCATAAATGTTAGGGGCTCTAAGGGACCTCACGAGATCATTGGGTCCAGCCTCTCTGCACTTGGGCAGGAAAGATTGCTAGGGTCAGATGACCCCAGCAAGATGCACATCAAGTGTAGTATATGCAGGGTTAGGTGCGTCATATGTAGGGTTAGGTGTGTCATGTAGTATATGTAGGGTTAGGGGATAATAACTTCTAGAAACACATGAGGATTGCTCAAATGCCACTAGCTTCTCAAACCTGCTAAGCAAATTGTTATGTCTCAGGACTCTTCAGTCCTCCCCTCACACTCAGCCAGTCTAGGTACATCAGTCAATGCATATGTTGAAGTTTACTGAAGTAGGTAGTTTGCTCTAGGAGACGTTCAGGTAGCAACATCTCCAACAGATATAAAACACCAAATGCATACCAGAGCATACATGAGGACTATAGGATGTCCACAGTCCCCGAGTAGTGAACATGATGAACTGAGCTTGTTTTCCACAAAAGTTCCTAAACCAGAAATTAGCATCCAGTGTAGCCCTGAATTTTGCCATAAAATGTCTAGACAAAAAAGTACCAGTTCACTAAAACTAAAAGTCTTTAATTGAAAGGGACCAATTCAAACTTCTCCATGCAAAACAGTTCATAGTGCAGCCATCCAAAGTCCTGAAAAACTGTTGACTTTCTAGCCTATAACAACTCTGCTTCCAAATTAAAACCAACCCAATCGTCTCAAATGGAAGGAAATTAGCTTGACATTGTCTGAACGCTTTGTTCCACCTGAAATAATGGGACCTTTGGGAGTTCAACCACTCTTCCTCATGGCAGCACCTAAAGTCGCAATCACTCAGTTCAGAAATACCAGGAAACCACTGTTGCTAATTGTTTGCGATGGACGTTAACAGCTCCATTAGATGAACACCAAAAGGAAAGGGTGAACTAGACACAATAATAAGTCGACATGCCTACCTCATCCGCTGGCTTGGTAACGCTCAACCGAGCTGAACGTAAGCTTCCCAGCGGGTTGTTTTCCCTTCTGCTTTTGCGCTGTAAGGTTCAACGAACTGCAAGATGTAAAGGTCAAGTTGTGGAGGAGTAGGCATTAGCTGCTGCTCCTCCTTGTGCCCCGATGCAGTCCTCTTCTCTACTCCGGCATCTCAAGCATCTTCCAAAGGGTGAAACATCCACTGATATTCATAGGGGACAAAGGCCTGTGCATGAAAGAAAGGAGGGACCCTATGAGAGAGCTACACAAGACACTCTGGGATAGAGACAAAATGCATTGGGCATCACAGCATATCCATTTTCTGGGTCAAGTCTGATTTTTCCATCTACTTCACTAGGACCTCAAGGCCAGTCTCCTTCCTCCAAGGGGGGGACAGAAGGTTACTGAGCGCTTGAGCTGGCCAACACCACCCCGATCTCTGCACACGTGACAAGTGTGCATCAGTAACGAGGGGACCCAACTCCTGGACCTGGGGTCCTGCCTTAGTGCTCACAGTGCGCTGCATAAAGGATCCCTAAACATGTGTTCATCAAGGAACAAGATCACACAATACTTTTAGGTGGGCACCAGTGAGATCAAAGGATGTTCTCCCCATGCACCTTATCGGGGTTATGGGTGCTTTGCCTTTGTCGGGCTTGGGACATTTGCACAGTGCTTAATATAGATAAAAATACAAATATTTTGCATAATTAAATGGCTGTTAACATGCACAGCGCCTATGGCATCAGTTCTAATTAGCAAAGTGAATTAGTTTCTTTTCCTAACAATTCTTCAGTGCATTGTGTTGAGAATGGCTGCACCCTGGCTGCGGCACTACTGGCGCATTAGTAATTCCAGCGGCGAAACTCCTTCAAGTGCTACTCTACCGGAAAAATCAACTTCTTTCCTTTTTCATAATTAGGCACAAGCCCCGTGTTCAGTTCCCCAGACACGGCCCAGCTGTTCACTTCCAAGGTTACCGTGGGGGAAACGCTCCCTCTCCAGAAAGCGTCGTGGTAACACTTTCAAATGGAGCGTCGGAAACGAGCATCTCATTTACAATTAGCGAGATGGAGACCGAATGGATGCACTCGCTTTACCACGCCTGCAAATACTGAACGCGGCACGGCTCTTCTCCCTCCAGCCTTCGGTGGGGACAGGAGGAAGGGAAGGGCAACGAGAATGGTTGTGGGGCTGGGGGACATGACTGGGGAGGAGAGGCTGAAGGACTGGGGTTATTTAGTCTGGAGAAGAGAGGACCCAGAGGGATTTGATAGCAACCTTCAACTCCCTGCAGGGGGGCTGCAAAGAGGATGGAGCTGGGCTGGTCCTCACCGCTCATCCTTCACCAGGGCTGGCTAAATCCACATCTGTTAGAGAGACTTGAGCAATGCTCTCTTCTTCCAGGCCTGCTATTTTAATGCAATCCCAGCTTTCTGGCAGATTGTCTGAAGCCAGTTTGTTGCCGCATGGTACCAGATACACCGGCGCCTTCTCCAACGCACTTGAAATTCCCCGCTGTCGTTATTTTGTCAGCGATCATTGTGAGAGGCATTTTAACTGTGAACTGCTTTCTCTTCTATTCCTCTTTGGAATGCCTTTTTATGAGTGTGCTGCCTAGAGATCCTTGAATAAAAAGGGCTTGTCGATGTAGAAGAAAATGTATAGTTAACATGGAAAATATGACATGGGTTTCAAATGCTCTGTGCTTGCCTCTGCCTTCACGGAGCTATATATAAGTAGGGAGCCGGAGGACCCCGAGTAAACCCTCAATGTCCTAGTACAGCTGAGATGAATAACGGCGAGAGACACCGATGGTACCTCTGCCTCTCTGTGGGCTTTTAATGAAGCTATTGCAAGAATGGCTGCATACCGGGGGGCAAAAATGGGGGAAAGACACAAAACGAAGCATCCTCCCTCCATTCACGAAGTCATCTGCTGAGAAACTTCACGGCATGCAATACTGCAGAAGGAACAAGGGGGCTTGGTCACGTCCCCTTGAAGGTGCTTAGCACCCTGAAGGATTAAGCCCCCAAATAATGCCATGCAGCAACAGCCTGGTAGGGTGGAAGTCAACCAAAGTTTTACTAAGGGCTTTGATAGGGGCGTTGCAAGGAGGATGGAGCTGGGCTGGTCTCAGTGGAGGCAGATGACAGACCAAGGAGCAATGGGCTCAAGCTGCAGCAAGGCAAGTTGAGGTTGGGTATTAGGAAAATCTCTCTCAACAAGAGGGTGGTGAAGCACTGGGACAGGTTACCCAGTGAGGTGGAGTCTCCATCCTTGGAAGTGTTTAAGACCCCACTAGACAAAGCCTTGGCTGGGATGATGCAGTTGGGGCTGGTCCTGCTTGGAGCAGGGGGTTGCACTAGATGTGACCTCCTGAGCTCCCTTCAACCTTCATCGTCTATGATTTTAAGGGTAGGGCTTTGTCCCAGGGACCCGAGAGGAACACCTGGACCCTCGTGCACTGCAGCAAAACCAGCCAGCCATTTCATGGAGCAGCTCTGAGATGGCGAAGACTTTCTGTAAACTCCCAAGATGGGCTCCCACTGAACTAGCAGCTTGCAGAGGGGAAAACAACCCAGACAGCCGGCTGCCAGGCAGGGCCCCTTGCCCTGGGAAGTGGAAAAGCTTCTCGCATGGTGTCAACTGGGGTGCACACAAGGGAGTGAAAACCATCCGTGAAAGAGAGGGCAGGAAAGTGAAGTCCTTCCACACGGCCGTGCAAGGGAGGAGAACGTGGAACTGCTCAAGGAGGCGTTTGCTGCTGCGTAAATGAAATACATTCAAGCAGCCCTGATGGCAGCTCAGGGCGAGGAGAAAAAAACCCCGCTCATCAGAACGTATCCTCAGCGAGCAAGTTGGTCGCTCTCTAACGAGGCAGCACCTCATTAATACCAAACAAACGCCCCCGTGGGACAGCCCTTAGGATGCCAGCGTGAGCATCGCTCTCTGGGGCAGAGCGCAGCCGGGCTCCAGGTCACGGCACCCCCAGAGCTGGCAATGCCAGCTGCATTGGACGAGCCTCGAGAGGGGCCATCAGTGCTGAACCCCGCTTCTCTGCTCCTCTCCCTTCCTGCTTCCCGACCTCACCCACCCTTTCTCCCTAGGAAGGTTTTGCAGCTCTCTCCGGGCCCCTGCCCTGTTCTGGATGACAAAACTCATAGGATCCAGCCGGTTTTCAGACAACTGCTGTTTCCAGATGTGTGCTAGGAGGATCTACCTGGTGTGGTGCCCACGGCACTGCTACGTTGAAGCAGGGAGAGCAGAGATGACTGTGGGGACTGCTGAAGCCTGCAAGGGGTCTCCCAAGGAGCTGAACCTTGAAAGCAGGCTGTTCAAGTGGGGGATACGCTGGCAGACCCCAGCACTCACCCGGGGGCAGGCAGGGATGGGAAGGCAAGGCAGTCCGAAGCGGTGGAGAGGTTAAAGCGGTAGCAATTGGAAGAGATGCAGGCAGCAGGGCATGGGTACCATATCCAGCTGCCTCAGCTGGGATCTGAAGAAGCACTCGAGGGAGGGCAGGAGACAGGGCCCGCTTGCAATGCTGGGAAAGAGCCCTGCAAACTGTGCCGGGGAGGACCAACTTTGGGGTCCTTTGGATATTGCAATTATGCAGGCAAAGGGCACCAAGCAGCCCTGTAAAGCTGTGCGCCCAGGCAGGTACAAAAGTACAATCTGCACTGCAGAGGTGGGGACCCCCCCAAAGGTCCCCTGATGCCCACCCCAATCGACCCCCAGCTCCGGGTTTGAGCCCAGACACGGACAGGGTGGCTCCGACCTCGCACAAGAGCAGCCAACCCACTGGGTCGCTCCAAACCAGCTCTTACCCAACCCCACATCCCACCTCTCCTCTGCAATCTCCGGTAGGATTATTTCTGTGCCTGGGATGCTTCACCTCAGCTTGCATCTCTGTGATGAACAGTCTCAAATCAAGGGAGGAAGATGCCTACAGCGGTCTGTGTCAGATATGAATTCACTGCAGTGTCCCGACCACCACAGGGATGGTTTCACCCCAGGAGTATACTGCAAGCAGTCATGCCAGCAAAAGGAGCTATGCTCATAAGTTGGAAGTCTTCTTCAGTTATTATTATTTTTTTTTTTTTAAAGAAGACATAATTAAGGCTGATCTAGCCCTGTAGCAAGATTTCCAATATAACTTGGTGTCAACAATATTAGGTGTCACTCGTCAAAAGCAGTTGTACTGCCTAAATCATGACCAGAGATTTTTTTTTAACAGCCACGGTGGCTGCAGAAAGCAAGCAAAGGCTCCTCTCCTGGAAGGTGCATCCTGTTGGTGAAATCACCACGACGATGACATCCTTCTGGGGAAGGATTCATACACCGGATTCAGCCCAGGATGGACGAGGGCAGCATGACAACTTTGGGGGTGTGTTCAGCACGTCCTCAGCCCTCTTGGTGAAGGTCACTCTTGCACCTGCGTGTGCCAAACCCCAAACTACATGGTGATGCTCATGGCTGCAGCGTGGCTGGGGGCAGAGAGTGGAGGGCTGGCTATGGAGCAGCTTCTGTTTGCAAAAGGCAGAGATAAGGATAAAAAAAAAACACCACTGGATTTGCCATCTCCATGTCAGCCAGCTCCAGCCATGTAGCTCAGCTCTCCATTCCCTTGTCCTGTAATGCACGGAGCCCCGGGGAGCCTCCAGAAATTGCAGCACAATTGAAGAGGGGGGAAAAAAAATAGTGTCTTGAGTGTGCTACGCAAATGCAGTTTTAGGCTCCCCAAAACACTGCCCCACAATGTAGACAAGCCCTAGGTCTCCCCATCCACCGTGCAGGAAGCCGTGGCACCGAACCCAGGGGTCTGTAATAAGCCCATAGCGTCTGCTGCTGCATTTCTTTTACAAACATCTCCCATTTCCTCTAATGACTTTGAGCGAGGGCCAATCTACCGCTCCCTGACGAGTTGTTCCAGTTACCTTTGCTGCTTATAGCACAAGGACTTTATTTCCAGGTTACATTCATCCAGCTTCAGTTTCCAGGCACTGGGTCCCATTTGTATTCTGCAGATTAAAAGATCGCTCTACCAAAAATCACTTTCTCTGGTTGGTGTGGTAGATGGCGATCCAAAAAACTAGATACAGTGAGGCAGAAACCCCATCAGAAAGCTGTATTTTTCCAGCCCTTTCTTCACTCTTGTATTTCTCCCTGGAAGCTTTTCCAGTTTTGGTGGTGGGGATGCCACCAGTATCCTCTGAAAGGTCCCATCTCACCAGTGCTGAAGGACTGGCTTCGCCCCGCTCCTACTCGATGGTCCCATCCTCATATGTCCAAAGTTCATGTCTGCCTTCTAGCCACAAATGGGTTTTCCCCCCGATTCCACGTGCCTCCACGTTCGTCCCACGCCGGCGATTTGCTCTCGGTCATCGGAGAGGGGAGGGGGTCAGGGCAAGGGAGATGCTTGCATTTCGTTCAGCATCTATTTTTGTGCCTTTCTGCCTTGGCGACACGTGGCCAGGGCTCTCCGCTGCCCTTTGGACTGTGGCAAATATCGCCTCACAGCCGTTGCAGAGAAGAGGACCGGGACTACCATCTGCAGGCGGAGAGCCAGAATACACGCTCCCGTCGGCTTTGGGAGTTTCTAGCTGTCTGTAGACAGTTCAAGTGCTTCGCGTTATCGCGCTGTACAGCTCATCGGCTGCTACTGCGTCATGCGCCCTCTCTACCTCGAAGCTAAAAAGAGCTGCAACTTGTGTCTTTTGGGCTGAAAAAAAATCACAGAAGTTTAACCCCAACATACAAGAAATATGTTATGCTGCTGACGCATGCTCCCGGGAGGGAGCGAGCGAGCAAGCTCCCTTTTAACATGGGTTAGTGTTAAGTCTGTCTGCAGGCTACGCCGAGCGCTGGGTGGACGTGCATCTCTTTGGCGTGCGTTCAGGGGAAGGTGGATGTTGACAAGAAAGGGGCCGAGCACATACACCGCTCCTTGCATCTTCTAGAAGAGGCCAGGACAAAATGGCTCATGGTCCTGACACCTCCCTTGGGCTAAGGCAGGGCCAACCCTCCACTAGCATTTCCGTTCGCTTAGTCCCAGTTCGCCCAAGTGCCGCTGGAGCAAAAATCGAAGCTGGTGCTTTGCAGCATAACTGCACTTGCACTGCGGCATCTCGAGGCAGTTTGGGAGAAACCCGACGAGTCTCGGCAGCAGACGGAGCATCTGGAAGACACGCTTGGAGGGGAGTGCAAGCGCCCGGAGCAGCAGTGCCCCGAGGCCCGTCACACGAGACCGAGCGCCAGGGAGGAAGGAGGCTGCAGCTGCGGACGCCAGCTGGCAGATTCCAGCTTCTGTTTGAAAACATCCAAAGGCACAAAACGAGCAAAGTCTTCCCAGCAGAAATCCAAGCCCCGACCCTGCACCACCATCCGGTTTAATCATCTCAGTAGTATTGGGAACAGCGCCCTTGGGGCAGGAGCGGACGGGTCCACATGGAAACTCACCGTCTTGTCTCCCCCGTTCACTTTTGCTGGGGGGTCAGTTGCTGGAAGAGGCATCGTGGTGCTGTACGTGCCACATCCATTCAGTTATAGGAAATGAGGGTGGAAGGGAGCTCAGGGGGTCATATCAAGGCCAACCCTGCTCCAAGCAGGACCAGCCTCAACTACATCATCCCAGCCACATTTCATTTTAAACACCTCCAAGGATGGAGAGTCCACCACCTCTCTGGGTAACCTGTTCCGGTGCGTCACCACCTTCCTAGGGATGATTTTTTCTTAATATCCAACCTCAACTTCCCTTGCTGCAGCTTGAGCCCATTGCTCCTTGTCCTGTCATCTGCCCCCACTGAGAACAGCCCAGCTCCATCCTCTTTGCAACCACCTTTCAGATAGTTGAAGGCTGCTATTCAATCCCCTTTCAGTCTTCTCTTCTGCAGACTAAACAAGCCCATTTCCCCCAGAACATTTCATCTGCCGCAGCCCCCGAACCACTTTTGTTGCCCTCCTCTGGACTCTCTCCAATGTGTCCACATCCTTTCTGCAGTGGGGACCACAACTGGACACCAGACTCCAGATGTGGCTTCACCAGGGCTGAGTAGAGAGGAAGAATCGCTGCCCTTGGTCTGCTCCTACTAATGCAACGCTCCTACTAATCCCTGCCTCTACACCCACACTCGTAGCACCGCGCTTCAGCACTTCGAAGGCCATTAAACCATCGAACCCTGGCTGCCCTCAGAGCTCATTAAAGAGGGGACTTGGGCCCAGAAGGACCGGTGCATTTTTCAAGGAGATAGGTGGGCTCCGAAGTAAACCCGCACAGTAATAAATAAATGACCTCCAGCAAGTGCTCTCGGTCAGCTGGGGAGAGGGTCACCGCAGAGTCTGCAGTGTTGCTTATAGAGATATTAAAAAGCAATGTGGACTGTCTTCCCCACGAGGCTCTTGTGTACTTATGTTTACAATTTTCTTCCCAGCAAGGTACTCGAAGACCGATGGGACTGTTTCATGTGCTGACTCCAGCAGAAACTTCCTAATAAGAAGGGAAAAAGCTGGGAGCTGTGCGTATGCACCAGAAATGACTTTATTAAAGCCTAAAATATGTGCTTTAATTAGTGCTAATCTAGTTAATTCTCTGGAACAGAGAGGTAAATTTGCTACAAGTCTTGCAAAGGCTGCTGAAAAATTTTAAGACGGCTTCTCTGTAACGTGATTACGAGGTGGATGTCGTCTGAGGAGTTGCAGCAGCTTTCGTGATGGGAGGGTTGGGAGCAAATTGATCATGTATTGAGTCCCCCAAGAAATGGCTGAGAAGGGCCTGGAAGAGGAGCTGAGGAGACAGACTGCTTTCAGGAGGCCGTGAATTGTTGTCTCTCAACTGGCACAGGACAATCGTCAAGCAGGTTATTGTCCATAAAATGGAGGGAAGCCGATTTAGGGCACAAAACTAGACCAGGTGTCTCCTGGGTTGTGCAGGTAAAGAAACAAGTCAAAGCCCAAGGCCAACGTGGAAGTGGTTAGCATGGAAAGAGTAAGAAGGGAGACATAGAAGAGGGTTATTGGGAAAGATGATGAAAAAGATTATTTTAGGCAATGGCAATCAGGACTCGTAGTAGAGATGATATCTTTTATTAGACCAACAAGATTTTCATTAGGCAATATAATTAGGCAATGCTATTCTCTCCCAGGCATTTTGCTCCAGCTGCAATTCTGCACTGGGCGAGGACTGGAAACATCAGGATTTCCATTCCCATGTCATTTTAACCCTCTGGTGTCTGACTGGACATGGTATGCTGCCAGGATGAATTTCTTTGGTCCATCTAAAAGTAGCTCTGGGCATGGGTGGATCTAGGATTTTGAAAAAAGGGGGTGCAGACAGGGAGGTTCATCACCACATATAAAACAACATATATTTTCCTCCAGTTAAAAAGAAACTAGAAGCTTTACTAAAAGGCCGGGGGCCTGTGGCTGGTTGATTCAGTTTAAGATTCAAGCAAAACTAAAAATAAACTTAATTGCAACGAGTTTAAATAAAAAAAAAACAACTAACGTGCAGGGCTGCGAAATGGCTGCTCCTGGTAACGAAGCTCCCAACAGACAGAGCAAAGGTCAGCTGGATTGGTGGAGCAGTAAGCTCATTAAAAAGAAGAGAGGGCCATTAACACCTCTGGAATGAAGAGGTTAGAAGGAATCGGGTAGATGACCATGAGCCATGAAGTCAAGCGTCTCCCTTAGCATCGCCTGACTAGAAATGCTGCTGCAGCATCCAGGCCGGTGGTTTTAAGCTTTAGGTGGAGCAGGAATACAAGGGGGAGCTCAAGTGTGCACCCCCCTGGATCCGCCCTGGCTACGTGCACCTTTTACAGGTGAACGATTTCCTCTCCACAGTGCAGAGGGGCAGCGCAAGTGTTTTAGGCAACCCCAGGATTTTCTTTTTCAGCTGCTCCATGCACAATTCTCCTGCAAACTGGCCGGCTCCTGCACTCTGCAACAATGCACATTTACTGTGGGGGATCACCTATTTCCTTATTACGTTGATCGAGTTTTTCTTTTTCAATAGGTATCTTTTGGACCGAGAGACAGTGTGGCAGGCCTGATTTTGTTAGCGTTTTTTACTATGTTATCAAGGGACCCAACAAACTGCGTGCTGGACATAGCTAGAGAGCTCCTGCCCAAGAGATTTTTGCAGCTTAAGCACATAGAGGAGGAAGGGGAAACTGAGGCACAAGGAAGAGAAATAACTTGCCCAAGGTCACAGAGGTGGCCTGTGGCAGAGCCAGCAACCAGAACTCCGTATCTAGTATGCACACGCCTTCCTTGGGTCATTTTGTATGTGCAGCATGGAGCGCAGAGATGTTGCCTTTCTTACAAATTAAATAGTAATTTTCTAGAGCCGGTGATGAAATTACCCAATAATACAGTACTTGCCTGAAGAAATTATTGCTTATCAAAATATTTAGATAGTTGTTGCTTTTCATACAAAATGATGCAGGTCCTGATCAAATTAAATTGTCGAATTAATCCATAAATGGAAGGCTTTTTGCTAGCAATGTTTCTTGTGAAGTCCCTATATAAACAAACCACACAAGTGAGAGGAAGCATTTGTACCTAATTGGCTTCACCATAATTTCTAGCAGATATTGGACTCCCCAAGAGAGAGGCAGAAAGGGGAAGCCACACTTGTGTCACCGATGCTGCTGCTCACATCCACGAAACCTCTCTGCAGTAACAAGACTTTGAATCGCTCTCGGACCGGGGGAGAGGCAGCAACCGAATGAAACATCTGCCTTCAAGCTGCTTGAAAAACATAGGAAAATAGTGGCACCCAATGGCCAAACGAAGGCTGGATTCTCAGGTCACTTGTGCATCTTACGTGGCATTATTTCATATGCACGGTACCGAGCGAGGCCCGCTGCGCTCAGCGCTGTACAAATGCAAAGACTCGGTCCTTGCCGAAAAAGATTTCTAGCTTTTCTATTCCTTGACATCGTGATGGTGGCTGTGCTAGTCTAATCCTCAAAAAGCAGTTGTCCGATTGTCCTCTCAGCCCTGAGACCAGAGCAATGCAATGCGGGAATAGGTAGAAACAGCGCTCCTTATAACAAAAATTGCATTTTTCCCCACTTTGAGTGCCTCAACCTGAAATGGAAGCACAGGTAGTTTCCTCCAGGTGGAAACCCTCAATTAAAATACCCCCAGTATTCGGGGGGCACGTCTGCTCCTTGCCGTCTCCTCCACAGTGTCCCTCTATAAGAGGAGGGGTGGCAGCCAGGCTCTTCTTGATCCCATGAGCACTGCACAGCAGAAACCCTGGTTGAAGAAAATGCCTCGTCTATGCAAGCAAATGACTGATTCATATGAAGAGCATCATATTTCTATGGAAAGCTTTTGCATTTTTGTCCATGCTTAGAGGTAACCAAGAAAAAGAAAACCCCATGTACACCCAGGCTCTGCTCCACCCACCAGCATGAGTTGGGCACCAAGGTCTGTACTGTGCTACCTGGACTCGTGTGAATACAGCTCTATTGAACAAGCACTGGCCGACGAGAGCAAAAGTTTTCCATGATCCAGCCTCAAATATTGGCCGGCTTAAAACAGATCAGAAGTGTGAGGCCCTTCCTTTTATTGTAGAAGTACACAGTGCATGGCACAGAGACACACGGATACCAATACAGTATAAATACCAGAACTAATTATTGGGAGAGTGAGGAAGGAGAGCCCAGGAAAGGGCCATAGAGGTGATTTAATTTTCCAGTTTTGTTTTAGGCACAAACCTAACATTTCCAGTAATGCCCTTCATTGTAGGAACGCACGGCAGCCCCTCACCTCCCCTGCCCGGAGCATGGATTGCTCCATCACAAGCACTTCTCATTTGGTGGCTTTAGTCCCATTTTCCTGCCCCTTTATCATTTCATCAATACACACTAGATGCTTTTGTGAAGCTCTAGGGGAAAATGTAAGCCATTTGCACAGATAAGGGCTGCCAGGTTGATAAAATTTAGGGTTCTCCCCCCGCCACTCTGGTTCTCGAGAGTCCACATCCAAGGAGCAATGGGCTCCAGTTGCAGCAAGGGGGGTTTAGTTTGGATTTAGGAAAAACTTTCTTACTAGGAGGGTGGTGAAGCACTGGAGCAGGTAACCCAGAGAGGTGTGGGAGTCTCCATCCTTGGAGGTTTTGAAGACCTGGGTAGACAAAGCCTTGTCTGGGATGATGTAGTTGGGGCTGGTCCTGCTTGGAGCAGGGGGTCGGACTAGATGCAACCTCCTGGAGGTCCCTTCAACCCTCATCATCTATTATTCAAATCCAGCCTCCCTGTATAAAGTAAAATAATACGCTGGTGTAAAACTTCAATTAACGGTATTTGTATGGAATTGCAATTCGATCATAAAAAATTCATGTTTAATGTGGTTTAAGGCTCACCTGCCTTTCTGTGAAGGAGATGGATGAAATTGCTTCTGATTATTTTCTCCATTAGTTGCCCATTACATTTGAATCGTGACGACAGGTGAAAGACAAACAATGAATTGAAGGACCCAGCCCAAATTAGATGCTAGGGCGCTCTGCTTCTCCCTTCTTCCAGCAAATCTAGCATCTCCTACCAGAAAGTTAAACCAAAATTGCACATACATTCATTTCGCTGGTCTTTCAGTGACAGGCACCAGCTATTTTGCTGCCAGTGTAGTGCAGTGACTTAAGAGATCATGGATGTTTGATTTATTTAGCTTCGCCCAGAGAGGTTTAAGAGGTGACTAAAGTACCTACTCATGGAGACCATTACTCTTCGTAGAGGACTCCATGATTTAGCTGACAATGACATACGAATGGGAGCCCGTAGGCTGGAAAGCGGACTCCAAAAGCAGATCTACGGGTCGTTGCAGACAAGCAGACCTGCCTGCACGCCCCCGGCAATGTTGTGGCAAGAAGGGTTAGTGCAATTCTGGGCACGTTGCACCAGTCAGAGGATGGCAAGAAAGAAAGTGATTTCACCTCTCTCTGCAGCGCGGGTCAAACCGATCCCAGAATGACATGCGCCGTTCTGGAGCCAACATTTTTAAAAGGATGTCAAAAACCTGGGATGGTAGAGATGGTGCTGCAAAAGGATAAGTCAACGGTTGGACAGAAGGTCTGATGGCAAGAGGCTTAACTAGCTTAATCCATTAAGTTATATCTGAAGGAAGAAAGAGAGATGACTTGATCCCAGTGCAAGTTTCCTTGCGGGGAGAAAATTCTGCATCTTAAAGATCTTTAATCTAGTGGAGAAAGAGACGTAGCAAGAACCAAGGGCTGGAAGTGGAAGCCCAATAAATACCGACTTGAAAAAGGGGACAAACAGGGAAGGCTACTAGCATGGGAAGACATGGTGGCTTTTCAGTCATCTAGTCTTCATTTGAAGACTGCTTTGGTCAAATCCAAGGCGCTTTTGGGCACTTCACACAAGTAACTGGGTAGAAGGAATGGCCTGTAACATAGAGAAGGCCATTAGATGACCTCCTGGCTTTGAAGCTTATGAGTAAAGGGTCCAATTATAAGGCAAGGTCATTAAGAAGTGCTTTAGCATTATGCGGGGAGAATGACTGCAAACCCATCTTGCCCTGAACACAGGCACAGATGATGAAGATGTGCAAGAAATGTGTGGCCATATGTTGGCGGTTCCAACCGGGTCGTAAAAGGCCAAAGAGAAAGCGGCTTTCCTTCGGAAACGGTGCAGTCTTTCCCGCAAGAGCGTCAGCAACAGAATAATATTTCAGGACATCGTGACCTCATTTCCATTCTGACGAGGGATAATAAAGCCATGCCCAGGGTGCCTGATGAGCTGGAAAATAAAGGAGGAATTAAAAACTTGAGGAGTCTTGCTGCTCCTAGAAAAGGCTAAAGCGGATTATCTGCAAGGCTTTTGTGCTCGCTCATTATCAGGCGTACGAAGCCCACGAAGGTGTCTATGGAGAACATTTATTTTACTGCAGACTGCAAGCGCAGCCAAACTGAGTCATGATATATCCCTCCGATATTGGCCTCCTTGCTGTCCCAATGTGGAAAATCAGGAGCTGCTGAAGTTGTGGAGTTATTGGGGCAGAGGACCAATAGTCCCGTAGACAAAACTTCACCCCTGCAGAAGGGGGAGTGATACCCCGAGGCAGAAAGTGCCATGCAACATTTCCCTCCTGCTCCTTTTACTACGAACCCAGCAAAACAAAGGGTAGTGGCCAAGGTGCTGTTGGTAGCAAGAAAGACCCGTCGCCAGTGCCCCGAGACTTGGCGTTTCGGTCCTGCCTGAAAGCAAAGGAGGTCGCAGGTCTTGTATTTTGAAGTCGGGCAGGTGCGGGAGGAAAGCTGGCCCTTTGAAAGGAGGCGCTCCTGAGACTTGCTTCACCATCCCCTGCGTCTGCATCACTTGTGTGAGCACAAAAGACCACGTCGCCAGCTGTTTTGTGTTGATAAGAAACCATAGCCAGGTAATCTGCACTCAGTGTATTGCCACTGCATGGAGCCGGAAACAAGCAGGGGGGGGAAAAAACCTGTGTCACAAGCCTTTGCTTCTAAACACCGAGGACCCCTCTCAGCAGGGGGGGGAAAAACCTGTGTCACAAGCCTTTGCTTTTAAACACCGAGGACCCCTCTCAGTTAGCGAGGCAGGAACCACGAAAGCCCCATAAGACGAGGATAAAATGAACCCCTTGTCTGCTTGAACCAACTTATTGACTAAGACCCAGACCCCGTAATGCTGATGAAACCCAAGGGGAAAGGACCGATTCCTTCGTCGATTCTCCACAATAGCAGTAATGTCCGCTCGCATCAAGGTGCCGTCTTCATCCGACTGGGCTGGAACTAGGATGTAATAATTTGACTCGATGCCAGCCGTCTTCACTTGTTCATTATATGATGATGGGAAGAAAGTTTCCCTTCTCCTGGCCAGTAACCGAGGTACTTGGCATTTTGTCTCCAATTTCCCAGGGGCGTCAGGAATAGGGAGGGGGACAACTTGTGCCTAGACAGAGTCGTGCCCTCTCATGGGGTCCAACCCCTGCACCTCTATGCTGCATTTCCAAGCCAACTCAGGCCCCCCTGCCTGTAAAAACCCCATAGCCAGCCGCTCCTCTGAAGGACTCAAAGAGGAGGGATCGATTCCCATTAGTATTATGGCAATACAGCAAGGCCCCATCTAAGATAAAGGGCTTGCCGGGTATGCCCTAGAGTATGGTAGTCCCCCCCAAAGGAGCCGACACTTAATAACTCACATGCATTATCAAACAGTGAATAAATACTGCAATGCAAGTGCCAGACCTCACACCCAGGTCGAGTCTGCTTGGAAATGCTGTAGTGGCCCAAATCCAGCAGCAGCTAAAGAGTTCAGCTGCGGTGTTGGATGAATTAACTGGATCCGTCCTCGACCCTCCGAGATGTTGCTGCATGCCATGACTCTTATTTCCCTGTAAACTTGGTCTTTATGAATGGGGAGCCCGAGGAGGTATTGACGTTTGCCAGCGACACGTACGGATGGCAAAATGCAGTGACCGGCCTGCTCCGAAGAGCCTGCTTTGGATGCAGACAGAAGGCGGCTGGTTAGTGGAGGAGTGGGATATAAGAGCCGCTAAAGGACAATAAAGAGATCATCACTGGTAAGTAGACAAAAGGGAGAGGACTGTGCTAGTGGATACTGGGGCATGCCAACGGGAGCCACGAGGCCATCGACCTGCACTGTCAGAAATACGTGGGCAATGCAACACTGCAGCACGAAATGCAAGCAAATCAATAGGATGTCATGGGAGAGAATAGTACGTGCATTGCAAAGGACAGAGACTTGTGTCAGATACAGGAGCTCCCCCCATGAAGATGGCTCGACTCCCTAACTCTATGCCTTTAAATGGCTTCACCAGCCACCTCAGATGTTCCTGTATAGACCCAGAGCTAAATGCCAGAAGGACCTGGGCATCCGGTAGGCATTGCAGTGCCCATCTTTGGACCCCTGCCCTGAAATACCATCCATAACACCCAGGTCTTTGCTGGGATGGGGGGAGCCTGCCTATGGCCCCTTCTCCAAGGTCCACTAGATATTTAATCCGACAAGCATTTCCCATAGGATGCAAGAGCTGTTCAGAGGACCCAGGGATGCCTAGATCCTGGGTGTATATGCAAGGCAGGTGCCCCAAATTTTACTTTGGGAACTCCTGGCTCTAAACCAGTGATGCCAACTAAGCTTAGGCCCCTGTAAATTCAGCCACAGCTCAGCGGGGATCTTCAGGCCCACAGCTTTGGACTTCAGCTGCTAAATCCTAATCCCACCCAGGTCTGAGTTTATAGATTTTCAGATTTTTGCTGCCGTTAGGAGATTTGCATCCTATTTCCAGGTATAACAGGCTTACCGGAAATAGAGCAGGCTTCACCGGATCAATACAATCTGAGGAGTAACAGGAAAGGTTTTTAATCTGGTGCTACATAAATAGTCCCAAAAGGGATGTAGTGGAGCCAGTTAAACATATTAAAATCGGCTTATGATTGATTTCCATTTAAAAGCGTCATACTGCCAGCATGAGCTCATACCTTTCCTGGGGGCAATGAATACTGGCCTGCACAGAAAGGAGGTGGATATTGAGAAGGACCCTGTAAAATGGGGGATTTGTGGCTGAACTGCCCTATAACAGATGCTGAGATTCAGGAGACCGAACAGCTGATTTCGGTGCCCGCATTTTGCAACACTCGAACGCTCCAATTTGTAGAGAAATTAAACTATAAAAAAGCACCAGTAAATGTCACAAATAATCATTCAATAATCACCCCTGCTTAAGGAATAGGGCTAGTCATATGATTTGCTGTAACTGGATGAATATAGTCATCAAGGGACCTGAGAGCCCTTGCTAACCCTACATCGGGATACGGGCTCCGCAGTGATGTTGCAGTAGCCATCAAGGAAATGCAGCCACCTTTGGGGAGGAAGGCAGGAGCAATTTAACAGCATTTAGCCACCTCCTAGAGAGGTTGTTCTGTAGCTGCAGAAGGAATAGGTGTATTCCCCAAAGTTAAATGTAGTTAACCACTGTTATCCTTGCTAATTGTCCTTCAGGCCTAAGGAAAGGGCTGCCCAGAAATGGTAAGGACACTGGCTACACATCTGACTCAAAGAAATGATTCCCCTCCCTCCTCATCATCCTGCTATAAATGGGTCTCTGTGGGCATTACCATTAGGACCTCAGTTTGTCCAGCCCCATGAATGGGGATAGACCCCAGTTTGTGACTACAGCCTGCCTTGTCTGTTCCTAGGCAGACTTTATAATAGGTGGCCATATGGAAACACTGTCTGTTTGCTTGCTCTCAACATACCAAGCTGCTCTCCAGCTGTGACCTGTCCTCTTCTTCCCCTGCCAGTCCCTGACATTGCTGCCCAATTGGCGAATAATTTTGTGTTTGATAAAAATGCGAAATAGCAAAGGGCCAAGAACCGATCCTTACAGGACCCCACCTCCTTGATGAGAGTGCCCCTTCTAGAGCCGAGCCGCGAGACCTCTCTGGTGCCTGCTCTATCGTTCTGGTTTCCTAATTGAGATGCTGTCTGCTACCAAGTCAAATGCCTTGGACTGTTTCTCATCATCGGCATCAACAAAGCCTCCCGGCTGCCCACGGCTGGAACCAGAGGAGCGCAAACAAGATGCACAGGATCAGGGCGGCAGGCAGGAATCAACAGCTTTGTTAAGTCAACAGCAAATGACTGAAATGAATGGTAAGGCCAGAAAGACAGGAGTCAATCATGCAACACCAGATGCAAGGGCAGTTAGAGGCAGAAACAGCATTCACACAAGCATTTCTAAACCTTCACGATACTGGTTATTGCAAACAGCGTCTGCAGCAGACTCACCAGGGCCTGGATGAGGAGCACGGAGGCCCTTGGCTCTGTATATTATGAGCTGTTCGGTAACTTAAGGAAGAGCAGCAAAATGCCAACATCTAATAAACTCCCTTATAGCCCTCATTCCTTAGACCTACTTTTATTCTCTGGCCACCCAAGAGGAACTGGCTGGCCAGCTGAGCTGTCCTAGCCAAAGTCAGGAGTCAATCCACATTGGACTTCAAGAAACTTCGTCTTCCCCAGTTTTCCATCAACTCCTAACTCCTGCAGATTGCATCCTCACCTCGTTCTGCGTGCAAGTCCCTTACTACACCTTTTAAACAATTCTCTTCCAGCCCAACTGACTGCAGGGAGCTGGGAATTAATTGTTTCCATGTAGGGGGAAGAGAAAAACAAGTGAATCAGTTGCTGCTATCAGTAATATTGATTCCAGCCCATTGGCTTTGCCCTTTTGCTTTAAGGGGAACGCATCCAGATTGCTGTGGACGTTTGGCCAGGCAGCATCATCACATCTTACTTAATACCTCTGCATGGGCAGATGTGACTTCCTCCAGACTAAAAGCAATTTGCTGAGCAGCTACCCATCACCTTCCTTCAGCCTTGTTGTAAGCAATGCGATGAGAGACTGTAATAATTTAAATGAAGAAGCCACAGAAATACTTCTCTGATCTAGCTGGAACCAAAAAACAAAGGTGGGGGGGGGTGTAGCTGATACATAAACATGGCATGTATTGCGTTTTAAAAAAAAATTAAAAATCTACAACTAATAATTAAATGCAAAAGCTGACGTGACACTAATGCAAAATTTAAGAATAAGAAAAGACTGGAAAAAACGAGTCCTTCTGAAAACATCCAGTTCAGGTCTAAGCTTTTGATAGAAGATTCTCGGTGTACAGCGTGCTGCCAGCACCAGGGCTGTAGTATGTGGTACAATAACCAAGGCAAAATTGGAAACCTCTTAAAAGTAGCCACCATATTTATGATTTTAAAGTCCACTCAGGTGTTCTGAAGCTGCTTTAAGAGATGGGGCTAGAGGGTTGTAGAAGTATATTACACTTTAAGTATTTTTTATTCTCCATTTTATCTGCCCAAAATGGCCCTCGGTATTTCAGACTATGCCCATCTGGCAGAATTAAAAGTGAAACAAGGGTAAGCAATAGCAAAGGAGTCATTTTTCTGGAGGGGACAAAGTTACACCCAGAAGGAACAAAGTTAAATACACACACATTATATTATACACACATGCCCCAGCGGTTTGCTAGGATGGGATGACCATCCTAGCAAACAGGAATGCTGAATCTCACATCCCAACCCTTGGTTTTCCAGGTCAAATTTTTTCCTTAGAAGAGCTCACTTGAAGAAATGAGACATTTGAGTGAGTCTGCTGGAAGGGTCAACTGCAAGGATCAATCATAAAATCACAGACAATGAGGGTTGGGAGGGACCTCAGGGGTCACATCTAGTGCAACCCCCTGCTCCAAGCAGGACCAGCCCCAACTACATCACCCCAGCCAAGGCTTTGTCTACCTGGGTCTTAAACATTTCCAAGGATGGAGATACCACCAGTGCTTCACCACCCTCCTCGGGAGAGAGTTTTTCCTAATATCCAACCTCAACTTCCCTTCCGGCAGCTGGAGCCCATTGCTCCTTGTCCTGTCACCTGCCCCCACTGAGACCAGCCCAGCTCCATCCTCTTTGCAGCCCCGGCAGGGAGGTGAAGCTGCTATTCAGTCCCCCTCGGTCTTCTCTTCTGCAGACTCCATCAGCCCAGTTCCCTCAGCCTCTCCTCACCAGTCCTGTCCCCCAGCCCCTAACCATTTTCATTGCCCTTTCACTGGACTCTCTCCAATGTGTCCACATCCTTTCTGCGGTGGGGGCGCACAGCTGGACACAGGACTCCAGATGTGGCCTCCCCAGTGCTGAATAGAGGGGAAGAATCACTGCCCTCCGTCTGCTGGCAACGCTCCTGCCAATGCAGCCCGGGATGCTGGTACCCTTCCTGGCACCAAGGGCACACTGCTGGCTCCTATCCATCATCTTCTTGCCCCCCATCCCCCCAGGTCCTTTTCTGCAGAGCTGCTGTCCAGCCCGTCACCCCAGCCTGCCCCGGTGCATGGGATTGCTCTCTCCTCAGTGCAAGACTTTGCACTTGTCCTTGTTGAACCTCAGGAGATTTCTTCTGGCCCAATCCTCCAGTTTGTCTAGGTTACACTAAATCCTAACCCAACCCTCCAGCGTATCTACGGCACCCCCCAGCTTGGTGTCATCTGCAAAGTCTGGAGGTGCTGGTTAAGGAGCAGCTAGCCGGGTGCTGAATCACACCGCAAACTGGTACAGAAACAGTAGCACAAATGGTCAGTAAGGACTGCTGGTTTGCAGAGGACCCAAATCCATGCAAGTGCCTAAAAATGCAGTAAGTCAGTGGGAGAAGGATGCTTCACTCCCAGTTCTGTTGATAAAAGCCTCCCTGCCAGGGCTGCTCCAGCTCAGCTAGCTTGGAATCAATTAAAACAGGTAAGTCCGGAGACGTGGGGGGAAAGATACATCTGTCATTTTAAAACGCTGCATCCCTTAGTCTTAGCATAAAAGAACTATTATGAAGTCGCTTTAACAGGAATACGCGACTCGCTGTATAACATCCTGGAGCTGAACTGAAGCCCCAGGACAACGATCTTGGTCTCAGGCAGCTGATTTGATAGCGTTTCACAGTAAAACCAGCTTGGTAGCAAATCCTTTGCATTGCAAAGCTGCACCCATTGCACATTTCTCCTTTGAGCTAGCCGTTTCGCTGCAAGAAAGGCAACGGAGAGAACAATCAGGGCAAGCACACCTGTCCAGATGATCCCCAGGACGCAGCAGGCTGGTGTCTCTCCTCTGACAGTGGGGGCACTTCCCTTGGAGGAAACCCTCCTTCTCCTCTTCCTCCTCTCCAGCTCCCCATCCAGCTAGGTCAGCTTTCACCCGACAAAACAATTCAGCGCATTTCACATAACTTTATTATTCTGACTTTCCAACTCGTTAACTGCCCTGATCAGCAAATAAAAGCCTCGTGCGGCAGGCGAGGAAAGCGATTGAAAAAGCCATAAAAGCGGAGGGGAGAAAGCTGCCTGGAGCTAAAACAAGCTGGTGCTCCCGTCCTCCGGAAAGCTCCCTCCGTAAATAGAGAGCGCCAACAGGTGTATTACCCACCCTTGGATTGCATGTCATTATTAATCATTGTTTCTGCACATAACCATTCCTCCTTAGTTCATGCTTGCAATAAAATAAGCAGATTTGGGGCTGTTTGTTTTTTAAAGACTTATAGGCAGAGCTTGCCTGGCCATGCTTCCCTGGGACAAGGACTGAGGCTGGCGGAGGCTGCCATGGTTCACTGGTAGGCAACCGTTGCTCCTAGTGTACATGGAAGAGGTCTGAGACAGGTGCCGCCATGGTTCACTGGTAGGCAACCGTTGCTCCCAGTGTACATGGAAGAGGTCTGAGAGGTGCTGGATGAATCCATCTGTGGCTTTCAAGCCCAATTTAAGAGCAACGCAGCTTATTACAAGCTTCACAGGTCCACGTGTTGGCCGAGCTGGAGTCCAACTCAGCTCACTGCTTTCTTCTCTCTCGCTTTGCTTCCATCCTGGATCAAAGCCACTTTGCGCTGAGCTGCACCCAGTGCCAGATGTTCCCTCCAGACCGGACGGGATCCCACGCAGATGTTATACAGCGCATGGCATGTTCCTATTCAAGTGGCTTTGCAGCTGTTTCTTTATTCTGAGGCTGAAGGATGAGTAGTGTTAAAATGGCAGATGCATCTTTTCCCTCACATCTCTGTGGAACAACCTCATATCATTTTTGCACATCTCGTGGTAGCGCCATCGGGAGCGACCTTGGCTTTTAGAGCCAATGTGAATCCCACTATACAAAATATTCTGGAGGATACAGTCTCTTGCCCTGGATATGGCTCATCCATTGCAACCTCCTCTTCTTGATAGCGGTTTCTAAGTGCGTCAGTCCTGAGCCGTCCAGTACCTGTGTTTGGAAATCCATCTTCCCACTTCCTTTTCAGGATCTTAGACAGATATCTCATGTGCTCGATCTCTTGATGTGCCTAGCATGTGGTCCTCATTTCTGAGCCATAAAGCAGGGATGACAGCACACAAGTTTTGTAGGTGCGCATCTTCACCTCGCCATTATTCCATGCTCCTTTCTGTAATAGCCCGAAATTCGTAGCTGCTTTTCCGATTCTGTTAGCCACCTCGGTCTGAAGGTCAGGATTTCTGCTGATCCTACAACCCCAGTAGCAACAACCTTCAACAACACGCAGGGATTTATCCTCCAGAGCGATATGGTATTGGTTCTTCCACCCTTTGGTATGTGGTCAGTCTCTTTGAGACTAAATCGCCATCCCAAAGCTCCTGCATAACTCAGAAAATCAGCCCAAGAGATTCTGCAAGGAAGATGCAGCCTTGGTTGCTCACTGTGCATCATCTGCAAACAGGGAGTCTCTCCTTAGGGGGTTTGAAGACCCAGGTAGACAAAGCCTTGGCTGGGATGATGTAGTTGGGGCTGGTCCTGCTTGGAGCAGGGGTTGGACTAGATGTGACCTCCTGAGGTCCCTTCCCACCCTCATTTTCTATGATTTTATGACTGTCCAGTATGGGAATGCTAAATGGCAGAAGCTATACTTGCAGCGGCTACAATCCCATGCACTGAACTTCTCTCGCGAGCTTCACTTCGCTCATTGCAAGCAAATCAAAAGGTTGGGTGGGCGAAGCAGAGAGTTTGCAGCTGGTGAAGAGTGGCATGCCTCCGCTGAGCTCAGCGGTGTCCTGCCCTGGACACCGGCCTGGGAGATGCTCTGGATTTGGGTCCAGTGGTGTCTTAGTTCAAATGTCTGCCCCCTCCGCTGTGTGAATATACACTCAGGGCTTGAGGAGCTGGGGAAACCTTTGCTGAACAGGGAGTGTGGAGGTAAACTCTGGGAGACGATTGCCCAGGGCCGCCCCAAACGGAGGAAGAGTCTGCCGCAGGGATCTCAGTACTTTGAAACCTCATAACAACAAGAGATGGGAAATCAGGAGTGACAGAAAGTGCATCGTGGACCGAACCAAGAACCCAGAGCTACCCACCCTGCCCGGAAACACGTGCCCCAGCTGCAAGAGTCTAGCAATCCTGGACCAGCCTTGTCCACCATCTTCAGACCCACAGAGAAGACAATCATCCTTGACTACAAAAGACTGCCGATGATGAACGCTACAACTCTTCCCTGGGGAGCTCCGGGAGCAGAGTGTAGTTTCCACCTACTTGGAGGATGCTCCGACTTGACTGTGGGCACCTTTGCAATAAGTGTCTGCAAAGGTGATTGTGCGCTGCCCACACCCTAAGGGACCAAGGGGCTAAAATCAGACCCTGCAAAAAGTGCATATGCACATAGCACACGGGCTCTTTATACCCTTTCTACTGGCTGCCATAAAGGGAGCACTTTTTCTCCAGTACTTGGAGGATGCTCCGACTTGACTGTGGGCACCTTTGCAATAAGTGTCTGCAAAGGTGATTGTGCGCTGCCCACACCCTAAGGGACCAAGGGGCTAAAATCAGACCCTGCAAAAAGTGCATATGCACATTCTTTATACCCTTTCTACTGGCTGCCATAAAGGGAGCACCCAGGATTTCTCCAGCTAGCCCTTTATCTTGACACGTCTCACTCTCCCTCTGCAAACCAACATGGGCTTTTTCATGACATCCCAGTAGCCGAAGAGCCGCGAGTTGGAAAGCAGCAGGGTCCCCTTTGCCTGGCCGGGGAAACACTTTGCTTTAGCCGGAGTGCCCAACCCCGTGTATAAGTATTCACCACCACGTCACCGGGCCTCATGAATTCCTCCCGTGCTCGCGTGGCTCTCGCATCCATTTCTATCAGCCTCCCGGGGTAATTTATTATTAGTTAAGAATTAATAGACAGTTGGAAGTATAATGTTACATTTTTCTCTTATCTGCTGGTGCTCAGAAGCATTTCGTGCAGCAGATCAAGCATTAAATCTGTCATGTAAACACATTATTTTGTCATGTAATGCATTATGATTGCACGCTTCCAGGAAAATGAACAGCTCTTAATGGCTCGTGTTTGATGTGCACTGTCAACAAAACTCAGGAAGAATTTATAAAGGTGGTGTACTTTAATGAGCACCTGTTTAATAAGGGTCTGTGTATAACTCAAAGTGTAGCTCTTAGAAGAGGCATGCGGTACAAAGAATTTCAATGTGAATGATAAAGCTTGATCTAAATCTCCAGGCTCTCTCACAGGAAAGATAATAAGATACAGGGAGTTGTTTATATGCAATAAATCAAGCCTGCCTCTCATTTTCGCTTGGAATTTTCCTCTCTCCTTCATCAGGATTTGTGAAGCTACAGACATCACCCTGGAAAGTGCCACATGGTATTATTAAAGCCGAAAATTCATTTCTTTGGTGTGGGGGGGTTAAGTAAACCGTGCTGGGGAAACGGATGAACAGCCGGAGCTGGGAATA
>NW_005841980.1:137081-156425 GCF_000455745.1 Alligator sinensis | reverse complement strand
CCGCCCCTGCTCAACAGTTGGCAACCGTCGGGCCAGGAGATCGGCAGAGGGAGGGCATTAACTGGAGGGCGCGGAGAAGCACCAGAGAGCGGGTCGACGTCTCAGCACGTTGCATTTTGTCTGCAGAAGCAAGGGATCGGCGCTCTTTGCAGCAGTAGGGGCTTTCTGCACATCTATAAAAAATGCAGGCATGGTCACGACTAGGTCTCGAGACATCTCGAGAAATAAGGGTCGCTTCTCCAATAGAGATGACTCCATAAATAATATCCAGAAGTGGTCCAGGAATTGTGTCCTACACAGCTCCGGATTCCCCATCCCAAAGTGTTCACAGCTAGTATCCTCAGGGCTTTATCCTCCCCTCCCACTCCAGAGGTGAAGAGCGGATCTAATTTCCATGCGCTGTCTGTAGATAAGGGCATATATGGTTTATCGACTTAATTCACATATCATCTGACGATCTGTTATAGAGATGAAGCACTCGACAGCGCTCTGCTCTATGAGAGCGCGCACTGCCGAGACCCTCGGTGCCTGGGGAGGGGAGGACGATTTTTATCATCCCATTCCTCCTTGTGCATTTCTCTCATGATCGCTGCTCAAACCTAATAAACCGGCTCCATTTATCACTGGCGTCGGAGGGTTTTTACTTCCTTTGAGTGCTGACGGATGAATGCCTACCCTAATGCAGAGCGGCAGAGAGCAGGGTCAGGCAGGAGATAGCGAGGGCCGATTGTGGAAAGTGCATCCCGACTTCTTCCACGGGGACATCGCTCATTTTGATGGGAAGAGACAACAGCGGAGTAGGAGACGCTGCAGCCTTATCGCTTTGTGGCATGCATCTCTCAAGTCTCCGGGGCTGCGGAGGAGAGGACCATCTGGTGCAATTCCCCGTTCTCTGCAGAAGCCGTCCCCCATCACCTCAGGGGCTGGTTTGTGCTGGGAGCACAGGTGATGCACATAGATGAACTATGTAGCAATTTTGTCCTGTTTTGCAAAAAAAGGCATTAACCCCAACACCCTGGCCAAAAAAAAAAAACAAAACAACAACTCAGTGAGGGATTTCTTTTCAGGAGAGAAAGTCTTTACAGAAGGGATAGGCTCCATCTTAGCTGAAGCCAGCAGCTGGCACAGAAAACACATGAGGTTTGGGGGGATTTTGAGCCAGGAATTGGGAGCAAGCTGGCAGGTGTGCTCAGGTCAGGCAGAGACAGCTGCTAGGGATGTCTCTAGGAAATGGTGTTGGCAGCTCGGAGAAGCTGCCGGCCTCAAAGCCCAGCGCACACAGAAGGGGCACTGGCCTCCTGGAAGCAGCCTCTTCCAAGACAGACAATAGCCAGAAGTCATCAGCAGTTTATAGGATCCCAGGCAGTGTTTTTCAGCACAGCACAAGTACCCTGGGCAACTTCCAACTCATCTAATTAGATCTTCCCTAAGTTCTCCCTTGCTGCTTCATCTAGCTACAATATTCTTCATTTCCTGCCCAAATCTCCTGTACCTTCCTCACAGGGATGTCGTGAGGTTTTGCTAATTGATGTTTATAAAGTGCTTTGAGAGCCTGCGATGAAAGGCACTAAAGAACAAAGCTGGATCTATGTTTAAAAGGCAGCGGAGGGAATTTTAGCAGCAAAATCATGAGGAAGAGGGGGAAAAAAAAACCAAGCAAATTAAACGAAAGATAGGAAAGGCCAAGCGTGCTGGAGGATGCTGCAGAGAGTTGTGTAGGCTCATGACTCAGTGCATGATTGATGAGACTTTCTGAGATCCTCAGTATCTGAAGCCAGCTTTTTGAACATAGATAGAAAGAGAGAGGCAATAAGCAAGAAGCTGGATGGTGCAATTATTTTGTTACCAAAAGCAGAGCGAATAAAAGCAAAGGCAGCTCTGAGATTTGTGCATTAGCCTCCAAGGATGACTGAGATTTACAAGATCTGGTGCAGCAAGATGGGAATTTGGGACCTCTCAGATGGAAGACAGCTTGAAATAAAGTTTTCATAACAAGGTGAACATGAAGGGGACTGTGGTGGATCATCGTCAGGTCCCCCCACCCCTTCTCAGATAAGCTTAAAAACTTTGCTGGGTTTCTCTCTCTCCATAGGTGGCTCTAGGGTGCTTTTCAAGTGCATCTGTCCATCTCTCGACATGCAACAGCCCTGGGGCCTTGATCCAAGACCAAGAAGGGCCACCACCAAAGGGAGGTGCAAGCAGCAACAACAAAATTGGGGGTCTGGAAGGGAAAGATTCATTGCTAAATGCTCAGGCAGCAGCAGTCCCCTGTGCTATCACCCCTTGGCAAGGGAGGGAAAGTGCCGAACTGTCCAAGCAAAAGCCCCTGATAACAGGACCCCAAAGCATCATGCCCAGGAGTGCCTCGAAATGCAGCTAGCTCACATTGCTTCTCGCATGCAGAGAGTCACTATATGGGTCCTACAACCCTGAGAGCAAACAGCGCTGTTGCTGGACACCATCGGGTGACCCCTTAGCCATTACTCAGCCATGCACCTGCAAACCCCACTTCTGTAATGGGACCCCAGGCTTCATCCCCCAGCGAATATGACCTTGGGCCCAACCCCTCCAGCAGCACTTAAATGCCAGACAAATGTCCAACACGGGCATGCAACATCTTCCGTCGCTTCAGGCTTTCTACACTAAGTGACTTGGAGATGAGACAGGCGTTAAAAACACTTCCCGTACATCAGGAGTTACGGCAGAAGGAAGGTTATAAACTGCTGTGTTGCATCCGCTGAAGATGGAATAAGAAGTAATGGACTTAATCGGCAGCCAGGGAGAGCACGCCAGGCCCTGGGAATAAAAACCCTCTCACTGGAAAGTGAGTTAAGTACTGGAGTAGATTAGCAAGGCTGCAACTTCCCCAACACCAGAGTTCAAGTGCAGGACAGGCAAGCATGGTCTAGGTATACCCGAGCCTGCCTTGGGCAGGGATATGGCCTTGTTGCCCATCAGCTGCAATCTGGTGGTCAGGGAAGGGCCTTGGATGCCAGAAGTTACGGTGTCTCGTTCCAGCGTTGCTATTAACTCGTGAACCGACCTGGGTAAATCTCTCCCCCTTTCACAACCCTGCTTGCTTCAGTGGCTCAGTGCTTTGCAGGTGGGGAGAGAGACAGGGTCTGTCTGCATTGCAGCCCTGGCATGTCTGGGGAGGGAGGGCCCTGATTGCATGTGCCCAACCCAGAAACAGCAGTGGTACCCGCCACGGCAGGTCGCACACCTGCCAGAGACAGAAAAAACAGCATCACGCGGCCCATGTGCGAACCATGCTCCCATCAGCTCATGGGGACAGTGCTACAATCCAGCTTCTCTTACAGCCCAACCACCACCGGAAAGCTTTGTTCAGATACGCGTGCAAGGGAAAACCCTTGGTGGGCACGACCTTCCCACTTGCAGGGTAGGTCCAGAGAGGATGGAGCTGGTGGTGGCAGATAACAGGACAAGGAGTAATGGGCTCAAGTTGCAGCAAGGGAAGTTGAGGTTGGATATTAGGAAAAAAATTCTCCCTAGGTGGTGAAGCACTGGAGCAGGTTCCCCAGAGAGGTGGTGCAGTCTCCATCCCTGGAGGTTTTTAAGCCCCAACTACACAAAGCCTTGGCTGGGATGATGTAGTTGGGGCTGGTCCTGCTTGGAGCAGGGGTTGGACTAGATGCAACTCCTGAGGTCCCTTCAACCCTCATTTTCTATGATTTTATGACTGTCCAGTATGGGAATGCTAAATGGCAATGGCTAGATCCCCATGCACTGAGACTTAGCTTGTGAGCTTCACTTCACTCATTGCAAGCAAATCAAAAGGTTGGGTGGGAGAAGTGGAGAGTCTGTCTGTATGTCTGGGTTCGGCATGCATGGGCAGGGTTTACAGAAGATCATCTGTCCCAGATGCGCAGTGGATACAGTACTGATCTACTTTAAGTGCTGGTAAAGCCCCCCCCCTCCGAGGACCTGAGCCCTGGCTGGGCATCGTGCTGCATTTCTGCATGGATCTGCCCAGTGCAACCTCACGTGCAGACTAGCAGCTCAGCTACCGTTCAGGTGCCAGACACTTCCACAGAGCAAACCAAGGACCCAGCTCTGCTAACGAAGACAACAGCAGGATTGCACCGATTCCCGAATCAGCAGGACCAGCCTGCAGAGCACAGGGACAGGAACGAAGAGAGACCCGTTACAAGAGACCTCAGAGTACGAGTCCTGTTTCAGGGGCTGGAAGGGACACCCTCCCTTGACCTTACAGGACTTGCTTTGCAGACTGAGCTCCTAAGAACGTCTCCTCAAAGCCCTTTGGTTAGAATTCAATCGACCTTGATGCAATTACATGAATGATGACCAAGTTATTAATATTAAATGGTATTTAGTGCTCCCTAGCCACAAATGAATTGCAACAGCATGCCTTTCTTTTTAACATGGATCATCGTGGACGTCTTTGGCATTCATGAGGCCGCAATTTGCATGTTGCCGTCATTACCTCATCATACCCTCCATTAGGCAGTGGGCAAAGGGCACAAGGCACTGCGGGGGATACAAAAAACAGCACATACGGGTAGGTCAGATGAGATATCGATTCCCTTTGCATGTGCGGCAGTGTTAAGAGGGTAGATGATACTGGTGGCGTCTCCTCCCTGCCAAGGAATTTTACCCAATAAAGCATTTAATCTAAAGAGCAAGGCTTCAGGTGGCCGTGGTGGGCACAGTGGCTCGTTTATAGTCAACAGAGCTGCATTATAGTCAATGTGATCCTTGCAGTCAATGTAATCATTATAGTCAATGTGATCCTTGCACATTTTAGACTTCAGAGAGGCAGATCACCAGCTCTGCCGGCAAGTCCCAGGAGCCGGTTTCCAACCATGGGCCAACCTGAGCTCTGCAAAGCAAAGACAACCCAAACACCATGCATAATTCACTAGCAGATAAGGGGGAAAACTAGATTTCATCTGTTAAATCCTTGTTGTGCATATAGGAATGAATATGAACAGATTTAAAATTAAACAGCTTAATAAACTGCTGGGCAAATGATCCAGAAGTCCAATAAATAATTCATCCTAGCAACATACATCACGGTGCTGTCAGATCTATGACGCAGATCATGTCAGGGGTCTTGTTTTGTCTGAGAGAGACAACTTAATTCAGCGCAAAGTGAATAATCCAAAATCCCATAAATGATTCATCACTGGATTAAGAGCTATAGATTTCTTCATAGAAATTCTCTGCCTCGTGTTAAGTGTGCAAACGAGGATGCGGCGCATATTAAGTATGGGGAGGGCTCAGCAAAGGGACACCAGTTCTGGTGGTCTCAAAAGCAAGCCTGAAATCACAAAACCTGATTGCATGTGAACCTAGGCAAGGAGAGGGGCTGACTTTGCTGGGCAAGGAGAGTACGTGACCTCCTACATATTAACACGGGGCCAATAAAACGATGTGCTGAAAGATAGCAAGCTTCTCTTCTCACTTTTCTCCTGTCTGGGTACAAGTCCATTCACCTCCCTGGAAATTATAGCTCATTTACACTAATCTGAACAAAAGGCTCAGGCTGAAGAGGTTGCTCAGAGCGCATCCGAGTGTGCACGTGGCCTGGGCCGGACACCCCCACTCACCCCTGCTCCAACGGCCTGGCCCGGGCCTGTCCATCTTGCCAGGACTACGCGAGCCCCGTGTCCCGGCAGTAAAGCACTATTTTCTTGTTGATCTCCGTGTGCTCCAAGCAACCGTTGCAGCCAGAAAGAGAGGTATCGTGCTTACAGCAATTTTCTCCATTCAAAAAATGTTGCCATTAGTAATCCATGCATTTTATGGAAGTTGGAACTACCTGGAAACGCAAGGGTGAAAACCCAACTTTCTTCACCATTTTCCAGCAGGGGGAAAGTCCTACTAACCCCTATTTCAAGCTAAGCAAGTGACAGCATGGCTAAATATACATACATACACACACTTCCCTTTTATAGTTTCTTTTGAGAAACTCTGCCTCTCCCAAGGAAGCCAGACATTTTATCATCCTTTGATTTTTTAATTTTTTTTTGGATTTTACCTACATTGGAAAATGTTGGATTTCCCTCTCTCAAAAGAAATGTCCATTTTTTTAAAATATTTTTTTTAACTTAAAAAATGAGAGATTTTGAAGAATGTCGCTAACACCCCCACCCCTTCCTCCCTCTCCATTTTCAACACAAATCCCTGCTGGGTTTTTGGCCCTCTCCCCCTTGAGGTCTCCTGACCTGATCACCTTTTTGGGGCTGAGTCGTAAGGCTGTTTTAGTTAAAATCATAGAAAATGAGGGCTGGAAGGGAGCTCAGGGGGTCAAATCTAGTGCAGCCCCCTGCTCCAAGCAGGACCAGCCCCAACTACATCGTCCCAGCCGAGGCTTTGTCTACCCGTGTCTTCAAAACCTCCAGGGATGGAGAGTCCACCACCTTCCTGGGGAGCCTGGTTCAGTGCTTCCCCACCCTCCTAGTGAGAAAGCTTTTCCTAATATCCAACTTCAACTTGCCTTGCTGCAACGTGAGCCCATTGCACGTGGCTCTGTCCTCAGTGGGGGCAGGTGACAGCCCACCTCCATCCTCTTTGCAACCCTTAAGGTGGTTAAAGGCTGCTATCAAACCCTCACTCACTTAGCAAGAACTCCTTGCTCCCTATGGAGGCCCCCCCAACCTCTGCAACTCACTCCTCCCTTTTGGTCTGAAACAGCCCAAGCCTGGTCCTTTTGAGAGCAGGCTGCAACGCGTGGGGAGAGCACCACGGTCAGGGTCAGAGGTGCATGTTGCTTTCTGCGGTCGAGTTATCGCAAGCTGGAGATGGAGGGCAAGAGATGCAAGTCATTAACTGACTATTTTTAAACCAGGTGAGGGCCTCCAGCGCCAGAATTTGCTCTTCCTGGAGGTTGCAAAGCAAAAGGAATAAGAGGGGTAATAAATAATGCAATGCGTGACTAATGCTAGACTGTCACGGAGCGCTTCAGGATGCGAGCGCATGGCTGAGATTTGCAGGCACAGGGATATTTTAGGGTTAGATGAATTGCAAATGAAGAAGACCAGCAGAGCCAGGAGGTGGGACCTGACCCGGAGTCTGCTGAAGGCAAGGGAAGATTCCCAGGGATGTCAGTGGGCTTCAGATCAGGCCAGGGAAACCCCTTCCTCCACCCTCACCTGAGACTCAGTCTAGGTTGGGCTCTGGCTCCCGCTCTGCCCAGCATCCGCAGCTCGCGCGCACCATCTGCTGCCGCTGCGGTGACAATACCTTCATTGTCATTTCCCCCCTCACATGCTGTGCCATTCTCGTGCCTGCAATGGGATTTAGTCCCATCTCGAGTTCCCCTCAGATACCGAACCACATCATTTCCTTCTGCTTGCCCCACTTCAGATGCCGGTTATAATCCTTCTTTCATTTGACAGAACAAGGAGCAATGGGCTCAAGTTGCAGCAAGGGAAGTTGAGGTTGGATATTAGGAAAAACTCTCTCATTAGGAGGGCAGTAAAACACTGGAGCAGGCTTCCCAGGGAGGTGGTGCAGTCTCATCCTTGGAGGTTTTAAATCCTTAGATGGGATGATGAAGTTGGGGCTGGTCCTGCTTGGGGCAGGGGTTGGACTAGATGTGAGCTCCTGAGCTCCCTTCAACCCTCGTTGTCTCCGAGTCTATGATTAGCCTTAACAAAATAATTAAAAAACAAACCCCAACTAACTAATGCCAAGAAACAAACTGCTAGGATACAGAGGGACTGTCAGCACCGTTTGCTACGATGAGGTGTTAGAGAAATCTCATATTCTTGAACTAATCTTTGCAGAGAAACCGGAGGGATGAATGAAGAGGGTGGGGGGGGAAATCAGAGCTCATGGTAGAGAAGATCTCTTTTATTAGACCAACCATATATCCCTATTTAAAGGACTGCCTGCCCTCTTGGCATTTCTCTTCCCTGTTTTCTCATTATCCAATCCCATTTCCCCAAATATTAATCTCTCAGCTTTTAATTACTTTTCCATCCCTCCTCTATGCTAAAAATCAGGAGAGTAAGGCCATTATCTCCCCGCTTCAGGCCTTTCTTAACCAATTAAAATTGGTCATTTCAATACAGACAATCGCCAACAAGTGCCGAGGTCCACGTAAAACCAGGACTTAGACCCAAGCTGAATCCATGATTAATTAACTGCATTGCTTCATGCAGCCAAGCCGCCCTCCCTTTAGGCTCCCCAGATATAATCCTGTTCACTAGTCTGAACAAATTAAAACCCACTTGGGCCCAGCTGCAGCCTCCCACTGCGATGCTGTAACAGCAGCAATACATTTTTTCGACCAGGAGGATTTTTTTCTGCCCCTGACTTAGAGGAAGAGATCTCATGGGATCCTCAGGCAAGCGCATGGGCACACTGCAGCCGAAAAGGACTGTGTGTTAATGCAGAAAGGAGATGGATGTGCAAATGCAGAGCAGAAGCGCTATTACCTCTCCTCCTCCTCCTCCAGGTAGCAAACAGCCAAACCCTCCATCACTTTGAGGCAGCTCCTTTTGATAGGTGCCTTTGGCCTCCCCTTCACCCAGGCCCATGGACCAGGCAGCTGGACAGGGCAGCCCCATCACCAACCCTATGAGAAACGGCTCCCTGCCACCCCCGGTTTTGGTAACACCGACCCTTTGAGCAGCCACGAGAGAACAGAGAGAGTGTGGAGCCCGGTATAGAAAAGACCGGGGGAGAAGGGGTACAAACTGAAAGACAGCCATGCAATATCTACAAGGGACTCTGCCCACAAAGCCACAGGGATTACCTGTATCCCGAAAAGGGCCACATTGCAAACAGATCAGCAGCATAATCCATTAGCAAACTCCTCTGAAGTCTGCCTGTCCCAAACAAACCCTCCTAGATTAGCACAGTGCAAATAACAGACCCTTCCCCTTCCAACCACCCTGCTTTAAGGCGCTTACCTGGGCTTCTCCTGGCAGCCACACGTCCTTTATCTTCTGTAATATCCGCTCAAAGGCTCATTTGAAATCCAAAAAGCAGTGACAGGGTTTCCAGATGCTAAGGACTCATTTTCAGATGGGCTTCCCAGCAAGCTGCTGCTACTTTTGCCTGGGTTTTCACTAGGCCCAAGGGCTGCATTTCTTTGGCTCCCATTGTCTTAAAGAAAAGCAGCTTCGACCTTTCTTTGGAGGCCCTCACACCTGGTATCAATGCCTGGTGATTAGCTCAACTAATATGCCCCACCTGGCTTCATCAGGGGTCCAGCCAGCTGCCTTTGCAAATGCAGATCTGAGCCTCAGCAACTATCCAGGGTGCAGGGGGAGACCCAAGTCAAAACTTGTTAGGTTTTTATAGCTTCTTCGCTGCATTTCTAGGAGTGCTCTCACACAGGGCAAGGCAGACTGCTTTCTCTCTCCAGTCCTGCGCTACTTTCTGAACCTTTGGTGAGAAAATGATAATATTAAATTTGTTGCATGGCCTGGTTGAGATGGAAGAGGAGACGGGACCCAGTGCAGGGGCTGCTACATAAGTACCTTAATGTTGTATATTAACACAAAACCATGCGGTTATTGTTACCGCAGAGAACGGACCATATTCTAAGTTGATGCCAATGGTCTCGGCTCCCGGGGTGGTCCCTGGAGCAAGGCCGGTTATCCCTGCAGGTCTAAAAGCGCAGGTCCTACCTGAAATGTCCAAATGACTGGCTTGGTTATCAGAGGCTGCTTGATATTCACTTCTGGTGTCTGAAAGATGGCACCACGGTTTTGGCAGCTCCCAAACGTGTGTAATGTTTGCACTTGCTGCACGGCTTTGCTGGTGGACAGGGGCACGGAGAGGAGCTGCACCGCTCTGCTCCTCCAGTCTGGCAGACAAAACCAGCTCCAGTGATACTGGAGTCGAGGCAATGGGCCCGATTCTCTGCTTCCCCTTCCTGCCATCTCGCCGAGAGGCAGAGCAATGCCCTGGGTGGGACGGATCGGGAAATCAGCACCCATCAACCAGAGGGAGCCCATCCTGCCATGTCCACGCCAGCTCCAGAAGGCACTGTCAATGCTTCAAATGCATTGTTATTCCCCTGTGCCTTCGCTTTCCTGGGTGTTTGTGCCCGAAAGCTTGCAAAGAACAATTTTTTCCAACTATTTAGCGGGTCTAATAAAAGAGATCACATCTGCCCAAAGAACGAGGTCTCGTTATTCCCCTGACTGGGCTGTTTTGGGGTCATCACAGGCAAGCTCGTCCTCTCTCTGGGCTGTGCGGCAGACTCGCCTCCCTTCTCGCATCTAAAACAGATCCCGTCACATTGTAAGCCCATGTCGAAGCATATTCTGCCTCCCGCACAGACAAAAGGAAGGAGGGCGTATCTCTGGAGATGGCTGCAGTTGTGCGAATACCCTCCACTCTCTGGCAAGCTACTAGTCAAGCTGTCCTTCAATCCTACAAGGGCTGTGGTTTCCAGGAGAAGAGTCGAGGAGAGGTTTAATGGTGCAACTCTTCCATTGCAGGCAAACCTGTGCCAGCATTTACAGGGATTTGCATGGGAAGGGAAGGGAAGGCTTTGACCTTGGCCTGATGATGATGGCATCATGGCAGGTGGATGCCAGCGCAGCAAGGCAAAGGTTTCTGTGTCCATTTAAAGCCCCACGGGTGTCCCCTCCCTGCACTAGGCACATAGCACCCACTGTCCCCTAGGAAAGTCCCCTAATGCCTTTTAAATGCATACCAGCACTCCCTCCTCTACAGACACTGTCCCTCCTGAAAGCCCCTGGGGATGCCGCCGTCAGGAGATCCTCTCCTCCCTTCACCCCGTTCAAGCAGCGCTATAAGGAACAGAAACCACCTTGCAGCCTCCGGTGGAGAAACATCGTGGTCATTAATGACTCAAAGGCTTTCACAATGCCAAGGTTTGGCTCACATCTCCATTCAGAAAACGCTAATTCTCATGAACCCAACCTTTTCTGAGAGCCATCCTGACGCAGGCCATGCTCAGGGCCTCGTCTGCACGCTCTCACTTCAGACCAGCGCTGTTCTCGTTGCGGTTTTCACTCCGGGTACAAAAATCACAGGCGAAGCAAGTTTTGCATCGGTTATTTTTACACAGCAACACTCATTAATCACCCAGGGGCTGCCTCTTGCCTGTTTGCTCCCCGCAGGCTGCATTCAGGCAGGAAGGGGAGTGCAATAAGGGGGAAACAAAAGGTGGCAGTAAGACAGGACCCAATGCAGCAGCAGCTGTTAGTAGCAGGCACGTCGCTTTAAACCCCTAAATGCTTCTTGCGGCATCAGCACGACTGCCCTCACATGTTAAGGTTACTCTGAAGCGAGGGGATCCAGGTCTGGGGCTTGAGAATAGGAGACATTTACTGCGCAGTAGCCTAATAACACTGCTCAGTAACGTGCTGGCCAAAAACCATGCTAATTTGCTCCTGTGCAGCGTTATTTAGGCTACTGTGCAGTAAGCATCACAAACAACGGTGCACCGCCACTAGTGCCTACTTCATTAAGCAAGTACTAAACTAAATGGGCATTAACGAACGTGTAGGTGCACCCAGCAAGAGGCAAAATTTACATCCAGACTTTAAACTCTTCACAGTTCAGGTGCCTGCGTTTGCACCCATTGTAGCTGCCAGGGAGAGTGAGGAAGTAGCCTTTCTTTCTCAGCAGAGCACAAAGGAGCTTCTTCTAGATGCCCGCGGCTTTGCGACACTTTTCCCAAGGCAGCGAGGTCTGTCTCACAGAGAGAAAAGGCCATTTTCTCCTTCTACACCACTGAAAGCTTTCTCCGGCTCTTCAGAGGGTGCCGTGCTGTAACGAGAAGTGCCATGATTAGCAGCACAGCCGACAAAGGCAAGGGGGAAGCACGCTAGGTCAGATCCTAGGGGCTTGGGGTACACCCTTGGAAGTGGAAGAGAGAAAGGAACCGGTGGGTCAGATCAGCTGCTCGAGTCGGCCGGCGTAAAACCAGTTGTCTGTCCTGGAGCCATGCCGATGCTGACCAGAGTGAGTGCAAGATGTGAAAGACCAGTTCAAACCATAGCGGATGGTGCAAGTCGATCGTCCTTAGGATGTCTACACCGCTCTCAAGCAAGCCCAGCCCACCCACGTGCCATGCAGGGAAAGGAGGCGGTGGAGCCACTCTGGAGATCCCCCTTCACTGCAATTCAAGACCACGACTTCTCCCGTCTCCCGTGGCCAGAGAGAGCAACGAATTATCCTTTAACTGCGGCAAAACTCAGGCCTCCCCTCCGTGTCCTTTTCTCGCAGCTCTAGACAGAGCAAGACCAGTGCAAAAGTGCGAGAGGAAATTCAAGCCAGGATAGATGGATTCTCCTTGCACCCAGATAATGCTGAAGGGTTACACTGGATTTACACCCAGGCAGGCAGGAAGAGAGGCAAGTCTCTGGGCAATGTGTCCTACAGGACCAGATGCAAAGCTGATGTGGGTTATGCATCCCTCAGAGGCTGCATCGAGGACCCTCCTGATGTCTGCCTGCTCCTCCATCGGGGCAGAGTCTAAGAGGTGCGGATTGGTTTTCTGGAGGAATATGATCTAAATTTTTGGTTTCTAACACAGCCCAGGGAATCAGGACGGGGGCCCAAACCCACACCTCCATTCCCTTTACCAAAATCAAGATTGGATCCGTTATTAGGAATTATCCAGTGATTACCTTTCTGTAACGGTCAGCTGATACTTCCTCTTGTGTTGACCTACAGATAAGGCAAGGTTCGTGTTAACGTGACGAGGAAAAGGGGAGTCACAGGTTTCCAAGCATGGACTCAAGGACAGGATTTTAAGTGCTATAAGCTTTGCACAGACAAAGCAGAAAATAATGAGCATTACCTGACTCGAGTTGCACCCGCAGCTTTAGCAAACTCAGTGCAATTGCCCCTCTTCTAAGACAACGTCACTGAGATCAGAATCAGGCCCCTGTAGCACAGACTGCTTCCCACCATAGCCCTGCCCGCGGTGAATTCCTCTGCAACTCTTCTCAATAATTCAGGGCTGACGCCAGGACAGCAAACCCCAGCAAAAGGCAATGCAATCGGCACAGGGATAAAGGACACTAAATATTTATAAACAGCTTTAAGGGGCTGAATTATGCATGGGCATGTGTAACTAATAATGCTCTGGCCTGAAATGGGTTCACATCCCTTGTAAGGAAAACCCTTGATGAGCACTTTGCTATACTAGCAAATAATTCATCAGGATGTTTTTTTACTCCTGGAATAAAAGCAGCGCAGGAGGGAAACAGCCTGCTAATGTCCCGACCATGCACCGGATTGAATATCAGCTGATAAATAATAAATACTGAGGCCTGATCCCTTTATCCCAGTGACTTCATGTGCTGACACAGGGGTTACAGGCACGGGTCCGTTACCTTCAATGCAGATATAGAAGTGGAAATCAGAGGAGAAACCAGCTCTGGGCAGGCATCATTTTTTTGTTTCCCGAGTTACTCCATGTATACCCCGCTACTACTAAATGCCATTTGACTCCTGGATCCAATCTGCATTACACCGTTTCCAAGAAGGTATTCTGGTGCAGGTTCTTCAATGGACACAATAATACCAAGCAAAACACCTCATCCCAAACTTCTCCTTTTCCTGGCATGGAAAATGCCTTAAGCACAACTTTGCAAGTCTGGATCTGCGGTTCCATGTTGCCCTTCCTCTATCTGGCTCCCAAATCACTACAGCTTGCATCTCCTCTCACCTTCATATCAAGGGCAACTTCATTAACTAAACGAGTCTGAGTTTAGCATCGGATTTGCTCTCTTCGGTGCATTGGCTCTTACTAGTCTTCAAACTTTAGCTCAGGCTACACCAGCCGGGGAAGAGATGCTGTACACACACATGCCTTGGTAGCTGCCTCAGGTTCCTTATTCCCCTTATGGAGTCTGGTGCCCATTGCACCAGGACCTTCGATGCATGCACCTAAGCAAGAGTATGGGAGTGGAGGCTGCCCTTGACCCACCATCCCCTCTTTAGACCCCTGAGCTGGAGTCCAAAGGCCAGACCAAGTCCAGATGTTCAGTGCCGTGATGCTTGTAGCTTCTGCCAGACAGCAATAGATAAGAACTGCTGCTGACTGCCTACGCTTTTCAAAGCATCATAGAAAATGAGGGTGGAAGGGAGCTCAGGAGGTCACATCTAGTCCAACCCCCTACTCCAAGCAGGACCAGCCCCAACTACATCATCCCAGACAAGGCTTTGTCTAGCTGGGTCTTAAAAACCTCCAAGGATGGAGACTGCACCACCTCTTTGGGGAGCCTAGTCCAGTGCTTTACCACCCTCCTGGGGAGAATTTTTTTCCTAATATCCAACCTCAACTTCCCTTGCTGCAACTTGAGCCCATTGTTGCTTGTCCCGTCATCTAAAGCCACGGAGAACAGTCCAGTCTAGTTTCTATCAGGGCAATGTCTCTTAGGATTTCTTCAACCAAGGAGTACCCACAAGACAGTAGGGTTTTGAGGCACCCTACTCTGCAGGTTACAACACCGTGGTATTTTATAGGCGCTACCCTGCCACAAGTAGCCCCACCACCAGCCCCACCTGTCAGATGCAGTTTACCATCATCCCCAGGACCAAAATATGCACGCACAAAAAAGAGTGCACATGAAGCTAATGCAGAGCATGACAGCAAACACACGACAGTACTTACATCTCCACAGGTAAAGTAAGAGCAGCATCAATGCGAGAAGAACAACTGCCCCGCCAGTGGCGAGGGGCAGCAGTGGGATCCCCTGCTCCAGCTGAGAAAGAAGGGGTGGGGGTGGGAAACAAGCAGAAAAGGCTTTTAAACAGCACATTGGTGCTGGCATGTTTAAAGAAGGCCTGGTAGCTCTAACAGCAATATCTGCCATCAAGCTGGCAGTGTAAATGGCAAATGCCCGGGGAACAGGAAAGCAGGAATCCTATTGCAAACCTGCATGGCAAACTTTGATGGGCAGCTGGATTATTTATTGCCAAGTTTGTTTGCTCTCTTTCTGCACAGGTAGGGGTTTGCTCAAACCAGGGGCAATCAAAACCCCAATGGTTGGGCTCCGGTTAAGCAAAACCCAAACAAGAGGTGGTTTGGATCGGAAGGCCAGACCCTGTTGCAAAAGGGGTGGCTCTCTCAATGAACAGTGGTGCTAGTACTTCCTTCTGGACTCCCCCAGGAAGGAGGTCTTGTCCAGGGGCTGCAAGGCAAAGCCATCCTTGAGTGCTGCTAGCTGAACCTCAAGCCCAGATCACCCAGCGCTTGTCCTGTTAAAGCCCTCCACTGTTTCCATGAGTGTAGGCAGCCCAGGCTGCATCTCAGTGGTATTTGCAAGGCACATGAATATCTTACAGAGTGGAAAACCCATTGCCTTTCACTCTGGACTGGAGTGGCCTTCAGGATCACTTTGACTGGCACGTGGCAGCAGTTCTGGGATGTGAGGTTTTGCATCCAACAGCCTCTCAACACTGCCAGGACCCCCAAACCTTATACAAATCCATGCACAGATAGCCCCCTGCCCTCTCACTTCATCAGTCATGGGTCTTTGCCAAGGACAAGCCAAGAGAGGGTGCTTGGGACCACTGGGGAATGGAGAGGAGGAAAGAGGGTAAAAATGACATGAGATATGACATCCCAGCCCGTATTTATGGCATCTTCCTCAGCAGCATCTGGTGCGGGTTACTGAAGGCAGAGAGCTGGATTGGGGGGCTGGTAATTCCTATGTGCCCCTGGACCAGATTAAACCCAGCACCTCTCTGCTTTGCCTACAGCATGTATTTAGGCTAAACGCTTTGTAAATCACTGCTAGGTCAAGCTGGCTTTTAGTTCGTCGGACGCTTCTGAGACACGGAGGAGGCTTTACCTGTCCTGGGTGATCTGTGTTTTCTGGGGGCTCACCGTGCTGTGACTCTGGGGAAGTCTCTGGTAACAGAAAAATAACAAAATACTAGATCTAGACTCAGTGCAATTGCCATTAGACATTTGTCTTCTCACAGTAATGTGCAGAGGCCGATAACATTGCCTGGAAAGGCCTGTAAGACCAAGTGTTTCCCCACAAATCCAAGACTCCTCAGCAATACTGATGTACCTTATTCTGTCTACCTGCTCTCCTAATATGACCCATGGTCCCAAGCACTTTGCAATCTCTTATATACAAGAGATATATATCTCTTATACATTTGTCCTTACACCTTGTAGGATAGGAAAACACTACTATCCTTGCCTGGAGAATGGGAAACTGAGGCAGAAGAAAACCTCTAAGGGCTGGACCTAGAAAGGCTCCTAGGTGCCTAAACAATAACTGAATTCACGCAGGAGTTAGACACCTAAATACCAATCTGCAGCTGGCCCTCAAAGTTTCCCAGGTCCTTGGTGAATCAGGGAATCCAACGATGACCTCTGGGTCCTGTGTTACTGTCCTAGGCCGTGTGTAGACAAAATGAGGGGTGTGTGCATGACACTTTAAAGCGGGTTAAATGCTTTTGCACTGCTTTAATGGTGCTGGTGGTTGCATGTGTCGGCAGCATAATGCATTGCAACAACTTAAGGCAAGGGCATACACCAGCCCTTTGCAATCATTAGAGGATAATTCAGGGGCTCTGCAATCTTCAGTCACCTGTGTGTATTTGCATTAAAAATGAAGAACAACAATCTTGCCTTTACCTCGGTCTGCTGCCAGGGTATAAACAGGGGTGTCTCTCGTGGAAAATGGAGCATAAGAAGAAGAATCCACAGCCATCTGCTCAAAGGGGTCCTGGACAGTAGCTGGTGGATCAGTCCCTGAAATTAAAATCAAAAGAAAGACAGAAATATTTAAAAACAGAGGTCCTGGGTGCTGGCATGGATGTGTTGTGTTTGTAAAAGGTGACACCCTTCCATACCTGTAACGAAGAGACTTTTTGTCGGGTGGGTCGGATAACCGTCATAAAACCACGGCTTGAACCCTGGGACAAGAGAGAAAGTCAAGCATTTCCTCTAGCAAACAGGGCTAGGGGATGCAGAAGGAAACAAGACACACGATCTAATTGTGGAGTCAGCGCTACGGTGCTTTCCAGAAGTTTTCTGCTTCACCAGCATGTTTTGCTGAGCATTTCAAATCCAGATGATCCCTTACAGGGGAGATGCTGGCTTGGGTTACTCGTGTTGAATCAAACCATTTTAGGCTGCGCGTGTTCGAAGGTGTTATGGGCTTGTACAGTAACCTCCGTGTGTCGTTCTGAATGGGAATTGTGATTGTTTCTGGCCAGATGAAGCCCAGGGAAGGAAAGAAGACGATATAGCATGTAGTGACCAGAGTCAGGTCCACACTCCAATATTTAATTCTTCAATACAGATCCAGGCTTGGATTTCAGCTTGGATTTAGGACTTAATTCAAACAGGACATTCTTTCCCTTTGCTACCACTGCACCAGGGCATAGCACATCTACGGGGCTTCCTCTAGAGCTAAGATGAATGGGAGGGATATGCTCTGGGCAGGGTAGCTGTCAGCCAGCTTTTCCCATCCCTCTTCTCTCCTGATTTGAAATGCATCCTGCACCCAGCCCTCAGCTGTTCCTGAAGAAGCCCTGACAAGGAGGCCTAATGGCTTACGTGATACCTGATACAAGTGCCCACCAGCTCCTATTCACGTGTCTTATCAGCGATGGAGTGACAGGGGAGGAAGAGGGGTTTCCACTGAGAAGGGAACGACTATTTAAAAAAGGGCAGCATGCACCCATTACCAATGTGAGTTGTCTGCAAACGAAAACAAGAACTGAACGAGCCATGGGAAGCTATTGAATATTTTGGTCCTGCTGCGAGGCGCCGGCTGAAATCACAGCAGTGAGTTTCTGGAGGCTGGAGCCTCACTTGCTGGGGCAATGTCACTCCTGAAGTATGGATTTCCTCTTTTTTTCTGCCCTGGTTTGCTGACCTTTCTGCAAGGGGGCTATTTACTCGTACTTGAAAAGGTGGTTCAGTGCGGAGCAAAACCTACAGCTTTTAATGCACCTTCTTGCACATGGAGCTACTCCAGCCCAGGGAAAGCAGCACTGGGCACAGACAGTCAGAGGGAAAAGAAGATACTGATGCTGATAACATTGGTGATGGAAACCACGGATAGATGAACACAATGCAGAGGGACGTGCATTGCTTTTTGAGTTGGAAGCAATGTGGAGACAGTCGGCCCTGGTTCAGTGTTGAGCAAAACCTACAGCTTTTAATGCACCTGGAGCTAATCCAGCCCAGGGACAGCAAGAGGATGCAGAAATGAACCAAGCTGGCTAAAATCTTTGAAAATCCTGGCTTAGCTCTGAATATTGCCCACTGCCCCGTGCGACACGCACGCCTCTTCCCACCACTCACCCTGCTGTTCCCCACAGCCATCAGGAAGGAGTCTGGAACAGCGTGCCCCCGGCACGCACGGGCATTGCCCAGAGGGACCCCGACAAACCAGCCAGCCTCACACAGACTTCCCTGCTGCCCACACGACACGTCCTGGCACTCCACCCCTTGCATCCCGGGGGGAAGGGGGAATTATTGTCGGTTATTCGACCTACAGCCCAAAGTGCGATCGAGCTCTGTCACGCCGTAGCATCCCGGCCAGGCATCGGTTGTCTCCAAAGCAGTCGTCTGGGGAGGAAGAGTGGTATCCAGGAAAGTCGGGCCCGTTGGGAAGGCCGGAGGCATTGCTGGGTGGGTTGTCACCACTGCGGGAACCGGGGCTGTTGTTGTTGGAGGTCGAGGAGGATCGACCTACAGCCCAAAGTGCGATCGAGCTCTGTCACGCCGTAGCATCCCGGCCAGGCATCGGTTGTCTCCAAAGCAGTCGTCTGGGGAGGAAGAGTGGTATCCAGGAAAGTCGGGCCCGTTGGGAAGGCCGGAGGCATTGCTGGGTGGGTTGTCACCACTGCGGGAACCGGGGCTGTTGTTGTTGGAGGTCGAGGAGGAGGAGGAGTTGTGATCGCTGGAGAAAAAAGCCAAGAAACCAGGTCAGAAACTCCTCAGCTGAGCTTGAGCGCCACACAAAATGGAAACTGCCCATTTCTTTGAGCTGCTGTGAGGAGAGGTGGAGGGAACTGGGCTGATTGAGTCTGGAGAAGAGCAGACCGAGGGGGGTGAATAGCAGCCGTCACCTCCCTGCAGGGGGGCTGCAAAGAGGATTCATAGATGTTAGGGTCGGAAGGGACCTCAATAGATCATCGAGTCCGACCCCCTGCATCAGCCGGCAAGAGTGCTGGGTCTAGATGACCCCAGCTCGATACTCATCTACCCTCCTCTTGAAGACCCCCAGGGTAGGGGAGAGCACCACCTCCCTTGGGAGCCCGTTCCAGACCTTGGCCACTCGAACTGCGAAGTTCTTCCTAATGTCCAGTCTAAATCTGCTCTCTGCTAGCTTGTGGCTATTATTTCTTGTAACCCCCGGGGGCACCTTGGTGAATAAA
>NW_005841980.1:136308-136749 GCF_000455745.1 Alligator sinensis | reverse complement strand
AGCAAGGGAAGTTGAGGTTGGATATTGGGAAAAACTCTCTCCCTTGTCCAAGTCGCATTGCCCAGAGGGGCCCCGACAAACCAGCCAGCCTCACACAGACTTCCCTGCTGCCCACACGACACGTCCTGGCACCCCGCCCCTTGCATCCCAGGGGGAAGGAGGAACTATTGCCACTCATTCAACCTACAGCCCAAAGTGCGATCGAGCTCTGTCACGCCGTAGCATCCCGGCCAGGCATCGGTTGTCTCCAAAGCAGTCGTCTGGGGACCAAGAGTCGTATCTGGGAGAGCCGGGTCCATTGGGAAGGCCGGAGGCATTGCTGGGTGGGTTGTCACTGCTGCAGGAACCGGGGCTGTTGTTGTTGGAGGTCGAGGAGGAGGAGGAGTTGTGATCGCTGGAGAAAAAAGCCGAGAAACCAGGTCGGAAACTCCTCCGCTGAGC